>NC_043711.1:75532237-75599707 GCF_006229205.1 Suricata suricatta | reverse complement strand
AATTTTAAATATTTATTTTTGAGAGAGAGAGAGAGAAAATGTGAGTGGGGGAGGGGCAGAGAAAGATGGAGACACAGAATCCGAAGTAGGCACCCAGCTCTGCTCTGTCACCACAGAGCCCAACGTGGGGCTCAAACTCCCAAACTGCGAGATCATGACCTGGGCCAAAGTCGGACGCTTAACCAACTGAGCCACCCAGACGCCCCAAGAGGGGCTATATTTTGATAGAACATTCTTGAAGGGGTGAAGACATTTGTGCTTTATCTTGGTTCAATTGCAGATCTCTTTGAGAATCTGATAGAATAAAAAGCTTTCTCCTGGGGGGGAAAAAAAACGCCGGGGGCTTCAAATGTGACATGGTTTCACGAGAACCTCCTAGAAGCCTAGGCCTCAAATTTAACATTTAAAGGAATAAAACAAGAATCCCAAAAGCAGGTGGTGGTGGGCTTGCCGTTGGGATGTTGGGAGCCAGGGCCCTGCCTCCTCAGTCAAAAGAGGACTGTGCTGGCTTCCGTGCTGGGTCGATAAAATTAATGCACAACGTTAGCACAGAGCAAGAAAAACATAACCAGTATACACGGTCTCCTTTTTGATTTTTACGTGACTTCAACAGTTCCTGCAGGCCAGCCTTGCTGGCTCTGGCTCTGTGATCTTTCTCTAACAGCTGTGTCAGAGCTGATCTGCGGCTGCACGAGAACGTGTCAGTCACAGCCCGACAGAAGGTGTGCCCTTGGAATTTCGTGGTGGGAGTTGCCCGGCATGAAGGTGCCCATCAGCCATCCCTGTCACCTAGTCCTGACTCCCGGGCCCACTTGACACTCTGTGACTGGCATGGAAACACCTGCAAACAGAAATTTGTTTTTAAGAAGCAGGGTTTTGTTCCCTTTGGCACAAGAGATTCCCTGTTGACTTTTGGAAGGGTTTGCAGGCGCAGGGCGAACACACCACCCAAGAGCTCCCGCTTACTCAAAGCCTCGTTGGCAGTTTGTTCGCTGGAGAGAGGGATGCATGCCGGTGGTGAGCTAGAGAGCCATGCCCCGCGGGGAGATGGTGGCGGGTTCCCGGCAGCAGGCACCCAGGCAATGCTCCGGTGATCGGCAGAGAGAAAATCCGAAATCTTAACAACATGAGCCCTGAATGCCCTTGTTCCCTCCGAGAAGACAGTCTGTCCCAAGCTCGGAAAGCTGTACCTTAATGCCTAACTTTGGGTCTAATCATCATGAGGCTGCAGGGTGATGCTGGTGTTTCCCCTTCTTTCTCTTCTCTCTCAATTCGTGCCTCAGCCCCCCCTTTTGCATTGTTTAAGAAATTAGGCCTTTCTACAGCAACACATTATATCACTTTGTTTTTTATGTAGTATCTTCAAAAAAATTTTGTTTATTTATGATTGATACAGAGAGAAACAGAGCATGAGTGGGGGGTGGGGAGCAGAGAGAGAGGGAGACACAGAATCCAAAGTAGGCTCCAGGCTCTGAGCTGTCAGCACAGAGCCCGACATGGGGCTTGAACCCACAAACCGTGAGATCATGACCTGAGCCAAAGGCAGAGGCTTAACCGACTGAACCACTCAGGTGCCCCTGTAGTATCTTTTTTTTTTTTTTTAAATGTATTTATTTTGAGAGCCAGAGAGCCTGTGAGAGTGCAAGTGGGGAAGGGGCAGAGAGAGAGGGAGAGTGAGTGAAAACCAGCAGGCTCTGAGCTGTCAGTGCAGAGCCCGTGGTAGGGCTCAGTCTCACAAACCAGGAGATCATAACCTGAGTCGAAATTAAGAGTTGTATGCATAATGCCGTCCAGGCGCCCCTTTATATAATATCTTTTTTAAAACGGAGATGTGATTGACATATAACATTATAGTAGTTTTAGGTTTACAACGTGGTTCAGTATATGTATACATTGCAAAATGATCACCACAAGAAGTCTAGTTAACATCCATTCAATTCCTTAAAAAAGGAGTAAAAGGTAGATTATTTGGGATAGACAAGAAAATAGAAATGTAAGTACTTGAACTCTCTGCTGCATTTGTGATCAGACAGAGGTGGGTCTAACATGGTAAGACTGATGGCTATACCTGGTGACCTCCATTTCTCTGCCGAATGGGGAGAAAGTACAGCCTTTGGGGTGTGAAGGTCTCTGTCACTTTTTACTTGGTGTCCTTAGATGTGTTAAAGACCCTCTCTGAGCCTCAGTTTAAAATCTGTTTTATGGGGATAATAATACCTACCCAAGGGAGTTGGTCCCACGCCGCACTTTACACTCTTTAAGCATCAGGCTCGGTGGTCTATGATGTATGCGCTTAGGGGTTCTATCTTCTTCCTCCCATTGAAAATGAAAACACTTGCCTCTTCTTCCGTTCCTATATCCCATCCCTTGTGACGGTTGTGAAGCACTGACCATTTCCTATATTACTGTGAGGAAGCAGATTCTTTGCAATAAGTGCCTCAGTGCACTTCCACTCTTACCAGTCAGAGGTGCAGTTTTGATAAACTACTTCCCAAGTGCTGCAGGAGTTAGGTTAGGAGAAGGGTGGCGATGTCCCGGGGACTGGCTAAGGTCACTGGCCTCTGCTTCCGGCCATGGACGGGGAGATCCAGCATCTCCATGTCACTGCGGAACGATGGCAGAGTTGGCCTGCCCGCGACATGCTGCTGAGCCCGGGCACCCATAGGCCTTATCACAGCCCGTGTTTGTGTTCTGGTGTGTGCCGGACTTGTGAACGAGGTAACCTGGGGCCGGGGAGGGTGCAGAGTGGTGGCTGTGATGGTTGTCACATGTATCTTTTTAAAAAATTTTTTTGTATAATGTTTTTATTTTGTGTGAGAGAAAGAGAGAAACAGAGTGTGAGTGGGGGAGGGGCAGAGAGAGGGAGACGCAGAATCCAAAGCAGGCTCGAGGCTCCGAGCTGTCAGCACAGAGCACGGCTTGGGGCTCAAACTCATGAACCAAGCTGAAGTCGGACACTTAACTGAATGAGCCACCCAGGTGTCCCCTTGCTTTTAGTGTGTGAAAGTAAGTTGTCTTGTAACCATTCCCGGTAATTTTCTGTCCAGAGTTCTCAGTTTGCTCGTGCACATTCTGGCTTAGAAATCCTCCGGCTGGCAGCTGTGTGCCAGGACAGGGCCCGCCTCTCTCAGCTGGAGCCCCACGGGCCGTGCCTCTCCTCGGTCCGCCCTTGTGCCTCCTGTCCCTCTCCTCTGCTGGGCAACTCTTGGCCACATTTGATTGAACTAGTGATTCAGAACTGGCACTATGATATCATTGGTTTAAAAAATTTTTAATCCAGAAATATAAACTCCTAACTTCCAAAAATATTTCTGAAAATAATATCCATCCCTATGTATATATATATATAAAACACTGCATTATTCAAAGCAACTTTGTAAGTTAGAGTCCTATTTCTGTGGAATGTTCCTATTTCGGCAAGTCACATGCCCTAGAATTATTTTAACATTGCTGGAAAAAGAGGCTCCCCTTAGACTTCCTTTTTGAGGCTATAGCCTTTGTAGGCTTCAGGATTCATGTTCCCTAGAAGCCATTAGGGATTTCAGGCAATGAGCTAGAAAGAATAAATCCGAACCATATCTTTCTCCTTGTTGAATACTTACTGCAACTCGTCTTTGAAGGGAGGTCCCCACTTTGGTATATGTATGATAGTTATGATACTTGTGATGAAGGCAATAGTGATCCTTTAAAAAAAATTTTTTTTAGTGTTTGTACATTTTTGAGAGAGACAGAGAGACAGAGCACAAGCAAGGGAGGGGCCGAGAGAGAGAGGGAGACACAGAATCTGAAGCAGGCTCCAGGCTCTGAGGTGTCAGCACAGAGCCTGATGTGGGTGGGGCTGGAACCCACGAACAGATCATGACTGGAGCTGAACTCAGACGCTCAACAGACTGAGCCACCCAGGTGCCCCAATAGTGATCCTTTAAAAAAAAAAAAAGGGAAATAAATGGTACAGAAGGTACACAATGAATTGTAAAAGTCTTGTGTCTCCTCAGTGCTTTTCCCTAGAGATAATTGTAAATAACTTTTGTGTATCTGTCCAGATATTTTTACACAATTATAAGCATAATTATCTATGTAGCGATACATACACATAACTTACATATACACATATATTGCACACACAAAACAGCACATGTATCTCTTTTTTAGAAATACAAATGGAATTTTATTGTACGTACCATTTTGTATCTTACTCTTTTCACTGAATGCTATATCAAAGCATCTTGCTAAGTTAGTGCATTCAGATCTCATATTTTTAGTGGCTACATTGTATTCTGATGTATGGTTAGACAGTAAGTTATTTAATGTGATGTCTATTGATAGATGTTGATGTTGTTCCTACTCTTTTAGTTTCACAAACAGTCTTGTGGTGGATTTGCTCATCGATATCTTACCCTGTGCATGTGGTGAATGCATACTCTCATTAGTTGAATCACATCTTGAGAACTATATTGCTGTATTTTAATTTAAGTACAGGCTTCTGGTGCTATCTATCTACAGGTAGAGTACTCCTATGAAAGCTTTCATTAGCCAAAATGGCATCAAGTGAAGATGCAATTACGATTAGGTTATATGGAAAAACTTGTGAGCATTCCCAGACTCCAAAAATAACCTCTACTAGGCATTTCTGACATCTTAGGACACTCTTTGTTAACAGATGCACAGAATTGAGATAAAGCATAGATGCCCACGGACACAGTTCAAAGTTACGACAGCTCGATGCAGAGAATCTGAGTATAGTTCCCAGGAAGGAGCTTGGTGGGGCTCTACTTGCTTCTCAGGTACAGCTGCATAATAAGCAGTAAATGCTATTTTTGCCATTTTTTGATCAAATTGAAAATCCTCTTTGGATTTCTTTTGGCTAGTGAAAATAGATACTAATGAAGGTCTTTTGTAAAAGCAAAGTGGTGTGACATGCTCTTTGGAAAAGTAGGGGTTACCTGTATGTGTGATTTAGTAGATTTTAGCAGAGAATATTTATAATGAAGCCTAATGACTAGCAAAAAATCTCTTAATAAAGTACAAGAGGGGCACCTGGGTGGCTCAGTCAGTTGAGCATCCAATTCTGGCTCAGGTCATGATCTCGCAGTTTGTGGGTTTGAGCCCTGCGTCAGGCTCAGTGCCAACAGCTTGAAGCCTAGAGTCTGTTTCAGATTCTGTGTCTCCCCCCTTTCTATTCTCCCCCCCTACAGTGTTCACGTTCTGTCTCTCTCTCTCTCAGAAATAAATAAACATAAAATATTTTTTAAAAAGTATAAGAAACACATTTACAAATAGTGGAAGTGTTATAGAAGCCAGTTTAGTTGGGTTAAACTTATTATTCACTAGGAATTAACTCATGGTAAAATATTTGTTTTAGAACATCAAATTAACACGCCATGAAGGAATTTGAGGGGGTGGCACTTTTTAACAAGTTGCCATAGTGGCAGATAACAGTGCTGTGGCACACAAATCCTTAGAATATACTTCCATAGGTGGAATCAAAACAGGATAATTTCTCATAAGAGGAGGTGAGAAATTTTGGGGGTGGATTTTTCTTTCTAAAACTGTTTTCATAAGTGATTAAAATGACAGCTTTTAAAAAGTCATCAAAGAACTAGATGTATGCCTAATAGGAAGGATCTGAATGTTCATGTTTGCACAAAAATGGGCAACCCATTTTGATTCCATGAAATGAATATTAACTGGTTAGAGTCCATCTTAATGGCATTAACCGATGTGGCTTTCCATAAGCAGATTCTTAGAATTAGATTTATTTGCTGTGAATTCACAGTTAAATCCCTATTTCTCTTTATTTTTTTAATTAAAAAATGTTTTTAGTTTATTTATTTATTTATTTATTTTGAGAGAGAAAGAGAGAGAGAGAAAGAGGGGCAGAGAGAGAGGGAGAGAGAGAATCCTAAGCAGGCCCCACACTGTAAGCATGGAGCCTGATGTGGGGCTCAAACTCACAAACTGTTAGATCATGACCTGAACTGAAACCAAGAGTCGGACGCTTAACCGACTGAGCCAACGGGCACCCCTTCCTATTTCCCTTAAAAACTTTTTTTAATGTATATTTATCTTTGAAAGATAGAGACAGTGTGAGTGGGGAGGGGCAGAGAGAGAGGGGGTAGGGGGACACAGAATCTGAAACAGGCTCCAGGCTCTGAGCTATAGGCACAGAGCCTGACATGGGGCTCAAACTCGGGAATGGCGAGATCATGACCTAGACTGAAGTTGGGCTCTTAACCAACTGAGCCACCCAAGGACCCCCCCCCCCATTTCCCTTTAAAGGTAGGTACATCCATGTGATCAGGTATCTGATTGGCAGCATCCATGTAGCAAATGCTGTTTGTCTTGCGTGACCTGGGTCCCTGCTTCCACAGCTCAGCATACGCCTGAGTGGAGTGCCATTCTTCCACCGAGGATGACTCAGTCCAGTTGGCCCTTGACATTGGCAGCTACAGCTCTGGACAAGTTTTCTAACTACCACTATCATATGTGTGTTAGCAACCACATCCATCCTCCCTCATTTGCGTAGGAAACTACACAAGTAGTTGCTCTATACCAGTGTTTTTCAGCCAGGGACGATTTTGCCCTCCTCACCCTAGAGACATTGGCAGTGTTTGGATACATTTTTGGTTCCCCTTCTCCTTCTCCATCCCCTCCTTCTTCTTTTTTGAGGACCAACACGGATTGGCCCCATTTTTTATTTTGCCTAAGGAAACACTTTCAAAACAGCCTATACCACTGACTTCATAAATAGACCTTCATTTCATAAAAGAAAAGCTAATTTAATGTCTGAAATAGAAGGATCTTAAATGAAGATTGGCCTCGTGTTGCTGTTTCTCACTTGGCCACGGACGGGTGAGAATTTCATCATGGCCTACCGTGAGTCAGAGGCTAGTGCCTGGGGTGCTTGACACATAGTGCAGAAAGCACTGCTTACCGTGCCCTGGTGCCTCATAGGCAACGGGGAAACGGTAGTAGTATGAATCATAACAATTGCTTAGAGACTACGCTGCATGAAATTTAAGAGCCCTTCCTTCCATTTCTAAAAATTCTGATATCATCGAACAAGTGAATGAATGGCCTCTTGTAAGACAGCAAGGCTATGCTTTTCTGTGCATTAAAAGTTTCCTTTGGTGGGGATATTTTTGTAAAGTTTATGGACCATATTTTTAGTAGGTTGTACCAAGCTTTAAGGTCAGTTGCACTGTTTCTCTGCCTTTCAGAGTAAATCATTACATTGATGGGAAACAATGTTGTCATATGTGTCACTCTTACTGGCCATTATGCCTCAACAGTATACTGAGTTCTTTCAATTCTCTCCATATTGTATTGGGTTGTTTACCTGAACCCCTGATGACTGGGCTCTTTAAAAATGCAGTGGGTGTTGTTTGTTCATCCATTCATGAAATGATTATTGAGTACCTCCTGTGTGCCAAGCCCCGTGCTTGATCCTGGGGATGCACAGTGAACAAAATAGATAAAGGTCTTGCCTTCAAGGAACTTTTATTCTAGTTATTGCACTCATGATTGGAGGGGGCACCCAAGGGGTTGAGAGATGACAAAGTGAATAATATATCAGCTGCTGCTAGGAAGAAAGGGAATGCAATGTAAGAGGGAAGGGTGTGATTTAAGCACCATGTCCAGGAAAGGCCTCTTAGATAGGTGACTTCTGAGTAGAGTCTGGAAGAATTTTAGTATTAATGGAATAAATTAATACATTTTTCTTGCTACAAGCTTAATTATGTGATAAAGAGCTTCTGCTATACTTTCCTATGGGTGGAAGTAAATGCAAATATTGTAAAAGAGCAGTTGGCGAGGGGGGCTTGGGTGGCTCCGTCAGTTAAACGTCTGACTTTGGCTCAGGTCACGATCTCACAGTCTGTGGGTTCGAGCCCTGTGTTGGGCTCTGTGCTGACAGCTCAGAGCCTGGAGCCTGCTTCAGATTTTGTGTCTCCCTCTCTCTCTGCCCCTCCCCGGCTCACTCTCTCTGTCTCTGTTTCTCAAAATAAAATAAAGATATATATATATATAGATATAGATATATATATATATGTAAAAAGAGCAGTTAGAGAGAGAATATTTATTTATGACACATTTCCTGAGATTATAAAGGCAAAGAAAAACACAAAAAGAACGGAGTCAAGTGGTTGTTTTGGATTTATACCAAGAAATGAGCTAGCTTCTCAAAACACCTATTACTGCCTCTCTTCCGTGGCATCCTGAGTATTGATCCAGAAAGCATCTTTAAAGGTGTTAAATATTTATTAACACTGGAAAAAGTAAATCTCATCTGTGAAATTGTTTTTTTGGGACCCAAGAATCTTGTACTGAGCACTCATTGGTGGTTTATTTAGGAAATCTGTATATTTCCTGTTAAACATTACTGAATTTAAAATTTAAAATTCAGTAAGCTCAGCCCTGTAGACTTAATTCCTTAACATAATCCCAAAGTCAAAAAGATTAATAATTCTCTACTTTTAGCTAAGTGTTTAACTTCTGAGGCTGAAATTGGTAACATCTTTTTAAATATGTTCTGCATTTCCAAGATTACTTAAAAATTTTTTTCTTTGATGTTTATTTTTGAGAGAGAGAGAGAGAGACAGACAGAACGTGAGCTGGGGGGACAGAGGAGGGAGAGACGGAATCTGAAGCAAACTCCAGGCTCCGCACTGTCAGCACAGAGCCCGATGTGGGGCTCGATCCCATGAACTGTGAGATCATGATCTGAGCCAAGGTCGGACTCTTACCTGATTGAGCCACCCAGGCGCCCCTCCAAGATTACTTTTTTTCCAGTGGCACACACCACCAGAGGACTGGAAAGAGACATCAAGAACTAGCTCTAATGCATTGTCTGGTGACAATAGCTACCCCTGTGGTGAGCATAGTGTAAGGTACAGAACGGTGGAATCACTGTCTTGTACCCCAGAATCTACTGTAACGTTGTGTGTCAACTGTACTTCAATTCAAAAAAAAAGTATCACGGCCCCTGGATGGCTCAGTCAACTAAGTGTCTGACTGTTTCCCTCTTTCTCTGCCCCTGCCCTGCTCACTCATTTGTTTGCTCATGCCTGCGCGCTCTCTCTCTCTCTCTCTCTCTCTCCCAAAATAAATAAATAAACTTTAGGGGAAAAAATATAAAAAGCATTAGCTCTAATGTTCTTTTTCGCCACTCATGCTCCTTGGGGGTTTCTGTGATTCTGGAATCCATCTGTCTCTGAGAGGGAGTGGGTCTGGTGGGGCATGAGGCTGCTTCCTCTGCTGGCAGATGAGCTTGACCACAGGTTTGACTGGGCCAGGTAAGGCTTCTCAACCTTGACTCTCAGCGTTAGCTGCACACTGGTATCACTTGGGGGGAGCGTTAATGATATTGATGCCTAGGACCCACCGCTAGAAGCTCTGATTTAATAACTAAGGAGAGCAACCTGGGGCATCAGAGGTTTCTAAAAGCTCCCTAGGTGGTTCTAAGATGCAGCCAAGCTTTAAAAACCCCTGCTTTAGTGCAGTGCTTTTCAAAATGTAATGTGTGTGCCAGGCACTCAGGGATCTGGTTGAAGTACAGATACTAATTCAGTGGAGTATGACGTGGAAAGACCAGGGATGTTTAAGTAAGACTGTAGAGCAGAGGTTGGCAGACAAGGGCCCGTGGACCAAACCTGACCCAAGGCCTGATTTTGTGTAGCCTTCTGGCCCTTCGTAGGGAAAATTTTGCTGACTCCTGCTCTAGACGGACTCTTGATAAAGCTCCCTATAACCACTAAAAATCCCTTCCTAGTGTTATCCACTTTATAGGACTCTTAAGCCACTTTTCTTCCCATCCTCAGGAACTTGTTTTCACATAAAAGTAATGGCATAACTAGTGGATTACTTGCTGCTAAATTTGATCCTTTCAAGGCTTGTTCGTCAGCTTGTTAGGGAGATTTTAGGGCAGCCTTTACTCTATCGCTAGTTTAGCTTCCTACCATGTATGTCCTTTTCTGGGTCTCTTATTGAATACCCCAGTTGTCCAACAAGGACTCTCCACTCTGGCTGTCAAAACATGTGTGTCTCCCAGCCCTGTGTGGGTTCTAAGAGGTGTCCAGGTCATAGCTGCCCTGGCTTTGCCCAGCTTTATGGACTTTTGCTCTAAATATGCACAACTTAGGGGCACCTGGGTGGCTCAGTCGGTTAAGCGTCCGACTTTGGCTCAGGTCATGATCTTGCTGTGTGAGTTCGAGCCCCACGTCTGTGCTGACAGCTCAGAGCCTGGAGCCTGCTTCAGATTCTGTGTCTCCCTTTCTCTCTGCCTCTCCTTTGCTTGTGCTCAGTCTGTCTCTCAAAAATAAATAAATGTTAAAAAAATTTTTTTCATGTACAGTTTAGTGTTCAGTAAATGGCTCAAAAGAATAATTTCTATGCCTATTTCTGGAATTTTATCTGTCGATCTCCCTCCTCTATAGGACTTGGCTTCATAAATTTCAGGCACCTCAATTCCAGTCTCTGTGCCCTGCTTGGATTTCCCCTTCCTGGCGGTGTGGTCCCTAAAGTGCCTCCAGGCAGAAGGTTGGGGCAGTCATAGGCACATTTTACTTTTCTTCCTTTCTCTCTACTCAACTACCTGTGTTCAGTAACTGAAAACACTTGTTTTGTCCATTTTTCTAGTTGTTTTACAGCAGAAGGGCAGGTCTGGTACCACTTACTTTATCATTGCTGGAGACTATTTACTTGGATTTTTCCTTCTAATATTTTTCTAACAGTAAGTAAAGGCAGGGGTCCTGTCACCGTTGTATGGGTTAGATGATACAGAGTTGCCAAGAGTGAATAAGAGGCATGAAATCACATATAGAGTTGATAGGATGGCAGGATCCTGGACCACATGACCTGACCTTGCCTCACTAAACTAGATCCCACCTGCAGACCTTTGCATGTCAGTGGTTGTTACTGGCAGAGACAAAGAGAAAAGAGAAGAGAAGAAAGGGTAAAGCAGGACAGTGGTGGAAGACAGCTGTGGATTGGGGTAGAAATTGGGGCTGCTACAGGAACCCCAAGAGTTGCATCAGATATCACTCACTGTCACTCATGACGGTAAAGATACCCACCATTGACTCCATCCTTACCACTGCGCTGAGAGCTTTCAATACATTATCTCATTTGTCTTCATCTCTACCCAAAGAAGACACTATTATCTCTAGTTTACAAATGAGGAAACTGAGGCTTAGAAAGGCTCTTCTCTGCCCAGAGACATAGCTGATACTACAGCAGTGCTGCGATTTGAACCCAGATCTGCAGACTCCAAAGCTTGTGTTCTTCATCAGAGGCTGCCTTTCCCTGACATTTGCCTGATGTTTTTTTTCTCCTTCCACCTCCTTCCACCCCTTTAAGAGTACATTTATTTTCCTCTGACTTTAAACTAATATGTGCTAATTGTAGGAGACACTGAAAATACAGAACATTAGGAGGGAAAAAAAAGATCATCTATACTCTCACCCCCACTCTCACGTACAATTATTACCAGTCCCAAATTTTGCTTATTAACTGTAGTACTCACCTTTACTTTCATCAGATAAAGTACCCAATATGTGCTTATTGATTTTAGGTACACAGGAACTATGTAGAGTATTTAAAACATCATGTAACTTGTTGAGAAAGTCACACCTTTGTGTTTATGCATAAAGAATACTGGATTCCAGGGGCGCCTGGGCGGCTCAGTCGGTAAGTCTGTTAAGTGTCCGACTTCGGCTCAGGTCATGATCTCACAGTCCGTGGGTTTGAGCCTTGCTTTGGGCTCTGTGCTGACAGCTCAGAGCCTGGAGCCTGCTTCAGATTCTTTGTCTCCCTCTCTCTCTGCCCCTCCCCAGCTTGCTCTCTGTCTCTGTCTCTCAAAATAAAGACATTAAAAAAAAAAAAAGAATACTGGATTCCAGTGGGTACATAATGAGGACTTGATAGTCTTTTTAAATACTTGAGTGATGTATACGCTATGTTAAGTTCATGGTCGTCACAGCTTCCTGCACTGTGCTATACCCATAGCCACTCAACAGATACCCTTAGATTGATTGATAGGCCTTCAGAGATGGAAAGTAAATTCATATTCAGTGTGCGCCTACTGTGTGCCAGGCACTATGCTAGCTCCTGGGAACAAAGTGTGAGCTAGATAGGGTCTTTCCTATCTTGGAACGTACCCTCTAGCAATAGAAAACCTAAGAAGTCAGCTTCTGAAATGTTCCCATTAGAAGACATTCTTCCACAGTGGTATTTTTACGAGGAAACTTGGAATTGTTTGTCATGGGTAGGCTTAAAAAAGAATGGCTGTGAAAGACCAGGCTAAGTTGATAAAATCAAGAAGGGAAAATGTTACTTGAGGCTGACATTCAGTGATAGCTTAGCCAGCTGCCATAGTGTCTCACGGGGAAAGGTTTTATTTATGTCTCTTTTGGTCTTGTCTTTTTTTCCTCTCCACGTTTGATGTACAAGGTCTAGCCAGAGCCTTTGATATACAGTGTTGTAGAGAAAGAGACGGGGGAAGACAAAGCCAGCCAGGCCGTACCTAGGAGCCCATGTGTTGTCCTAGATCGGAGCAGTCTGAGAGTCTCATGGAGGATTTCAGCAGGTGCTCAGGGAGAGCCTGCTGTGAAGGCAGCGCCCCTAAAGCCTCATAAAATAAAGACCTTCCTAATTCTTCTTTGAAACGCACAATGTGCTTGGCTATTGGATGTTATGGCAGCAATTTGGAGGCCTTTGAAAATTCTTTTACTATCTGAGTTCAGTCAACAGAGAAAACTAAAAAAATATATGCTCCACCAATTATGAATATATTAAATAAAGGACTTTAAAATTTATTGAAAGTCTGTAACCAATATTTTTTAACCCCTAAAATATAGTTTAGTAAAACTATAGTTACTGTTATAACATGCTGGATATTGAGGGGTAGGAAGCTAAGTTATCTATGAGGAGTAATAACAAATTACCCCAAGACTCAGTGGCTTAAAACAATAAACATTTATTATCTCATGGCTTCTGGGGGCAGAAGTCTGGGTGGCTTGGCTGGAGGGATTTGGTTCAGGGTCTCATGAGGTTGCAATCAAGCTGAAGTCTTGGCTAGAGCTAGAGAATCTGCTTCCAAGAAGAATCACTCATGTGACTCTTGGCTGGAGCTTTAGCTGTCCACATGGGCCTCTTCACAGGGCTGCTTGTCCTCAAGACATGGCAGTTGACTTCTGCCCGAGTGAGAAGAGAGAGAGTTGAAGGGGGAGGGGTTCAAAACAGAAGCCACAGTGCCTTTCAAAACCCAATCTTAGAAGTGACAGACCATCACTTCTGCCTATTCTACGGGTCACACAAACCAACCCTGCTACAGTGTGGGAGGAGACTGCACAAGAGTGTGGGTATCAGGAGAGGACCATCCTTGGGGGCCATCTTGGAGGCTGGCTACCACATGGGGTATTGTTCAGGCAAAATTTCATTTAAAAATCTAGCATGTTAGCTCAGGTGTTTTGATATTTACTGCTTTTATTGTTCTTCTTGAGAGATATAAAAGTAAAAACCCAGAGCCATGAGTTGTGTGTGTGTGTGTGTGTGTGTGTGTGTGTGTCCCTAAGTCTCAACAATGAGGCCAATTGTACAATTCCTTGTCATATTATAGGGCCAAAGAGCTGATACCTGAGAGGTAGGGATTGATCACCAAAAGACTTTTGAGTCTGCATGAATAAATCTCAACCTGAATAAGACCGGTGATCCAGTACAAAGGAAAATCCCATCTTTTTGTTCACTGATGGAGGCACTGACCAGGCTTAAGTTGTGGGAAATCTGAGGAGGGACCCTTTCTTCAGTGGAACAGCCTGGGAACACCTTCTCTAGGCCATGTCTGTGCTCCTTTTAGTGCTCATTTTCCAAAAAGGGAAAGAAAGGGATCCAGTGCCGTCTTGTTCGTGGAGCCCTTCCTCTATCTTCCCCCACATGAGACCTGGGTCTGGTCTTAAGCAAGTCTCATGCTCGCTCTGGACATTAAATTCTGTAATAGTACCCAAGTGGTCAGACTAGAAAGAAACTTAATGAATGCAGTACGTCTTGGCTAAGTCATGCTGCAACTGGCATTTTACCAGCTAGTGTTCCATTGAAGAATCACCTGGGCATTCAAATGTGAAAGCTACTGGTTCCCAAATGGCATTTTATTTCAACTCAGAGCCCTAAATGAGCCAGTCCCTGATGATAGCAGTTTCTCCAATAACAAGTAGTCACGGAGAATTACCAGAACTTCTCAGACATCCTGAGCAATGTGCAAGTGATCTGCCTGTTTACATTCAATGCTCCTTTTTCCAAAGGCTTATGGTTGTAATGAAGATAATAGGTTTTCATTATAAATACAGAAAAACTTAAAGAAGAAAGCTTAGGAAAAAGAAACTCTAGAAGGAAAAGGGTGGAAAGAAGTTGAAATGATGTTCAAATATATCTAATGATTTATTGTCTTAAAACTTCACAGTAGTTTACTCTGGTTGGTGGGTACAGGGAGGTTTGCTGTATTTGCTTTTGTATGTTTCCTGCCCACTTGAATATTTCATATGTTTTTTTTTTATTTTTTTAATTAATTAATTTATTTTGAGAGAGAGAGAGGGAGAGAGAGAATCCCAAGTAGGCTCTGCACCATCAGTACTGAGCCCAACATGGGGCTCAAACTCATGGAACTATCAAATCTTAACCTGAGCGGAAACCAGAAAGGAGTCTGACACTTAACCCACTGGGCTACCCAGGGACCCCTTCATATATCTTTAAAAAGCAGTGCAGGGGCGCCTGGGTGGCTCAGTCGGTTAAGCCTCCGGCTTCGGCTCAGGTCAGATCTCACGTTCGTGGGTTCGAGCCCCGCGTCGGGCTCTGTGCTGACAGCTAGCTCAGAGCCTGGAGCCTGCTTCCGATTCTGTGTCTCCCTCTCTCTCTGACCCTCCCCCTCTCATACTCTGTCTCTCTCTGTATCAAAAATAAATAAAACATTAAAAAAATAAAATAAAAATAAAAAGCAGTGCAAGGTCTCCTTTATAAAACCTGGAGATAATCATTAATCATTGTTCCCATTTTGTGATTTACTTGTAGCTTTTTATTGACCAAAGGAGGATCATACTCTCCGTAGAGTTTTGCATGCTGCCTCTTTTTCCGTCTGTAGAATAGCGTCCTAGAAGTGGAATGGTTGCATTGAGGGCCATGCACATGTCACATGCACATCTTACAAATAATGCCACTATGAGCATAAATGTCCCATTTGTTTTGTGTTGTACCCTGCCCGCCCCCCCCCCACACCACAGCTGGCAGCTTTGAGAAGCTGCAGGTTTGTGCTATGTGTTAGGGGGCAGCTATTCTAATTCCTTTAAATGGCATCCAGCCAGATGTCACCTCCTCCCAGCCCTTTTCCCCACCCTTTCTCCTTCCAGCTCCTCCTGCTTCAGACTGTAGGATCATTTCAGGTTTCTGCTGGGAAACTCACTTTTTGTGAGCCATCTCCTTTCAACTGGGTGGGATGTGGGCCTGTGGCACTTTTGGGGTTCATGTTCTATCTGGCATTCCTCCAAGCTGTCCACTGGTGGCACCCTCCTGACCTTGTAGCGTGTAGTGGATTGATAGATATGTGCTTAGGGATTCTGAGCCCAGCTGTGATTCTTCTAGACTCCTGGCGGATAAATTACCGGGTTAAACTATTTGAATCCCTTGGCCCTCTGGGAAAAGGACACCTGCTTATCCTCCACCCAGCAGGCTGGGAAGGGGCTCAACTCCCCACATCCTGATGATAATTACTCATTCCACCGGTATCGATACCCACTGTAGGTCCTCTCTGAGGATACCCCTATGGGTTCAAAGTGTCATGTCATCGTTTTGATTTGTATTTATTTGCAAATCATTTATAATGAAATGTACTATTCTAAAAGTTGTGGCAAAATACACATAGTACATAAAATTTACCATATTAACCGTTGGTTAAGTGTACAATTCAGTGGCATTAACTACATTTACATATTGTGTGGGCATCACCACCATCCATCTTCAGAACACTTTTCTCTTCCCAAACTGAAACCCTGTCCCCATCAGCTGCTAACTCCCTAGTCCTCTTTCCCCAGCCCCCGGCATCTACATTCTGTTTTCTGCCTGTATGGATGAATTGCAGTATTTTCATATCTATTGGCCATTCACATTTCTTTATCTGTCAATTCTTTGTAAATGTCCTCAGCCTGTTATTTCCCATTGGGACATTAGCATTTTTGTCTTGGAGCGGGAAGTGTTTACTAGGAAAGCTGAAAGTGACTGGATCAAGGACTTTTAGTTTTTTAAGTACTATTAAAAGATTGGTGGGTTTTCTCTGCCTAGTCTTGATTCTGGAGAGATTTGCCTTCTTTTGTCCCTGCCTGACTTCTAAGCTGTCATCTCCCAACTGTTTTCTCTCCTTAAAAATGGGCTCAGTGTTTTTTTACAGCTTTACTGAAGAACAGTTGACAAAATTTTTGTATCTAAAGTGTAGAACAGGATGATTTGATTATATATGATGTAAAATAATTACCAAGATCAAAATAATCAATACATCTATCACCTGACATAGTTAACTCTGTGTGTATGTGTGTGTGTGTTGAGAACACTTAAGATCAAAATATGCCTCCGGCTTGTGGTGCTTAAATAGCTATAAAGCCAAGATAGTAAACAACAAAACTAATAAATTTAATAGCATCAATTTAATATTATGCATTGTATTGGTTTTTTAAAAATTTTTTAAATATTTATTTTTGAGAGAGAGTGCATGAGCAAGGGAGGGGCAGAGAGAGAGGGAGACACAGAATCTGAAGCAGGCTCAGATTCAGCTTCAGAGCCCGAGGCAGGGCTTGAACTCATGAATCGCAAGATCATGACCTGAGCCAAAGTCCAACGCTTAACAGACTGAGCCAGCCAGGTGTTCCTGCATTATAGTGTTTTGCTGAAACTAAGTCACAGTTCACAACATGAGTGTGACCTTCAGTGATGATATGTAAATAAATAATTTTTGAAGAAAGAGACAGAGAAAGAGAGAGGAAAATAAAAAGTGGCTTGGCGGTCCTCAGGGTGAGCTTTGGTACCCCCACTGGTCCAGCCTGAGGCTGTTTGTTGCCTGGGTCTGGAGCAAACAGGGTTGTTTCTACCTCTTCTTTTTTAAAAATTGTTTTTAAGTTTATTTATTTATTTTGAGAGAGACAGACAGACAGACAGACAAAAAGATGGGGAAGGACAAAGAGAAAGGGAGAGAGGATCAATCCCAAGCAGGCTCTGTGCTATCAGCGTGGAGCCTGACATGGGGCTTGAACCACGAACCTTGAGATCATGACCTCAGCTGAAACCAAGAGCTGGACACTTAATCACCTGAACTACCCAGGCACCCCCGTTTATACCATTTCTCAGGAGCACCCCCATGAGCCCAAACCTTGCTTCGTGCTTATTTTACTGGGATATTCAAACAGAAAAGAAACTCTCTCATTGCCCTGACACCTGCCCTGCCCCCACAGGTCCCCATCTGTTAGCGTGGGTCCGTTGTCTCTGCCCTATTCAAGGCTGGACCCTCCTAAGGTGTGCTGTCCCCATCTCCTCTCTCCCAGGCAGTATATCACACCTCCACTTCTCTCCTCTCTCCTGCATTATTGATTTTCTCCTCTTGACTGGCTTATTCTTAGCAACATAAAACATGCTGCAATGTCCCTCATCTTTAAAAAAAAAAGAAGTCCTCCCTTGACCCCATATTGCTCTTGGGCTCCTGCCCCACTTCTCTGTTCCTTTTTCCAGCAAAGGTCTGTGAAAGTTGTGTCTAATTTGTCCATATTCACTCTCTCCATTCTTTCCTTCCTAATTTCTCTCCAATCCCCCCCGCCAGGCTTGTGCCTCCCCCACCTCCACTGCCCGCCCCCCCCCCAACCCCCATACACTCCACCACTGCTATTATGGACTTAAGTCATGTGGCCACATTTGGCAGCAAAAGAGACTGGATAATGCGGCCTAGCTGTGTGCTCAGAGAAGGGGAAATCGGATGGGGGCGTGGGGGGGGGGGCAGGTAGCGCAATGTGAAGGGGAAGAGGGAGCTACTTCAGAGCTACTACTTGCAGTGGAATGGAGCAGGATGTGCAGGCACGCTCTGCTCCACGGGAACCCTAACTGAAGAATGTAAAGAACCACCGGGTGCCGGTGCCACTAAGAATAGCACAGGCCGGGCCCACAGGGGCAGGGCTGCCCTTTGTCTAGGGGGCGGGGCGCAAACCGGCAGACTCTCGGTGGCTGGCTTCCGATCTTGACTTTAGAAGATGAAAGCTGCGTTTTCTTTCGTATAAAGAATTGGATTCTTTATTTGTGATATCCATCAACCTTGCTATTCTAGATTTCTATATAGGAAGGCAGTTTTCTCCAATATCATCTTTTTTTGTTGTGTTTTTTTTTATAAGCAGCTTGAATTTGATCACAAGAAAGGGCTACAATTATACATTTGTTAACCAAGCAGAACACACAGCAATTTTGCTTTACAACTTGCACCTAATATATCAGTACAGCTGGTTCATTAGTTGTCATGAGGTTGCAAATCTTTTTTTAAGTAGCCCAATGCAGGGCTTGAACTCACTACCCTGAGATCAAGACCTGAGCTGAGATCAGGAGTCAAAGCATAACCAACTGAGCCTTCCAGGTGCCCCATGAAATTTGCGTTTTAAGGGAAAAATGTATCTAGTATCCAGGAACAATTTTCTGATGAAATCTCCAGTTTTCTGCAATGTGGACTGGAGCTTGTGTCTTCCCAACTTTATTTGAAATTTAGAATGCCTTTTTCAAATCCTAATGTTTAGATTGCAATTTTCACACCCAAAACTGTGGATCCATCACTGTGGCCTGTATACATATCTTGATCTTCATGGTCATTGGAGGCCTTAGCTTCCTTTCCAAAAGCACTGGAGTAAGTGGGGGAAGTAAGTCTCCTTTGTGGATATTATTATTATTATTATTATTATTATTATTATTATTATTATTATTATTTGAGAGATAGAGAGAGAGAGGGAGAGC
Source organism: Suricata suricatta (assembly GCF_006229205.1). Taxonomy (NCBI): domain Eukaryota; kingdom Metazoa; phylum Chordata; class Mammalia; order Carnivora; family Herpestidae; genus Suricata; species Suricata suricatta. Next base: position 75,580,696 of record NC_043711.1, on the reverse strand, counting down.
ACGCATGAGCAGGGGAGAGGGCCAGATGGAGAGAGAGAATCTTAAGCAGGCTCTATGCTCAGCACAGAGCCCAACACGAGCTTAACTCGGGGCTCCATGCCACAACCCTGAGATCATCAGCTGAGCCAAAATCAAGAGTCAGATGCTCAACAGACTGAGCCATCCAGGCACCCTTCCTTTATGGGGTCTTTAAGGATCATTCCAACACAACCACAGCAACTACAGAGCGGCATATGAAATGAAAGGACCTATTGTTTTCACAGGGCCTAGAGGAGGGGGCCACCTGGGAAGAGCAGCCAGGGAGCAGACTCAACCAAGCAGGTGGGGAGCTGAGGCTATGCACCCAAGGGCAAGTGCCTTTGTGGCGGTCATGGTGGAGTCCACCAGCAAAGATGGGAGGGGATTTTACTGGTGTGTCTGAGCGTCACTCGGTCAGAGTCAGAGGAGAGCAAGAAGAGGAACTGGAGCAGGGACCAGCCTTGTCACAATGGCATGCCTGGTTGCCTAGGGGGGTGCTCACAGCATGCTTGTGGGGAGTGTTGAGGCACCAGAAAAATGGGAACTTTCAAAAATTAGCAGTACACTAAGCTAAGCCACGTCCCTTCCAAAGTGCTTCATCAAATCTCTCTTTCTGCTGTACCCAAAAGAGAAGGTGCACTCCTTTAAAACAAATGAAAGGATAAATATTTGCAACAGCGTCAGCTTTTCTTGGCTCTGGTTGTATGAATGTATGGAACATCACTGATTAATAAGTGTCATCTGCCGGCTACTCCCTCTTGCATGGAAAAGCTGAGCATACACATAATCACGGCAACCTGTCCTGGATGCTGAGTGACCAGCTCTAGAAGTGAACCATTTTCTGTATCCCTGTCTCTACCGTGCGCAGGCCCCAGCAAGAGGATAGTCAGGAAGAACAGAATAAAGCAGGGGCTAGTCTATACAGTCATAGCTGTTACTGACACCTACCATGTGGCTCCAGGCCCCCAGCCTGCATTTGTAAGAGCTTGTTATTGGATTCCTCATTACAGCCGCAGCTGGGCTGACATGCTTGGCAGCCCACAGAGCAAATGAAAAATATAGGAGTCTGACTCAGGGAGCATTTACCCCACTCTTTCTCCTGCAGGAAAGGAAAGTGATTGGTGTGGAAGCTGTTTCTGATATTCATAGGAACATGATGTCCTGGCTCCGCTGGCCAAGGGAAGACAGAAAGCCTCAGTTAGGAAGGTCAGGTGTCATTTAAAACAAGTAACGGGAGGGGTGTGCTGTGGTCACCTGTCTCTGGTGCTCCTCTTTTTCCAGAACGCTGTGGTTTTCATGATCGTATCTGCTGCAAGAGACTTTACACAATCATCACTGATTGATATTTCCCTTGTGGCAGAACCTTTCGTCTCAAGGACTGGTTATTATGCACCTGTCCATGTGGGAAGCATGGTTTGCATTTTCTGGACCACTAGGGGTTGTGATTTAGGCACCATCAGAGGGAGCCCTGGGCTTTCTTTTATCATCTGTGGGTGTACACTTGACAGCAGGTTATGTTTCTGTGCTGTTCGAGGTTCTCTTTTGTTGGTCTGTGATCAAGCCATTTACTATTTTCAGATGGCAACGAAATGTAATCACTTGTTGTTATCGAAGCTCCTACCGAAAAATTATTTAGCTTTATCAGTCCTCTGTAACCATAGCCCTCCTTTTGAAATAACTATTTGTTTATGCTTTTTGATAATGTTTCTTAGGAATAGAAGTGTGGCTTTATAGCATGAGCGACTGTAATTTGTTTGGATATGGTCTCTTTTTTTCCCTTAGGATTTCTGTCATTCTGATACCTGCACATGATTCTGCATTGTCACTGAGGCAGAGTTTGTGTAGGGCAGCAAGATTTTCTTCAAGTAGCTTTACTTCAGCAACCTACACAGGTGTCTGTCCCAAGAATTTCATCACCAGTGTCTTGCTTCCTGCAAGGTCTTGAATTCTGAAGTCCCCTTCTTTGCCTCCCGCCAGAGTGGTCAGTCCAGCACAGAAGCTGAAAATGGGACTCTGGTACTAGACTTTCCTGGATTTGAATCTGAGCTCCACCATTTCAGTAGATTGGGACTTTGAGCAACTCACTAGGGCTCTCTGTGCCTCAGTTTCCTCATCCATTCAATGGGATGCTTCCTAAGAAAGTTACAAGAGGTCAGTGAGTTATGTTAAAGCCTGTGGAATGGAGCCTGGCACGGGGTCGGTTTCACATAAGTGCTGTAAGTCTGTGGCTAGTCTGTCATGCCACCTTCCCAGCACTATGATCTTCCATCCTCTAGGCCCCATCTCTCCCACAGGCAACTCTCCGTCTGCATTTATCTCTCATGCCTCCACCAGCACCCCCTCCCTGAAATCCTCATGGCACGACTGTGTCAGTTCAAGTCCTGGGGACGGTACAGATAATACTGTCCAACCAGGTAATTTGAGGAAAGCTTAATAAAGAGATCACGGACCAAGGTGTGAGTAGGCACAAGGAGAACACAAGGGGAAGTACCGTGCTCAGGCCTGGAAACCCTGAGAGAGCACGCTCACAGGAGCTGGGTTGAGAGGGCTGGCTGGCAGGGGCCAGTGAGCGTGGTAGAGGGATGCAGCCAGCCCATGACAGCCGCCCTGGAAGGGAGGCAGGGAGGTAAGGAATCTGACTTCACCTTTTTCCCTCCTTGCATCTCCTGCCAAGTGCCACCCCCTGGTTCCCAGCTCAAAGACAGAGAGCAAAGGCACCTGTCCATGCAGTGCATGGAGTTGCCTCCCAGGGCAGAGCCAGGGGGAGCCAGCTGGAGAGACCAGAGGGGAGGGGGGAAATTCCAGCCCTGAGGAACCCTGTCTTCGGCCCCCACTCAGCTGGAGTCATGGCCCCTGGCAGTCTGGCCCTCACACATCAAACACCTGCGGAGCTCTGCCCCGTACCTACTGCTGTGGTCTCCAACCCTGCCACGTGACCAGTCTGCAGGTGGCTCAGCAAACACACCGTGACCTTTGTGCTGCTTTTCAACGTGTCATGAGTGCCTTTCCCTTGTAGGCCTGGAGAAGTGCAGCATCTTTACAGTATCCAGTCCAGATACCCTCATTCTCTGCGGGGTTCCCTGCCTCCAGGTTCCCGCACAGCCAGCTCTCCGCGTGTTCCTGCTGCACCCCGTGTGCTTTAGAGCATTATCTGTGGCACTGCCTCCTCTGTAGACTGGATCACCCTCTCTTTGAGGAGGGACTGCGCCATACTCCTCTCTGCAGCCCTTTGTGGTGCCTCCGAGTGGTTGAAATAAAAATGAGTGTTCAAAACAATTGCATTGAAATGACTAGTGGAAAGATGCAATAAATAACCACTTACCTGGCTAAAGATGGTGCTAGTTATGAATAATGGATTCAGAATACTTAACTTATTTTTATATTTTAAGTTTATTTATTTTTGAGAGAGAGAGAGTGAGAGCAAGAGACAGCATCCATGAGCTGGAGAAAGGCAATTCCATGCTGTTAGTGCAGAGCCTGACAGGAGGCCTGATCCCATGGAACTATGAGATTATGACCTGAGCCAAAATCCAGAATTGGACACTTAACTGACTGAGCCACCAAGTCGCCCCTGGATTCAACATATTTAACACTGGCAAACTAAATCATATGTTGTACATAACCAAGTCACTCTCAGACCCCCTGTCCCTGCATCCAGCTTTAGTTGCTGTCATATTCTCTGGGGGTCCCCTATATATCACTTTTTAGAATTTATCTGTATAGTCATTTATTCCTTGTCTTACCTTCTCTTCTAGAACTCTAGCCCCGTGAGGACAGGAACCATATCTGTGTTCTTCACAGAATCTCCAAACCTTAGAACAGTATATGGTACACAATAGATCCTTCACAAATGTTTGTTGAATGAATAAACATATTGGTCACAATACTCCATGACATGTCATAACCTCAGGAGTCCAGCAGAGTGGGGATTCTTATTTACATACCCTTCAAGTCCTTTCTTATGGCTCGAAGGGGGTCATTTCTATATGACCCTCCCCCCATCATTACAGCAGCCATCTCTCCACTTGTATGGGAGCAAGTCTTGTACCAAGAACAAATTCCTGGGGCTCCTGATGGCTCAGTCGGTTAAGCGTCCGGCTTTGGCTCAGGTCATGATCTCACAGTTCGTGGGTTCGAGTCCTGCATCAGGTTCTGTGCTGACAGCTCAGAGTCTGGAGCCTGCTTCTGATTCTGTCTCCCTCTCTCTCTCTGACCCTACCCTGCTCACACTATCTCTCTCTGTCTCTCAAAAATAAACAAAATTTAAAAAAACATTAATAAAAAAAGAACAAATTCCCTTTTCCTTCAGTCTCCATAAGGAATATAATGTATTGGGGTGGGGATTTTTTTCTGATATTATTCTTTTTCTTATTTCTTTCCTGATTGTGTTTATTTGTAGTCTATTAATCTGATGGTGCCCAAAAATATATTTAATTGTCATTTAGACCATTTCAAACCTAATCAGCAGTCTTAAAAATGTGTCATAGGGCATAATGAGGTCTTGTAATTGAAAATTGCATCATTTTTGTTATTGACTATTGTGATGGTCTAACAGATTTCATTATGAGTGAATGACTTCAGGGAGTTCTCTTTAAAGGTCACAAATGATGATGTTTAATATCCTCAAAAAAGATTACTTTTTGGAAATGGGAAGTAGCAACACAGACTGGGAACCTTAATTTATTCAAGCTCTGTCAATGCTCAGTAATCTTTTCATCTGCCGCTTTCTGATGTTTAAAATTATTTTTCTGGAAAAAAAATGTTCTGGAGAGGAAATTAAACTTGAAGTTTGAAATAACAGGATTCTTTACAAAGCTTATATACTAGTGATATTAGAAAAAGATCCTGATTTTTAAAAAAGTGATTAGTTTAGAGGGACTGTCTTAATTAAGATTGTCTAAAGTGAAAACCTGGAAAAATTGGACAGAAGTACCTCATAAACCGGGAGAATATTAACTGCGGGGCCATGTTGTAACATGTTTTACTGATCTTTCTGTAGTAAACTAATTGCCTCTTTTCTGCCTGATAACTGATGTGTAAGTTGGGGGCTTTGTGATAGGAGCAATTAAAAGCTCAACACTATTATATTTTTCATTAACTTACTAGTGAACTGTTGGGTTTGCATGAATAATTGATTTATTTTGAAGATAATTACAATTCTAAGTTGTGCTTTACTAGACAGCTAGTCCTTTATAATATAATTTGCCTTTAACTACAATATAATTTCTTCCGCCCTTCTGGTTATCAGCCTTTACTTTAGAAGAAAAATGAGCATAGGCAATATCTATGAGGATAATTTTTAAAAAGTTGTTTATTTATTTTGAGAACGAGAGAGAGAGTGTGAGCAGGGGGAGGGGCAGAGAGAGAGGAGAGAGAATCCCAAGCAGGCTTTGCGCTAACAGCACAGAACTTGATTTCATGACCCATGAGATCATGACCTGAGCCGAAACCAAGAGTCAGATGCTCAACTGACTAAGCCACCCAAGCACCCCCGAAGATAATATTTTTAAGGTGATGAAAATAGAATGATTTGGGAGCTCTCAATCTTACATGACAGGTCAGGTGTGGATCAAGCTTGATATATAACATCCTAATTAGAGCCAGGAAAAGCCAAAAGCAGAGATGGGCCCTTAATTCTCAGATAAGCTAATATATCTATTTGCAGTATCTCCAGAAGCCGAACATGGGCATACCCTGCAATCCAGCATTTCTGCTCCCAGATACATGCCTAACAGAAATACATTCTTATGTTCATGGAAGGGCATGCTCTGAAACAGTCATAGTGGTGCCAGTTGTAACAGCCATAATTAGTTCCTACCCCAATGTCTGTCATCTGTAGAATGGAGAACTAAGTGGTTGTGTCTTCATACGGTGGAGTACCATACGTCATTGAACATGAACAAACTGCTACCCTATGTAACAGCGGGGATGAGTCTCACAGAAATATAGGGTTGGGTGGAAGAAGTCAGATACCAAAGAGTACCTACTGTAAAATTCCACCTGATCGCAGCAGAAAACAGACAAAACAATCTAGGTGTTAGAGGTCAAAATGGCAGTAACCCTTGGAAGGGTAGTTACTGGAAGGGGGACACGAGTAGGGCTCCTGGGCTGTTCTGTTTCTTGACCTGGGTGCTGGTTATACTGGGTCTGTTCAGCTTGTGAAAAGTAGTAGAGCCATTATTTAGGCACTTTCATATGTGATATTACAATTTAATAAATAGTTAAAAATATATCAATTTTCAAATCAGACATTGCTCTAATTTTCCAAGCTGACTCCTTAGAAAGGCAGAAGTTTATGGTGCCACTTTGACAAAGGGTCAAGGGCACACAAGTACTGTACTGCATGGTCTTTAGGGAGAAGCATTTTATCTGCCAAATGAAACCCCTGGGACAATTCAACCTAGCTGTGATTGTGTGTGTGTGTGTGTGTGTGTGTGTGTGTAGAACCACGGGAGCTCATCCAAACCCCCATTTCCTTTAGGGGCCAGCTCTGGTTTCCCAGTTCAGTGAAATCTTTATGGCACCTCTGACCTCTGTTCTCTTATAAGCTCTGATTACAGCCATCGTCAGAACTGGGTTAGGAGTTAATAGTACTCTAGGCATTTCATTTGTGAGTTTATCAAAGCCACCAGCTCCACCTTTCATTTCTCCATCCGGGGTCAGGCGTTTGTGGACATTTGATAAATATCTGACAGATGACCATTGCTCTTGAAGAAACAAGATGAACAATGCCTAAGGTAGAGCAGGCATTTGCTTTTTTTTTTTTAATGTTACTTATTGTTAAATTGGCTAACATATAGTGTGTACAGTGTGCTCTTGGTTTTGGGGGTAGATTAAGTGGCAATAATTGTGTTGCTTTAAATCATCTCCATTTGATTTCTCAAATCCATTTGATATCTTTCTTTTTTTCCCTTTGTAACATTTGCTTGTTTACATGATTGGTAATTACAAAAAAAGACACAGAAGTAAAAGAGAAACACCCATAATCCACTCAGAAGAAAAACTCTTACTATTTTGCTGTGTTTTTTCTTTTGCTTTTGCTATCATGTCATTATTTTCATGCTCCCTGCCCTCCCCTCTTCTTTCTTTCACTTCTGGAGAGTGATGAGAATGAGTCCAGGATAGAAACTGCTCCACATTTTTTTCCTTTTCTTTCTCTTTTTCTTTCTTTCTTTCTTTTTCTTTCTTTCTTTCGTTCGTTCGTTCTTTCTTTCTTTCTTTCACTGCTTCACATTTTTAAAGGGTATTTAGGTAAGTTAGAAGCTGGGTGTGTTACTGCCTCAGTTTTCCTTACTCTCCATATGCTAAAGTGTGACTTAGCTTAAGAGCCGGCCTTTCATGTTTTGCTACGGAATAGTATAACACAATACGTAACTCAGGCTTGCCTTGTCCTCTGCTTAAATGTTTTAGATTAGCTTGGCGGGTGCACACATTATACTCCAAATCTCTAAAAAGGAGTTTTTTCCAGGATAGAACTATTACGTTTACTAATCACTGTCCTCAATCTCATCCTGAAAGCAGGATGAGAGCTTTTGAATGTCTTAGACTTCAACATCTTCCAGACCCTGGAAATCCCATTAATCCTATTTCTCTGCCTGAGAATCTGAACAAAAGAGTTGCCTCTCCTGGTAGAGATTCCTGGGCTTTTGTACTAGGCTGAGCTGTTCTTTGTGTTTCGGAACCAGAGGGTGATCACCGTCCCCCTGCCAGCGCTGGGAGGCTGACATGCCTGTCTTCCTTGTCATGACCCAGGGCTCCCCATCTGTCATGCGCCTGGGTGCACACGCCATGCGCTGTTTGCACTCCTGCTTTCTCTCCTAAAATAGACTCCTGTGCTTCTCTCCTTCTTGACTTCTGTTTGTTTCCTCCAGACTTCTCAAAGCTTTGTCCCTGGTTTCTCTTTAGACTCCTGAAATATTTAAGTCATACTCATTTAAATGAGATTATTCATTGGTAAGAAGAAAAATCACGCCTGTAATGCTGACAGACTGTTTCTCTTGACCTTTAAAATACTTTAATAGGCACATTGTTTTGGTTGTTCAGCTCCGCTCTGGTTGGGCCCCAGGTGACATTTGCATTATCTCTAAGCCTGTGCTTAACTGTGTTGCTATAAATGATTGTCTGCCCTGATCAGAATCCATCTAAAGTGAGTCTCCTGCTGTATGGTATGTGTGACAGAGAGACAGAGACAGAGAAACAGAGAGAGAGAGAGAGAAAGAGAATAATTTTAGAAAATCTAGTTACCAAAATAGTTATAGAAAAGAGAAGAGAAATAGACATAATTTGGATTTGCACCTTTACCGTCTCCATCTTGACTATCTCTTGGCCTGTGTTCAGTTACCTGAAGTAACTCTATAATCCTTGTGTAAGATGCACCTGCTGTACTTGGCCTTGAGGAGACAAGACTTCACATGTGTTTACATTTGATCCCCTTCAAGTTGGTGACCCTTGGAATGCAGACACTTGCTGAGGGCAAGTTCATGGATGTGATGTTTATGTTCTTATTGGAAAGGCACTGCTCAACATTTGGGAAAGCAAATGGGCAGTTCCCACTCATGGCCGAGCCTTCTCCGGGAGGCCCAGAACAGAGCTGCCTATCAGGAAGGAGGTATACGTTATGGTGGAGCCTTTCTGCCTCAGGGTGAGTGGTTCTCCTATCCTGTGAGTCCTTTTCTTCAAACATGAGTTTCTAAAGTTAAAAAAAAATTTTTTGACAGAGAAATTAACAGTATATCACTTTTATGCAGAGGGATAACTGGGAATGGGATCATTTCTATCATGATGCAGAAAAATATATATGTATTCCAAACTTATCCCTCTGGGTTGCATTCTATTTTGACTAATTCTTTGAGTAAAATAGCGTTCTTGGTTTTTTTTGTGTGTGGCTTTCTCATTTTTAAATTAAAAGTAATGTATAGTCATTATGAAGAAAAATCTACTGGGTATAGATGGATGAGAAGGGTAACAATAATGAAAACAACAGTTAGCATTTATCAAACACTCGGTCATGCTTCCCCATTTTGCTCTGTTTCATCCTCCTCCAGCTCCACAGGTGAGGTACCACTGTGCAGAGGTCTATTGCAAAATAAACCCAGTTAATATTTTCAACCCTGCCATCTTCAACTTATTGAAAACCAAGTCCCCCTTTTCGTGAACACCTGCTGCCGTCTCTCAGGACGCAAGTGGAGTTCTGCACACACTGCTCAGAAAAGGAGAGGTCAGTGGTCTCACCAGCAAGGGCCTGAGCTGGGACAAGACATGGCTGCCTCCCCGTACCACGTAGCAGCTTTCAGATGCTTCCTGCTGGTTGTGTTGATAGTGATTTGGGATCGTCCTTCCCCATTAAAACCTAGCGCAGGATATTAATTCATTTTTTCTGATTCACTAAAACCAGTTACCTCAGCCCTGGTGTCCCATTTAAGATAGGACAGAGACCCTATGTCTAGGAAGTCACAATCAGACAAGAAAAGAGCTACACACAAGCTTTTAGTAGTACAAGGAAAGAGATGCTGAATACCATGTACTGAGTACTGTGGGTGCTAGGGGAGGGTCCAGCCAGCTCTTCCTGGGGAACAGGGGCGAGGGGCACAGGCACAGGGTCCCCCAGGAACAGGGGAGTCTCCAGGTGGAGAAGGCCAGCGAAGAGGGAGTTGAGACCATATTTGGCAGCGTGCAAGTGGCAGGGCTTTGAGCAGAATGCCCAGTGAGGAGCACAGATGGTGTTTAAAGTCAGCTCTGAGTCACTCTGAAATTACAGAAATTCAGGGAGAAGGATTTGGGAGCCCTCCAGCCAGCTATGTGACCTTCTAGTCTCTCAATAACCATTTGGTGTCCAGCTCATAAATGGGAGTGCTCTGGAAAATTGAAGGATACAGGAAAAGTAGCAGAATAATTTCAAGAGAAGAAAAGAGTTCTCGTGCCTTAGCCTACAAACCACTGGGTTTGCTGTCACTCTCCTGACTGGAGAGTTGTCTGGCCATCTAGCTTTGACCAAAGTCCTGGTGCCGTGGGTTCTCAAGTCTTGCCCCATCTCCACAAATGACTGGATAAAGGTTACATAAAACCTCCAAAGCAGGGCCAGAAGATACTCAGCTTCTCAATGTGAATGTGCTTGAGATGGAAACTGTATTTTCTGTCAAATGATTTTCTCGTTGCCTTGGCAACTCCTTGGGTTTTTTTTTAAGCTTTTGATTTCTCTCAACAACATGAGCTGCTTCCTTTGATTTAGCTCAGACGTGTGTACAGATTTCTATCTTATTCAGAGTCTCTAGTGTGTTTATGAGGTATAGATTTTTTATTTTCTACAGTCTTCGCAGGGTTGAACAGTGATAAATAATTTCACATAACCATTAGTTAGATTGCCTGATTAAACACAAAAGGCAAGTCATAGTGATTTTTTTGTTTGATGTCAAATACTGTAAAAATGGTTCAGATTCATTTTTATAAAGAATCACTCAATATTTTAATGTTAAGCTTTTAAAGTCTCCGACAAAGTCTGTGAGGAAAATTGTTTCCATACATTATAAATGCACAGGTTTCCTTCTGTTTCCTCCTTGCTCACGGGTCTCTGGCCCCGTTGGCCTCCTGGCTGGTTCTTATCCTTGCTAAACCTGTTCCCGTCTCAGGGATCCTGCATTTGCCATTTCCTCTGTCTGGAACCTAGCTGCTCAGATATCCTTATTGCTCCCTTCCTCATTGCATTTATGGCTCTGGTTAAGTGCCACCTCTTCCAGGAGGACCTTCTGGACCTTCCTGTCTAAAATGGGATTTTGCGGCACCTGGTTGGCTCAGTCAGTTGAGTGCCCGACTCCTGGTTTTGGCTCTGGTCATGATCCCACGTTTCATGAGTTCAGGCCCCACCTCAGGCTCTGCACTAAGAGTGCAGAAACTGCTTAGAATTCTCTCTCTCTCTCTCTCCCCCTTCCCCCCTTTTTCTCTGCCCCTCCCCTGCTCATTCTCTTTCTCTCTCAAAATGAATAAAACTTAAAAAGTTTAAAAAATTAAAAAAAAAACCAGCATTTTCATCCATCATTCTGGCCAGTTTGGAGATGAGGGGATCCATCTCTGGAAAACCTAAATGAATTATCAGGCATCCTATATAAAGCCCAGCAGCCTATAAGCTGTACATATAGCAAGAGCTTCAAATTAGCTCTTTAATGCCATCCCCTTAAATTATGAACACATAGCCAAAAATCGCCAAATATTTCCAGGAATGCTCCATCACAACACATAGAGCCCAAGACTAATAAGAAATGAAGAACTTGGAAGAAACAGAGGCAATGATGAAACAGAAGAAATACACACACCCACATGCATACGCATGCACAAAACAGAAAAATGAGGCAGAGGAAATTATCATGGAAATAATACAAGTAATTCAGGAGAGTGACAAAGGGGACACCTGAGCCAATACCTGAGGAGCAGGCCTGGACAGCAAACCAGCCAATGGCAGCAGGAGGGTGGAGGGCTCTCAAGGGGAGGTGACCAGGAGGGCTGGGGAATCCAGAGGCTATCTTGCCAGTTTGACACATGAAAAATGATACCAAGAAGCTCTTTGAGGTAGAGTTAGAGATGGTTACAAAGCCAAACAAGTGAATGCAAAAAAAAAAACCCAAACAAAAAACCCATTAACCACAAAAACAATAATATTGTACAATAAAGGAAACATTCTCTTATTACACTCAGTGGTGATCAACTGTATATAGTTATAATAAAATAAACACTGACTGTGGCTTTAATAAAAAATCAACATTATTGTGTTTCAATAATGGGGGAAGGTGAGCCTCTGTGTAGGCGTGCATGTTTGAGTGTGCGCCTGAGGCCTAAGGATAGGAACATAGAACATCTAAAACTGATAAACTATCATTATTGTTATATTAATTAGATATACAGGATTTTTAAAACCAGAAGGAAGAGCAAGTTGAGATGTAGACTGAGGAATGGGAAGGAGATTCCAGGAGGCAGAGAACTAGTGTTCATGTAAGACTTTTAGCCTCATCTGACTTTTGAAAGCTATGAGCATATTATTACTTTGCCAACCAAAAATTAGTTAGGAATATATAAGTTTAAAGCAGCCCTCCATCTGTGCACGTGTATCTGGTAGAGTTTGATGTATATTTGATTAAAATGAAATTTAGTCCAGCATGTGGCCGATGTCCTTGGCTGCTAGAGCCATTTGTTTAACCAAATCCATTTTCACTTGCACACAGAGTAATTAACTCAGACTCACTTTGTTGGAAGTCATGCTGAAGACATTTATTATTTCCTTCTACACCATGGAGGTAGATTACACTATGGCTTGGGGTTGTTGAGGCTGTATGCTCATTAAAAATGGAGTAGATGCACTAAATTGAAATTTTTAATTACTGTAGATTTAATGACATCTCTCTGCCATGCACTTAATCTTCAGCAAATATTTACCCCTCCCAAACTGGCAGATTTGCAATTTATAGCTTGTCATGTCAAATGAAGTGTTTTCTCTTTCCCCTGCCCCTAGAAGGATCTCTGTTCAAAATTATAGTCTTTTAAAAATAACGGGCATGTCCTCCTTTGTGGGGAGCTTTCAAGATTTCCGTCTTATGATTTGGAGCTGATCCTTCTGACTCCTCTCAACCTTAGTCTGTATTTATTGGTATATTTATTTTGGATTCAGTTTAATGTTTTTATTCTGTTATCTGGGTCATTTGCATAGAGCAATGGGTGAGCAGGGGGATGGATGATGGAGATAGATAGATAGATAGAGAGATAGATAGATAGATAGATAGATAGATAGATAGATAGATAGATGGATGGATGTGTGGAAACACAGTTTCAGATGATAGAGAATACATCACAAGCTTTAGGTTTCCAGTTCATTCGGGCTGTGTAATAGCTTTCCAAGCAAAGGCTAAATAACCATCATTCTATTATTTCCAACGTAGTTTCCCAGACTTTTTGATGAAAATAGTATTAGCAAGATGTTCGTTAGAAAATCCTAAAATAACTAAAGGATACTTGTAAATGTTCTTTTAATTTGTGCCATGGAGCCAATGTGAGGCACTGGAGCTGGAGGTAGTTATTGAAGCCTGGGTGTGGATGTCGTAGGTCACACTATTTGGTGATAGAAACTTTTCGACAACCCTCCCCATCAACACTTGAGAGCACTTCCCCAAACCAAAAATAAAATTTACCAAATCAAATAAATTAATACATTTTTGAATTTTGAAGATGAGAAACTGAGACTTAAATTTCTAGAGGCGATGTCAGGATTAATGAGTACAGTCAACTGGAAGTTGCTCCTTATAACATAAGCATGAAAACTTGTATGTCAAGACAGGAGACCTCACACCATGAGCATGCCTGTACACCTTATTATTCTCTTATGTGCCTTCTTAATGGTTGGGGCTGTACCTCCTAAGTTTGAACCTTCCTCTTACTAGCTTTGTGTCTTTAACCAAGTTTCTTAATCTCTGTGCCTCAGTATCATTCTCCGTGAGTTTATCAGTTAGCTCACTCAATGCCATTCCAGCCTCCTCCTTTTACAGAGTATGGAAGTTCCCCCTTTCAAAATCTCTTATAGCTAGTATTCTGGATGTGAGTTAGGTCTGCTAATCAAATGCATTCCCATAAACACTTGGATTCAGAGCTAGATTATGTGGGAAGAGGGATGGGGCATGGAACATTCATTTTTAGCTGGGGTGGATAATGGCAGAGGCATCTTGGTCTGGAACTAGCAGCTGCAGTGATGGCTTCCTGATTCAACAGGCAGCTTCCTGATTGGGAAGCTTCCAGGTTGTAGCAGAAACTGTGTTAACTTGGAGCAGCATCTGTAGCAGCAGCTTCCTAATTGTTTGGGTTTCAAATAATGATAGAGCCAGCAGCCTCTTTGGCTGATTTGAGGAGGAATTCCTAAACGCTCAGCCTAGAGTGTGCTTCTGCAGCTCTCCCAACAGCAATGTGCACTATGATACACTTCTTAATACCTCTCTTTCTTCTTAAAGTAGCCAATGTGATTTATGTCAGCCTCACCTAAATAGCAAGAATCGTCCACGTACCTTATAGAGTTGTTGAGTTAATAAGAAAGTATTTACAGTGTTTAGAACACCTGGCATGTGTTTCCTTTTTAAAGTACTAGGGCTTTTTCTGGCCCTATTCAATGGTACACCTAAAACCTTGAATAACACAGATATTTATTAGTTTGTTGGTTCAATCACTCATTCATTTATTTTTCATTCATTCATACATTCGTTGAAACAAATACTCACTGAAAGTCTGTTCTGATCAAGAGATGACCCAGCTGCCCTAGGATAGTGGTTACCAACCTAACACATTAGAACCTTCTGGGAATCTTTTTTTTTTTTAATGTTTATTTATTCTTGAGAGAGAAAGAGCACATGAAGTGGGGAGGGGCAGAGAGAGAGGGAGAGAGAAAGAATCTCAAGCAGGCTCCGTGCTGTCAGTGCAGAGTCCAATGTGGGGCTCGAACCCATGGACCATGAGATCATGACCTAAGCTAGAATCAAGAGTTGGGTACTTAACCCACTGAGCCACCCAGTCACTCCTTCTGGGAATCTTTTTTTAACAACTTAATTTCTATGCCACATCTGGGACTTACTGAAGACAGAGAGTGTGTGTGTGCAGATATTTTCTTAATTGAGATACTATTTTCATACAGTAAAGTACACAGATTTTATGTGATATAGCTTGGTGGATTTTTACATATGTATACACCCAATTAACCAGTACCCAGGTCAAGATACAGAGAAACAGAAGTGTTCATGAAAGATTTATTGTGGGTATGGATTTCAGGGAACTTTTTTTTCGAAGCTGAAGTTTCAAATGCATTTGAGATTTTGCCACTCAGAGGTCAAAAAATGTAGTCCTCTGGAATAATCAGTATAATCAGGTTATTTTTCCCTTTTGTTTTTCATAGTCCTCTACAAGTTTATGTCCCTTTCTAAATTTATTGAAGAAAACTGTTTCATTTATTTGTGAAATGAAATTAATTTGAGGACCTTCGATAAGAGAAAATTGCAAAATAGCAGTAAGGCAGTAAATGTTATCAGTGGTAACTTTGTGACTCAAAACCTCTGACTCTGTTTATCTTCCTATGGCCGGCACCATTGACTGACTAAACGAAAGCTTAACTTCTTTCTTAAAACTAGCCTATACAGCTTCTTTCATGTGGTCTCTTCAAAGACAGTGAATATCCTGAGAGTAAAAATAATTATTTTCCTTTTTTTCAAAAGAATGTTTGGAGCCAATGACTGCATAATTAGACTTGCAAGGCGGAGGCCACTAGAACAGCAGGCATGTGCTGAGTTAGGAAGATAAAGTTAGTAATTATTTGAAACGCAAATGGAAATAGTTGATTACAGAGAGAGAAAATGTCATCAGCAAAACATTGAGAGCATCTGCATTTTTTTATAAAACTAACTAGAACAACTTTGATGTTGAATTATTTTGCATAATTGGCTCATTACAGAATGAAAGTTTCAGAAACAAAATGTAAGGTGGACATGAATTACACTTTTAAGATGATCACAGGCGACTTGGGATCAAAGTCTCGCATTGGGACCCTGTTTCAAGGGTAGCTGGGACCATATTAGTGAATTAAACAGACTCCCATCACCAAAGGAATAGACAACACGAGATTCCATGTAGCTCATTTCTCTGCCTTCAGGAAAAATCTCCATAAATGGAGTTGGGTGATATGAATATTTTCCATTTGGAGCATTCTTAAAAGAATAAATTCTGGACAGGAGGGCAGTCCGGCTATGACATGTATTATTCTGTTGATCTGGCCAGGTAAGAGAATGTCTTAATTTCCTCACCATTTCCTTCATGGCCCTATGTTAGAACTTCCACTGTCTTCTTGTTGCTGTTGAGACATCAACCATCAATTTAATTGTCATTCATTTATAGGTAATCTGTCTTTTCTTACTGGGTGATTTTAGAATTTTTATTTTTGCCTTTGATAATGGGCAGTTTTATCTCATGCCTAACAGTAAGTTTCTTTTTATTTATCCTGCTTGAAAATACTGCGATTGATAAATTTGAGAATTTATGCTTTCATCAGTTCTAGGACATCTTCACCCATTCGCTCATTGTGCACCGCCTTTGTCCCATTCCCTCTCTTATCTCTGCAATTCTAGTTAGATGCATGTTGGACCATTTCACTTGACTTATGTATCTCTTAATTGTTATGTTTTTTCCAACAATCTTTGTGTCTGTTTGCTAAATTCTGAGTAATATCTTCAAATCTGATTTCTATTCCCTAATTCTCTTTCCAATGGTGTTTAATCTGTTTTACCCATCTACAGAGGAATAAATACCTATTATAATTTTCTAGTTTTCTAAGTTATTTTTGTTTCTTTTTCTAATTTGCCTATTTACTTTTATTTATTTATTTTTTAAATTTTTTTTAATTTATTTTTGAGACAGCGAGAGATATAGCATGAGCGGGGAGGGGCAGAGAGAGAGACACACAGAATCGGAAGCAGGCTCCGGGCTCTGAACTGTCAGCACAGAGCCTGACGCGGGGCTCGAACCCACAAACGTGAGATCTTGACTTGAGCCAAAGTCGGAGGATTAACCGACTGAGCCACCCAGGCACCCCTACCTGCTTATTTTTTTTTGTAGTCTCTTATTCCTAACTCAAACTTTCTATTTCCTATTATATTTCTTTAAAAAATTTTTTTTTAAATGTTTATTTATTTTTGAGAGAGAGAGACAGAGAGTGTGTGTGAGCCGGGAAGAGCAGAGAGAGACGGAGACACAGAATCCGAAGCCAGCTCTAGGCTCTGAGCTGCACAGAGGCTGGCAGCTCAGAGCCCAAAATGGGACTTGAACTCATAAGTGGTGAGATCATGACCTGAGCTAAAGTTGGACATGCAACTGAGTGAGCCACCCAGGCACCCTCCTATTTTATTTTGTTGACATAGTAAACATATTTGTTTTATGTTCTGTAGCCATTAACTGATATCTAAAGTTTCTGTGAGTCTCTTTCTGGGACTGGCTCCAGTGCCTTATTTTCAGTGTGTATTTTGTGAGTACTGTTTTTAGTGTGAGCTCCTGTTCAGTGGAATTTTATGTGAGGGGTTTTTTGTGACATTTGAGTGAAGGTAGATTCCTCTGGGGAGGATTTTCATTTGCTTTTCTAAACATATAATGGCATGTTCTTCTGGAACTCTACTAAAATAAATTTCTGGCTTGGAGGTTTTTAGACCACAAAAATAGTCTCAATTTAGGCCACAAACACATGTGAGGTCTGGCTCATAGTTAAATCTCCAGAAAGATGTTTCTTTTTTCTTCTCTCTACCCAGGGCCAAAGCCAAGACAAACAAGTTTTCTTACTGGGACCCTTTGCAAGGCATTTCCCCCCCCTCCCCCCAGTTCATCTTTTCTCCAAGAGTGTAACTTCAGGGCACACAGCTCTAGGCAGCAACGGCCTTTCAAGCACCCCATCTTGCCATGACCCCAGACTTTGTGTCCTAAAACCTGAGTGGCCATTAATGTTGATTTGCTAGATCAAGACACCAGCTCAGCTCATTTATCTCTTGGAATGCCCACTGAGATTTTGCTTTTGGTCTCTGAGGATTTCCTTTACTTTATTCCAGCTCAGTCATGCATTTTAAAAGATTTAAAAGAAAATTTACCCAGAATTTTTAGATATTTGGTAACAAAGATTTTCATAATATCTTGCCTACCATATTTTTTTGGTCAAAAATTTCTAACTATCTCTGCAATCCTACTAGAGATGTCTTTGTACAGCTAGAAATTCAATTCTGTATTTGTCCCCACTATTAGCCCTTAATAATTCACACTAGAAACATTTTCAATACAAATACATCCGAAACCCTTCATGTCTAATATTTTTTGTCAGTCAGTCAGCTCCAGCTTTTATTTCTCTACTGTCTATAAGGCCTTTTCTGCATAGGTTGTATTATAGCTGTTTTTTTAAAATTAAATTATTTTGAGAGAGAGAGAGAGAACCAGTGGGGGTGGGGCAGAGAGAGAGGGGACAGAGGGTCCAAAGCACACTCTGCACTGACAGCAGCGAGCCCTATGGGATGCTTGAACTCATGAGCAATTAGTCCATGACCTGAGCCGGTCAGATGCTCAACCAACTGAGCCACCCAGGCACTCCAATCGTGTTGTTTTTAAGTGTTTATGGCTTCCCCAGTTTCTGAGCTTTCTATGTTTTCTGATGTTGTTTGCTCCGAAAAAGAAGGCTCAAAGCTTTGCCCTTCAACTTCAGCAATAAATGGGGGAGCGCAGCGGGAGAGGGAAGGATTAACGCCTATGACTGTTCTTAGTGTGTTTCCCAGTCTTCTCTTGCCTTTTAAACTTTAGCTCAGCCCTACAATTCTGACTCAGCCAGTGGTCATTCTGTGAACATTAGATCTTTTCTGCCTAATTTCCCGATCTCTTTTTGTTTCTTTGTTTGATGCAGGCTGTTTCTCCTTCTTCAATGTATTTACTAACCTAAACTTTTCCCTGAAGCTCTTCACTTGATTCATAGTTTCTATCAACTGTGAAACCAGACCCACAATCAGGCCCCTGGAGGTTGGGTCATTACAATCCCACACACACCCTGGTGCTGGTCCCACTTAGGGAGACATATCAGGGGACAGCTGGGGGGCCTTCCCCAGTCTGGGCTTCTGTGTTTGACACTCCCCCACACTGAGGAACCTGCTGTTTCCACCCACACTCAGATGATATTTGCTTTGTAGAGCATGCCCTTGGGACCTCTCCATAGTCAGTCCTAGCAGTGAGATGGGTAATGTTTACTGTGATTCATCCCATCAACTCTGATGCCAGGATGGGGCACAGGCTGTTGCTAAAGATAATGTTTCTTCCAGTCAGGAACGAACGCTTGTTCATCTGGACTTTCCTGTGATATGTATCTGTTACTGCACATCGACATACAAGAGCATTTACAGTTCACTTTTTAAAACCTTGGATGTTAAATGACAAATTCCTTAAAGATTTATATGCAACATCACTGCTGCTGCTGCTTTTGTCACTATGATAACTACAAAGTAGCTTTTATTTATTAAGTGTGAACCGTGTGCCAGGCTTTAGGCTAATAAATCATCTAATTCTTAGACTTGTCCTACGAGGCATGGGCCATTATTACTATCATCCTCATTTTACAGATGAGGACATGCTGTTTCAGAGACGTGAAGTGACTTGCCCAAGGTCACATAGCCAGTAAGTGGCCACGCTGGGACTCAAACACAAGTCTTCCAAATACAATCTGTGCTCATGAGCATTTAATCTATCAGAATAGAAATAGTCAGATTTCTGATCTATGACTATGACTTCTGTTTTACAGAAGCCAGAACTTAAATTCACGTTAGTTCTGCCCTTTATTTATTTATTTATTTTTAAAGGAGATAGAAATTCATTGACTGTACCGCCAGGGAGCTGCCGGCAGGACAGCAGAGTAGAGGCTGTCTGCCACCAGCTCTGTCCTTTCAAGTAATGTGATGTAACACGATGCTGCCTGCCATTATGCAGAACTGGTTTTGGAGTCCTTTGTAAGAACTGCTTTCAGAGCCAGTGTGAAACTTAAGAAAAGCAATTTTTTAATGTTTATTATTATTATTTATTTTTGAGAGAGAGACAGACAGAGTGACAGCAGGGGAGGGTTAGAGGGATTGAGGGAGACACAGAATCCGAAGCAGGCTCCAGGCTCCAAGCTGCCAGCACAGAGCCCAACATGGGGCTTGAACTCAAACCGTGAGATCATGACATGATCCGAACGAAGTCTGATGCCCAACCAACTGAGCCATCCAGGTGCCCCAAGCAATTTGTTTTTGGAGCTAAACCTTGCTTTTTATTCCATTCCTTGTTACCCTACTTGATCACCTACGTTATTTATCAGATTTTACTCCTAAAGCCTTTTGACAGTTTCCAAAAAGGCAATTCTGTCCTCTGAGGATGGAGATTTGCCACCAACAAGGACATTCAGAAGAAGCTTCCAGAACGAGTGGAGACCCTTCCTAAGAGGCTCCAGCATGTTTTCGGTGATGTCAGCATTTTGAAAAATGAGAGCTTGGCCTCCCAGGATGATGGCTTTGAAGGGGCAGCAGCTATACACTCATGTTCTGGTGTATTTGTTTACAATCCGTCTGTTACTTCGTAGATATACTTGATTTAAAGCGAAGTCTGTTTACACAAATATGCCTTTAAGGAAAATACTACTGTGTATAGGAAAACATCAGACTTCCCTTGTCTATCACCGTCTCAGAAAGCCTGCTGATGTCAACACTGGAACTGGCTCTGTTTTGATAGGATTCTGTTCCTCTTTATATCTTCAAATTAGGAAATACTGACTTTGTGGATTTGGGCAGATTGTGAGTAGGCCCCTGTTCTTCTTCAAAGAAAAAAGAATCAGTTTGCTGCTTCCACAGCAAAGAGAGATGATCCTGCTACTAAAAATGTCTCCAGCAACACTTCAAGCATCATTTTTAAAGTGCTTTGTTTTTTTTTCTTACAGGGAAGGTTAAGGTTAAAGTTTCTAGCCTCATTTTAATTAGCTGCTCACATTTAACTTAACTCTGCTGAAGTAAACAGTCATATTCAAAATAGCTATGTTGTCATAGCAACCTAGATCAGAATCATTTGATTTTCTTTTCTGCTCACGATTGTTCCTTACTATCTAGGCCATGATGTGAAACAAATCTGCAGAAACACCCCATGTAAAATGAGATTTAAAAAAAAACATTTGGGGGGGAAACATCTTTAAATGATTGCTTTAAGTGTTACAGGAAGCTCCTAATTTTCCAACGGCTCCTGAAAGAGATTCTCTCTCAGGTTCCTGGGTCTGGCAGCCTCACTCCCAGCCCCCACTTGGGGTTCCAAGTGGCCAAGCACCCAAGAGTAGCGACCCAGAACCCGGACAGGATCGGGGGATCGCAATTCCAGCTAGAGGATCCACTGTGTGATCCTCAAAGTGAGACAGCCGAACTATGTAATTCCCCGTGGCTTTTCTAGCTGTGAAGAGGGGCTCAGGTTCTGATCCTTTAATTTGGTTATTACTTAACAAAGTGCAAAAGCCAGCTATTTTAAATCAAGCCTCAGGCAAAGCCTTAAACTCCTAGGAAAGAAGAGAATCATTAGGCACTTTTTAGGATCCCAGGCCTGTGATTCCTAAACTCAGATTACCTGAATCATTAGGGAGGCGCTCCAGCTCCCCTGCCTGACTTATCATGGCCAACATGTAAAGCTGTCATGGGTCCTAGTTATGGCACATGTTGGCCACATGAAGATTATTTTAATTAAGAAAATTAAGAAGCAGATGAGCCTTTTCCGTGGTCTATTCACCAGGCCCTTCATGAAGTGATTCTGGAGACTTGGTCTTTGTCTCAATTTTCTTGCTGGCAGATGAGACTCAGGAAGCCAGATGTTTTCCGTGCCCCTGGATCCAGCTTGGTGCGTGACATTTGTTTTTACTAAATGGAGTAGAGACACAGCGTTATTTTTTGGAAGTGATAAACTGACACTGTGAAAGTTGTTTTACTTGAGATTTGCCACTAAAACCAAAACAAGCCTCCAGGTCTTTTGTCCAGCCTCGGACAGGGATACTCTAGTCATGAGATCAAGTGGAGAAAAGTCAGAAAAAGGTATTGTTTTCTCTGTAATTTATTTTGTGTGCTTTTAAAAAGAAGGTAGAGGGGAGCCTGAGGGGCTCAGTCGGTTAAGCATCTGACTTTGGCTCAGGTCATGATCTCACAGTTCCTGGTTTCAAGCTCCATGTCGGGCTCTGTGCTGACAGCTCAGAGCCTGGAGCCTGCTTCGGATGCTGTGTCTCCCTCTCTCTCTGCCCCTCCCCCACTACTCTCTGTCTCTCTCTTACTCTTTATGTTAAAAATAAATAAGCATTAAAATTTTTTTAATAAAATAAAAAGAAGATAGAGAAAAGAGACAAAGCCCAGTAGAAAAATGGTAAAGACTATGAATTTGAATGGTAAAGAAGTGGCCACGAAGTGTATGGAAAGCAGCTCAGCCACATTGAGTGATAAGGGAAATGTGAATCCAAGTAAGGAGATACCATCTGAAATGCCTACTGTCTCAGAGTTTGGCAAGGCTGTGGAGAAACAGGAAATTACAACAGGTACTGCTGGGGGGATGGCCACAGCCAGTCTGGAGAGCGATTTGGCAGGGTCTGGTGAAAGTGAACACTCACGTTCCCTTGGACTCAGCAATTCCACTACTGTATGTAATTCCAGAGTGTCTGCAAGTAAGTGCACCAGGAGGCAGGCACCGGGGGTTTACTGAGGCCGTGTTTGTGATGGGGAAAAAGTCAGACACAACCAGCAAGAGAATGAAATGGAAAAAAAAATAATGCAGTATGGTTTTTTTTTTAAGTTTATTTATTTATTTTGAGAGAGAGAGAGCTGGGGAGAGGCAAAGAGAGAGGGAGAGAGAATCCCTGAGCCCCAGGGTAGGGCTTGATCTCACAAACCATGAGATCGTACCTGAGCCCAAATCAAGAGTCAGAAGCTTAACCAATTGAGCCACCCAGGTGCCCCAATGCAGTATGTCCTTATGTTAGAATACTATAAAGCAGATTCATACATAATATCAACAATGGCTGAAGTAAAAAGTCAAAGTGAAAAAATACAAAACTTTATATATGGAAAATAAAATTAAGATGGCCATCACATATATATCATGGGAACATAATGTTGGGTACAAAAATGGTCTGGAGGGGTGCCTGGCTAGCTCAGTTGGCGGAGCCTGTGATTCTGGATCTTGCGGTCATGAGTTCAGGCCTCACATAGGGTGTAGAGATTACCTAAAAATAAAATCTTAAGGGGCACCTGGGTGACTCAGTCAGTTGAGCACCCAACTCTTGATTTCAGCTCAGGTCATGATCTTGCAGTTTGTGGGATCAAGCCCCATCCCAGGCTCTGTGCTGACAGTGTAGAGCCTGCTTGAGATTCTCTCTCCTTCTCTCTGCCCCTACCCTGCTTGTGTTCTCTATCTCCCTCTCAAAAATAAATAAATAAACATTAAAAAAACTTCAAGGGGCACCTGGGTGACTCAGTTGGCTAAGCATCCGACTTCAGCTCAGGTCATGATCTTGCGGTACATGAGCTCAAGCCCTGCATAGAGCTCTGTGCTGACAGCTCAGAGCCTGGAATCTGCTTTGGATTCTGTGTCTCCCTCTCTCTCTCTCTCTGCCCCTCTCCTGCTTGTACCCTGTCTCTGTCTCTCTCTCTCTCTCTCAAAAATAAAATAAAACATTAAAAAACATTTTTTAACTTAAAAAAAATCTTTCAAAAAACTATTTAAAAATTTCAAAATGGGCTGGAAGGAATAAATTTCTAAGTAGAAGTGGTCATTTTTAATTAAAATATTTACTTGTTTTGTTTTGTTTTCATTTTAATTCCAGTATGGTTCACATATAGTATCCTGTTTCTGGTATGCAATATAGTAATTCAGGTCTTCCTTATGTCACCAGTGCTCTTCAAACAAGTGTACTTCTTCAACCCCATCACCTATCTCACCCATCCCTAAAATGTTTTTCTTTAGTAAGAGAAGAGACTTGAGGGGCACCTGGGTGGCTCAGTCAGTTAAGCATCTGGCTTCGGCTCAGGTCATGATCTCACAGTTCGAGCGTTCGAGCCCCATGTCAGGCTCTGTGCTGACAGCTCGCTCAGAGCCTGGAGCCTGCTTCAGATTCTGTGTCTCCCTCTCTCTCTGACCCTCCCCTGCTCATGCTGTCTCTCTCTGTCTCTCAAAAAAAAAAAAAAAAAAACCCAGAAAAAAAGGTTTTAGAAAAGAGACTTGAAGCAAATATGACAATATGTTAGTGACATGAATTTGGATATGCTAGTTCTTCTGTAATTTTCAGAACATTTTAATTTCTCAAAACACATATAAAATGCCAAGATAAAAGTAAGGCAGCTTATAGATCAGACAGCAGAGATTGGCCTTCTTAATTGCCCTGAGCACTTAATTTACGGGCTCTTCGCTGATCACAGAGATTTTTGGGTTTTTTTCCAGTATTATTTTCTTTCTCAGAAGTTGCCTTTTAGAGGACCCTAGCTTCTGCCCATTGCATCTGTTCATCATTAGGATGAAGGGTGGTGACGGCATGTGCCGCCTCCCCTCAAGGTGATTCATCAGGATTAGCTTTCAGGTATAAACAAGTACAGACTTGGGCTGAGGTTTCAGAAGCACCTGACAATGCCATCCATCTTTTGAAGTGTTCCTTTGGGTTAAAGATCTTGATTTCCACACCCTGCCCACACCCCTTTGTGAATCTGTGGGTTTTGTCCTTTAAAGGAACAGTTGCAGATTCTAAAATGCACAAACCGCAGATGGCAGGGTTGCTATCTGGTAAAAAGGAGGCGTAAGCTTACTGATTTTTTTATGGTCATTAATTTTATGTTATTAATAAGACAAAGAGTAAGGTACCTTAGAAATCCCATGCTGCTCTGGTGGAGAGCCAGGTGAAACCAGAGAAAGGCATCAAAATGAATCACTGATGGGATGAAGTGAATTGAGGCTCCTATTACTTGCAGGGCCGAAACCAAAAGGTCCTTGCCCAGCCAGCATGTAGGAGAAAAATGATTGCTGTGAAAGCAGGGGGAAAGAAAAGGAGGACTGTCTCGGCGGACAGGAGAATAGAAGGCTTAGGGGGGCACCGGGGTGGCCCAGTTGGTTAAACATTTGGCCACTGACTTCAGCTCCGGTCATGTTCTCTCAGTTCCTGAGATTGAGCCCTGCATTGGGCTCTGCACTGACTGCACAGAGCCTGCTTGGGATTCTCTCTCTCTCTCTCTCTGCCTCTTCCCCACTTATACTCACTCTCTGTCTCAAAATAGATAAATAAAATTTTAAAAAAGAGAGAGAGAGAATGGGAAAAAAAACAAAGTGTATAGGTATCTTATTATTAACCCACAGACCGGATTATTTCTGGCATCAAAAGTCAGCCCCACTCTGACATAGGAATGTATCACAGGAACATATATGTGATGTATCATGCATGATTTGTGTATACATGTAATGAATCATGTGATCAGGGCCCTTTTGAGAGTGAAAGAAGGTGCTATTAATAATTAACTGGGACAACAGGCATAAACTGGGGACATCCTGGGCAAACCTCCTAGTCACCCTAGTGAGTACTGGCCACCCAGTAATCATGCACATTTATGTTTGTAAATAAAACTCATCAGGGGTGGCTGGCTGGCTGTCAGTACAGCATGTGACTATTGATCTTGGGGTTGTAAATCTGAGCCCCATGTTGAATGTAGAGATTATTTAAAAATAAAATCTTTAAGGGGCTTCTGGGTGGCTCAGTTGGTTAAGCATCTGACTTTGGCTCAGCTCATGATCTCACAGTTTGTGGGTTTGAGCCTCACATTGGGCTCTATGCTGACAGCTCAGAACCTGGAGCCTGTCTCAGATTCTGTCTCTGTCCCTCTCTGCCTCCCCTTCTTGTGCTCTGTCTCTATCTCTCAAATATGAATAAACATTAAAAAATAATAAAATAAAATTTTAAAAGAAAATAAAATGAAATTCATTAAATAAAACATTAAAAATTTTAAATATATCTTCCATGTGCTAGCACTGTTTTAGGCCCTGAGGGTATAGCAGATATCAAGAGAAACAAAATCCATGCTCGGAAAATAAGCAATAAACAAACAAATCATGTGTTATTAGATGCTACTATGTTTATATGGAAATATAAGGCCAATAAGGAAGACAGGACAGCCTGGGAAATGCAATTTTAACTAGTATGCTCAGAGAAGGTTTGGTAGACTGAATTACTGTTTACCAATACTCTCTACCTCCTCCTACAGGAGAATTTTTCATCCTCATTCATTTGAAATTAGTTAGCATTGGCCAATGACACGGGAACAGAAGCAACAAAGCTTTCCGAGTCACTGCCGGCTCTGTCATGCTTTTTTCCTTTTTTCCTCTGCCCCAGTCACCAAGCAGTGTTGAGATAGTGGCTGCTCCATTGGCCTGGGGTCCGGCATAAGGGCAAGGATGATACAGACCTGCCTGTATGACACTGAGCTGTAAGGAGTGAGAAACAATCCTTTGTTGGTTTATGCCCCTGAGATTTGGTACTTGCTTGTTATGTAGCATAACCTAGCCCATCCTGACTGATACAGAAGCCCTCACTGAAAAGATAACATCTGAACAGAGACCTTAGGAAGTGAGGGAACCAATCATGCAGATGTGTAGAGAAAGCATGTTCCACACAGAGGAATAGAAAGTACAAAGGTTCTGAAGAGGGAGCTTGCAAGGATCAGAAAAGAAGCCAGATTTCTCAAGGCAATGAGGCAGAGGTACAGTCAGATTTTGATGGGGCCTGTGGGGCTGGAGACAGGTCTTAATCTTGTTCAGCTGGTGATACTGTCCACTCCTTTTCATCTCTGCAGGGCATGGAGTGGAGTGGCAAGAGTCACAGGGACAGATGAGGGTAAAAAGGAAAAGAAAGATCTGTGTAGAGAGATGCATCCTAGCAGAGTGGGGCTCCAGATGCATAGGCACTAGCCTCTCAGATATTAAAGATGATAGTGTCACCCACGTAAAGAGCCCGTGAAGCTTCTGAAGTCTGACTGCTGTCAAAAAGGAGATGAGTCTGTGCATCCAAAGTGTGCTAATCGGTGACCACCGATGACCACGACACACCCCCTCCCCACTCACCTTGTTCTTCATACACCTGTGACTTTCTTAGAGCCACACAGACTCCAAGGAGCCTCCAACAGACAAACCAAGGCCAAAGGACCACTCTTAGCAGACTGTGCAGTGCCCTGAAAAAGGGCTTCTTTCCCTTTGAGCAACATAAAAGGAGACCGTATGAGCCACATGTTCCTTCTTTCCTTAAATCCTGATAATTCTCTACATTTTTTAATAAAGTCTTTGATTCTTTTGGCTCTGTGCAGCCTTGAAACCACACATCCTCCCAATTAGCAGTTGCTAGTAAAAGAGAGTCTGAACAAATAAAGCAGAGTGGGAGGCTATTGAGGCTGATGCATGAGGGAGACAGAATTCTAAGTATCAAATCCATTTAGGAAAAAACTTGTTCAAGTTGAAAGCTAAAATGTTTCACAGAGATAAAGTCCTGCTGTGCATTTATCAACCACAAAAGTAGTTGTGGAAGATCCTCTGGAAGAAACCCTCATTAAACTTCTGGGTTTCTAAAGGCTGACGGTATCTCACAGAATGCTACCATTAATCTCAAATCCTCATGCAAATCGATTGCCTAGAATTATCATCTATGACTCCTAAACATATAAAAATGGTTTTAGGTTTGTAAGAATCTTAAACATCTATATGCTATCTGTTTTCTCTCTCATCAAAAGAAAATTTAACAAATGGGTGCTGTGGTAGATAGATGACCTTGAAACAATGCATGTGAGAGCACGGCCATACCAAGTGCCATCTTCCTCCATTTCTTCTTGTTATTCCTAAAGAAATTCTATTCATGGTGGAAACAAATTGGAAAAGGGAAATTCCACTCAATTTAGACCATGCCAAAATCATGGAAACTGGGGCCCTTGCTGAGAAAAATAAAACGCCATCTCAAGGTCTGAGAAGGGAGGAATGCATGGTATAAATGGGTGCCAGCAAGAAAGGCACTGATTGTGCAGGGAACAAGAGCAAAGATGCCTTGGGGAGCTCAACGCAAATCAATATATTACAATCCAGTGGGATTCACCATTCACTTCCCAATCTTTGCAGAATCCATCCTTTGAGCCACTGTTCCTCCCAAGGGGTAGTAGGCATAATTGTGGTTTGGGGGAGGATGATTCTTTGTTGTATGGGATTGTTCTGTGCATTACAGGATGTTTCCATCCTTGATCCCACTCACCAAATACAGCCACTTTCCAATCACTGACACAAAAACATCCCCAGACTCTTTCGTCCCAAGTTGAGAGCCCTACAAGTCTGGCCTTTATTAATATAAGATTAAAGTGAAGTTTGAACATAGCTGTGAGGATGCACGACTGAGCAGGAACTGACGGAGTTATCAAAGACCGTCATTCATGTACGTAGGTGCATGAGGAAAAGTGATTAGCTCTATTTGCTGGCAACAAAATCCCAGGTATCAGAAAGGCCACAGCAGCCACATGATTAGAGAGATGGCTTTGTTGTTGGTGGTAAAGCAGATTTTCAAAAGGAAATCAAAGACAAATGATCAGGAGGCAGTGTTCAAAAGAACTGATATGGTAAATAACCCATGTTGTCATTGCTCTTCTGGAAGAAGGAAGGAGGGTTTCTTTGAAGATGAGTTGCAATATGCTTGATATTTACATGAAAAACAGAGGATACAAGCTACTTCTCTAGGCTCAAATCAAAGTTATTGACCAGTTCCTTAATAAGTACATGCTATGCTACTTGGAGGGTTCTGTATAAATGGCTGCCTCGGTGGGCAGTTTCAGGAACTCTCCAGCCTTTTCAGTGTTACTGCTGAGGATCTTCCCTCCCTCTTTCGCTCTTCCCATTGACCCTTCTCAGCCCCTGTCTTCCTGCCTTACCTCCCAGGGACCAGATCATCTTTGGAGAAGAAGATGGGAAGGGACACCTCATCCAGCCATTGTGGGACCCCTTGCCCGCCCCCTTCTCCCCTTGTCTCTATAACAGTTTGCTAGGCAAGTACTGTTCAGCAAGCCCTGGGCTAAGGCTTTTGTTTGTTTGTGTTAATATTAAAGTAGACCACCAAAGGAAATTTTAACAGTTATTCCTCCAGTGGAGGAATTTAATGATTTAATGAACTAATTCTCTAATTGTTTAATTATTTTTCTTGAAAAAATCTCAAACTCGTAGAAAACTTGCAAATAAAATACAAAGAGCTTTTTATTTTCATGAATTATTTGAGAGTAAGTTGCCAGCCTAATGCCCACCACCCCTGATTTTCCAATAAACAAGGACCTTCTCTTACATAACCCAATGAAACTATCAAATTCCAGAAGTTCACAGGGCACATTACTACCATCTAATCCTCGGGCCCCACTCAGGCAATCCCAGTAACATTCTTTATGGCAAAAAGTTCCAGTTGAAAATCACGTGTTGCTTTTAGTTGTCATGACTCTTCGGTACTCTTCAGTGTGGAACAGCCTTGCTCGATCTTTTCTGGGTTTGCATGACCATGGCCCTTCTGAAGAGTACAGACCAGTCAGTTTGCAGAATATCCCTCGATTTGGTTCTATCTGTCGCTCCCTCATAATTGGGATCAGGGACTGCACCTTTGGCAGGACTATCAGAGAAGTGGTATTGGGTCTCCCTCCTGCATCTGGTCGGGTGGCAACAGGGTTCCGATTTGTCCCATTACTGATGATGCTCATTTAGGTCACTTGATTAAGGTGATACATGCCATGCTTCTCCACTCTGAAGGTACTCCTTTCCCATTTGTAACTAGTAAGTATTTTATGGTGAAGTGCTCTGAGACTGTAAATACCCTGTTTCTCAGCAAACTTGCAATTATTTTATGGATTTATGCTTTTCTATTTTAATAAATGGGCTACCATCAGTTACAGGTACTCTCATGATTTATTTTGATGCCTAAGTTGTTCCGGAGTTGGCCAGGTGATCCCTTTCGAGCTGGTCTCTGCTCCCCCTTGACAAGCCTACATCAGTATTTGGGCATTCTAGGAAGTAAGTTGTACCAGACCCATCTTGCACTGTCCTTAACCAGCCTGGAATCAGTCAGTCTTCAGGGTGGCTGAGTGCTCTGTTGTTGGGCTGCTTGTGTGGTGGACTAGTGAAAGCTCATCCGTGTGTGGGCTTGCGTGTGTCTCACACTACATGTCCACATTCTTCTTCGGTGCTTTGGATTATCTACTCCTCTTCTTTGTCTTGCCATAAGAAGTTCTAGAAGAGAGACCATTTACTAAAACTGTTGTAGATGAGAACGCTAAAGTTCAGCAAGGTGGTATGTGTGTAGCTGGTAGCAAAACTAGAGTCAAAACCGTAAATCCCTTCTCCTTTTTTAAAACCATCCACCGCATCACACAACTTTCTTCATCGGTAGTAAGTACAAATATTTTTTATCACAGCTACTAGTTGAATCAGTGGGGGTGAGGGCCATATCTGTGGAATTAAAGCTAGTAATTTATTAAAGCTTATATCAGAGCAAAAAAAGGAAAATATATTTTGATTTAATGTATGCAATTTTAAAAATTAAAATTGGTTGGTGTATAAGGAATTCTGTAAATTATTTGTGTGGAATCTTTTCTAGAACACATTGTCAGCTTGGGATTCTCTGTCTCCCTCTCTCTCTGCCCCTCCCCCGCTCATGTGTGTGTGTGTGTGTGTGTGTGTGTGTGTGTGTGTGTACGCATGCTCTCAAAAATAAATAAATGTAAAAAAAATAATTAGGGTTCCCAAAAAGGTATAGAAAGTTAGATCAAGGACTGGGATTTTGGCTCCAGTCCTGGCTTCTTATTGTCTATTATTAAATCACTTAGTTTATTTGTTACTCCTTTAAAAAACAGAAAGGTGGTGATTTTAATTGAGAGATAAAGAGTCCACAGGATTGTTGTAGGGAGCAGAAAAAGAAAATGTTTGAACTGTGTAAATGCCCAGCATTGTCTACATTACGGGGCTTTACTGTATGTGTGCCATGGATCCTATCGGCATCTGGTGAAGCCTTCCCACCCTTTCTTAGAATAATGTTTCTAAATGCAAAAATGAAAATATACAGGATGATCAAGGGGAAAAGATTGAAATGTAGTTATTAAAATAGTTAAAGAACAAAAGTACAATATTGTAATGAATATGTTTTCTTAATTAATGTTTAAATAGTAAGATCTAACATCAGGACTAATAACTGTCTCAGTCTACTTGGGCCACCGTAACAAAATACCATAGACCGGGTGGCCTAAAGAACAGAAATTTATTTAGAAATTTATTTCCTCAGAGTTCCAGAGACTGGAAGTCTGAGATCATGGCACCAGCATGGTTGGGTTCTGAGAAGGGCTTCCTGGCTTAAAGGTGACCACTTTCTCATTGTGTCCTCTCATTGCCTTTCTGCAGTCTTGCACATGGACAGAGAGAAAAAGAGAGAGAGAGAGAGATCTCTTCCTCTTTTTATAAGGCCACCCACCCTTATCAGATTAGGCCCCTGCCCTTATGACTTCATTTAACCTTAATAACCTCCTAATTGCCCCATCTCCAGATCCAGTCACGTTAGGGACTAGTGCTTCAACTGTGAATTTGGAGGGTCACACTACAGTCTATAGCATAGTGATGGAATAAATGATAGTTTAAAACGCCTTCTGCAGACTCTAGTGTGATATGAAAATAGCTGTGAGCTATTGGCAACAAAATCATAGGTACTGCTGCTAGTATGTTTGTTGCCTACATTTATTATGGAAAGAAATACTTAATTTCTGGTAGAGTTAGTGAAAATAAAGATATGATTTTTCTCCCCACCCACATCCACATCTACCCTGAACTTCTATACAAAGACTGTAGATTAAGAATCCCTGAAACATGCAAGTAAGATATTCTTGTTTTAAGCAAACTGGTGGCATAACCCTGGATGGTGGGGATCAATTCCAAAATTGGCTAATCCTGCCCGTTGACAGTCACCCAGGAGCAGCAGGTGACTTGAAGAGACATCATCTGCTTCTGGCCTTTTTGAATATGTGTTCAAGTATTGGAATGTGTTTTGTCTTGCAGATACCAGTAACCTAAATTCTGAACAAAATGATTCCTGGATCTCTGAGAACTTCTCACTGGACCCTTCTGTGAAGGGCCAGGTGAAGACCAAGGCAGAGGACGATGGACTTCGGAAATCCCTAGATAGATTCTATGAAATGTTCGGCCATCCACAGCCGGCCTCTGGAGATCCACTCTCCGCATCCGTCTGCCAGTGCCTGTCTCAGAAAATCAATGAACTGAAGGGCCAGGAGACCCAAAAGTATGCCCTCCGCAGTTTCCAAATGGCCCGGGTCATCTTCAATCGGGACGGCTGCTCGGTCTTACGGAGGCGTTCCAGGGACGTCCACTTCTACCCGCTGGAAGAAGGAAGGGTGTCTCTGGATGATGAAAAACCAACCCCAGGACTTTCAAAAGATATCATTCATTTCCTTATGCGGCAGATGAAAGATCTTTAAATAGTGCCTGGTGGTCAGAGCAGGCAGTGTGGAGAGTGGTCCAGTGGTCAGCGCTGTTAGTGCATCACCCACTTCCCCTCCAGCTTCTCTTGCTGACTCTGTGTGTCCAGCCCGCTCCTCCCTCCAAGCGTGTGTCCGGTCCCTGTGTCCGCACCACCTCCCACCCCACCTTACCACTCCCTTTGACTTAAGACCAGTGACTGACCGTGAAGCCCAGAAGCCCAACTCTGAGGCATAATTTACTCTCCAGAGCTCCCCTCTGGGTCAGGCCGAGACTGGGACTTCACATGAAATCATTCCCTTGCTCAGGACCTGCTGTTTCCCTGTCCTCCTCCCATTCATCTACTGGTGTCTCCCAGGAGCCTTTCCTTAATGCATCTCTTGTACCTGAATCCTTGACTCAGAGTCTACTTCTGGGAGAACTCAACTTAAGGGAACAGGCTTTCTTCATTAGATGAGTTTTTTAAAGGATTTAAAGCTCTGTACCAGGGAGCCTGGGTGGCTCAGTCGGTTAAGCGTTGGACTTCAGCTCAGGTCATGGTCTCACAGTGAGTTGGAGCCCTGCATTGAATTCTGTGCTGACAGCTCAGAACCTGGAGCCTGGTTCGGATTCTGTGTCTCCCTCTCTCTCTGCTCCTGCCTCACTCGCGCTCTGTGTCTCTCTGTCTCTCAAAAATGAATACATGCTAAAAAAATTTTTTTTAAATAAAAAAATAAAGCTCTGTGCTAAATCAAGTATAAGAATTATACCAAGTTGTAAAACTGAGACCATGTGACTGAGAATGTATTTCCCAAAATAACAAAGATTTAAATACGGTTCCAAAAAGTGCATCATATCTTCCTCATACCCTTGCCTCTCTCAAGTCAGAATTCCTTGTTTTATAATTCTGACAGGGTGTGGAAGGAACATTTGGATCATCTAAAATAAGAGCCAAGATTTGCAAGTTAAAAAAAAAAAGAGGGGGGCGCTCTTGGTCTCCACCAGATTGCCAGTGTGCAAAGTGTGAAGAAAACAAATGTGCGCCACCTACCGAAGGACAAGGACGCGTCAGTAATGCCGTGACAGGCTGACGGGTCGCAGCCTTGGCAGTTTGTGGCAGAAGAGAACAAGCAATCGTTTGCCCAAGTGAACGCCTCCCTGTCATTTTTGCCTTCTGCCCAGACCCTCTGTCACCCTCTTAACAGTTGGCCCCTCACCCCTGTCCCGTCCTTGCTCTGCCAGGGAGTGGCTTTAAATAGCAGGTGCCGGCTTGCACTGGCAGATGCTCTGCTCCACAGCCGTGTCCTGACCCCCCACTCCCACCCCCGAGTGAGACTCGGGTGGTAGAATGACATCACCTGGCACCACGCTCTGGAGGCTGTAACCGGAGGCCTCATACTAATCCCTGCCTTGACAGCCCTTCAAATAAATTACACTGGCAGAAAGATTTCTAGTGTTGTTTGGGGGAACAACAAGAGGAGGCTGGCAATGCAGTGCAGTTAGATTTTGAGAAATTCGGGTGAAATTTCATTGACCTAAGGCTCCATTCTCCTGCCAGAAAGCAGAGTTTGCAAATGGGTCGGCCTCGAGGCAGGCCTGAAGGGTGAGTGAACCCTCTCAGGCAGAGCTCTGGGAGGGAGAGCAGAGGAGAGTGGAGGCTTTGAAAGTTCAGGGATTACATATGAAGGCTTCCAGTGCTGGGAAGATCAGAGGTAAGAAACAGGGTTTCACGCTGAAGTGCGGAAGTACCTTGGAAGGAGACCTGAATGGTAGGAAATAGGAAATGAGCGGGTCCTTGAGAAGAAACAAGGCTCCATGTTTTCCTCTGACAAGCCATCGTGTGACTCTCTCCCCAGGAGCTCCTCCTGTGCAACTGTCCCCCTCAGCCCCCAAATAATCATGAAACAAGTGGGACTTAGAATTAAAAATGTGCAGGTTGAATTTTAAGGTCTGTAGTTTTATTGTTTTTGAGTGTGGAGCAAATTAATAGATGCAATGGAAGAATGCTGTAGTTTTTAGTATTAGTCAGCCACTGAAAGGAATATTGGAGATTAGTTTCCATGGCCACCAACAGAAGGAAACTGGATTATTTTACACTGTTTTTAAAAGACAGAAGATGGAAGCTATTTGAATCTCCACACC
Source organism: Suricata suricatta (assembly GCF_006229205.1). NCBI lineage: Eukaryota > Metazoa > Chordata > Mammalia > Carnivora > Herpestidae > Suricata > Suricata suricatta. The sequence goes on along the minus strand of NC_043711.1, from coordinate 75,546,481 downwards.
AGAGAGCAGCAGCTTCTGTTTGGCACCCAGATTTCAGTATTGGTAATTTTGTAACCTTTATTATTATCAGCCCTGAGGGTGCTCAGGAAGACGTAGACTCTGAAACCAGAGAATTTAGAAATCTAGAAGCCAGAATCACCTTAGGGTAAAAAAAAAAAAAAAAAAAAAAAAAAAGGAAAAAAAAAAAGAGTGTGGCATGTGTTTGCCTGTTTCTAAGTAACTGCTTGTGACAGGTCAGTACAAGATATTTGATTCCCTGCAGTCTTGCTCTCTAATTTGATCTTCACAACGTAGGGATGGCATTTTCCATTTATCTCTGTTTACCTTTAATAAAGACTAAGAGATAAGGGTATTAAGGCTCTGGCCTTTGGCATTATTGTCTGTCTCTGCCCTACAGATCACTTCCCCAACATCTTATCATCCCGTGAACATCCTCACTGGCCTATGATATCATCTGTGGCCCTTTTCAGAGGCCTCCGCGAGGGTGGATTTGCTGGCAGGAACATCAGAACTCCAAAGAAGAGAAACTGCCACCGCCGTCTTATATGTGTGTGACTGTTACTCACTTCACTAGTCATTTCTTTGCGTGACTTATGTGAGAACAAACACATACGCAGATCTTACTACCAGCAATTAGCACAAGACAGTATGGAGATCACCAACCCAGGTGGCCCCTTTCCGAGAGGATTTCCATCTGGAGAACAGATGAGGATGGTTTGTTCAAACTGCTTGTTTTCGGGGCTGCTGGCAGCATACAGAGTAACTGTAGATGTGACATGGACAAACAGCATTTATTTCATGGTTATCTGTTGTGTTTAATATGTTAGAAAAATATATAGCTATTGTATCTAATCTGGGTTTTTACAGAGAGCATGTAGGATATGCCTAATATATTTAAATTTTTAAAGTGAATTAGTGAAAAAGTTAATCCTGCAGACAGTATATAGATAGGCAAAAATTATAAAGGTGGTATGCCAGGAAATGACTGAAATTTGGAATATAATGGGAGGGAGAGTCTATTCTACCCTCTATCCCCCGTCTCTCTCCTGGAACTGCAAGAAGCTTCCGTCAAGCCAACCCAAATCTTCCTTTACCTCTATTTATTTTTAAGTTTTTTTAAACACTTGTTTATTGAGAGAGTGAGAGAGAGAGAACGAGCAGGGTAGGGGCCCGGAGAGAATCGCAAGCAGGCTCCACACTCAGCGCAGAGCCCAACTCGGGGCTCAGTCTCATGAACTGTGAGATCATGGCCTGAATAGAAATCAAGAACTGGTTGCTTACCCAACTGAGCTACCCAGGCTCCCTATCCTTTGTCTCTCTTTATCCTGTAGCTGTGTTGCAAACCCTTTTAAAAAGCAAAACAGATGTGAATAGCCAGCAAACTAAAGAGAAGGGACTAGCCTTGTCAAATATGAAAACATTTTTAACTTACAGTAACTAAAGCAACAACAAAACCAAAGTAGACAAATCAAAGAAAAAAAGTTCAGCTCATAAGCCTAAATGTACATGTATATTATTTGATGAAGGCAACATTTCAGATTTGCAAGGGAAGGTAGAGTTTTTAGCAAACAGCTTTAATTTTTATTTTTTTAATTTTAATTTTAATTTTTTAGTTTATTTATTTATTATTTTGAGAAAGAGAGAGTGCAAGTTGGGGAGACAGAGAGAGAGAATCCCAAGTGGGCTCTCACCTGCCAGTGTGGAGCTGATGCAGGGCTTGAACTCATGAACCGCAAGATCATGACCTGAGCCAAAGTTGGATGCTAAACTGGCTGAGCCACCTAGGTACCCCTTAGCAAATGGTGTTAGAATAACTGGCTCCCCAACTGGGAGAGAAGAGTAAAAATAAAGGCTAAATTCTTCACCTCATTCTTGATGTCAACATGAATTTTAGGTAGATTAAAATTTTCAAAGTAAAAGGTACCTGAGTGGCTCAGTTGATTAAGCTTCTGACTCTTGATTTCAGCTCAGGTCATGATTGCACAGTTCATGGGTTTGAGCCCTGTATGGGGCTCTGCTCTGGCAATGTGGAGTATGCTTTAGATTCTCTCTCTTTCTGCTCCTGAGAGAGAAGGAGGGAGAGTGTGAGCTGGGGAGGGGCAGAGAGAGAGAGGGAGACATAGAATCTGAAGCAGGCTCCAGTCTCTAAGCTGTTAGCACAGAGCCTGATGCGGGGCTCGAACTCGTGAACCATGTGATCATGACCTGAGCTGAAGTTGGATGCTTAATAGACTAAATCACCGAGATGCCCCCAAAAATTGTTTTCAAAGTAGAAAGATAAAATCATAAGAGTGCTAGATCATGACCTGAGCTGAAATCAGATGCTTAACTGACTGAGCCATCCAGAGACCCCTATCTGGTAGAGACTTCAAAGCATTTTAAAATGGTTTCAACCAATAATTATGAAATCCCTTGAACCATATGAAAAACTATAAAACCTCACCAAAGAAATAGAAGTTACAAAAAAGTACCAAGTGGAACTTACAGAACTCAAAGTACAACCACCAAAAAACCAAAAAACAACAACAAAAACCCTCATTGGATGGGTTCAGTGGTAGAGTAGAGATGACAAAAGATGGAATCACTCAACTGAGAACAGGCCAATCAAATGTACTCAATCTGACAAACATAGAGGAAAGAGACTGGGGAAAGACAAAGAATCTGTGAAATAGTAATGAAAGATATCGACATTGTTATCATCAGAATCCCAGAGGGACATGAGCAAAATGTGGGACTAAACAAATATTCAAAGAAATAATGGCTAAAAACTTCCATTTGGTGAAAGATGAAACCTACAGATTCAAGGGCTTTGTGAACTCGAATTAGGATAAATCTAAAGAAATGCTCATCAAAACACAGCATAATTAAACTTCTGGAAACTAACAAAAAAATCTTAAGAGGAACCAGAGAGAAATGATGCATGCCTTAATTATAAGCAAACACCAATTTAAATAAGAGCAGATTTCACGTCTGAAATCATGGAGGCCAGAAGGAATTGGCACATTTTCAAGGGCTGAAAGGAAAAGGGATGCTGCAACCATATCTTTCCCAAGCTTGTCCTGTTGTAATTTACCATGGGATATTCTACTCAGATGCATCCTTGTCACCTTAAACAAAATGTATAAAAAAATCAAAGATGTCCTCTTTCCCACAGGCTAATAATACTCCTATTTGACGTGCGTTGATGCTGTTCATCAATGGCATTAACATTTGCTAAGTCACTCAGGCTTGAGAATCTTGGGATTCATCATGACTTTTACTTCTAAACATTCCACTCTAGCACACAGTGGTTGTTAAGAGCTGAGACCTGGGAGCTCCCCTGCCTAGATATGAATCTTGCTTCTACCATTTATTAGCATGTGTCCTTGGGCATGTTACTTGACCTAACTGTGCCTTAGTTTCCTCATCTGTAAAACAAATAACAATCGTATCTAATTCAGGAAACTCACATGAATTCAGATTTGTTATGGTATTTAAAATAGCACCTAGCGGGTAGTGTTGGTTTTTGGGGGGTGAGGGATTGGTTGAAAGTTGAAATTCTTACATTTGCCTCTTTTTTCTCTTCCCACTGCCATCACCTGCTCCAAGCTATCATCTCCAAAAGGCCCTCCTTAAAGTTCCTAATTCCAGCCATTCCGCATACTGTTGCTACCATATATATTGGTCTTCCTAAATCTAGTCAATACTGGATCCCATCCCATCTCCCACAGAAACTTCCCAAGGCCCTTAGCCCTTCACCAGCAGGGTGAAGCACAAACCAGGTCCATACTATTCTAACCTAGGTGTTCTGCCTTCATCCAGCCCTCTGACCTTATACCCAAGCTCCATGGCCTCCAGAACATCCCATCCCTTCTCTAGCCCTGACGGCTCTACCCAACTACTCATTTATGCTTTAATCTTACACAGTAGGACCTTCATCTGACTATTAACTTGTGTACATCTTCTTTCCCAAAAGAGATGGAAAGTTCCTAAAGGCCAGGGAGACTCTCTTAGCCAGGCTAGACACAGAGCAGTCCTGGGTAAATACTATGACATGAGCTTGTTCTGCAGTCTCCTCTTCTGCTCAGCCTCCTGGTAGAGCCAACTTGACAACTCTTTCTCTTTCCTGCAACTGAAACCATATAATCTTAAACCAGGAGTAAAGGGCGGGGGAGTAGGAGGTGGCTTTATCCCTTCTGGGAAATATCATGGCAGGAAGCAGAGTCTGATTGGACTGTAGGCGTCAGAGGCAACAATGCTGCCATTATCAAGCAGGAAGTCCAGTGAGGCCCATCTAACTCCTCCAGGCCTCATTTCCATCTGCAAAATGAGGACATTAGCAAAGCTCCAAGTCTCTCTCAGGCTCAAACAGTCTGTGACAAATCTCCTTGAGGGTGGATTCAGGAAACTGATTTTCAAATTGATTGAGCCCCATGGCGTGACTGCATGGAGAGTTAAACTGCTGTTCATACCAATTCATTTCCTGAGTTTAGCCTATCAGCCAGTGTTTATTAAGCACCATTTACTCTGCAGTACCGTGTGTTGAGTCCTGTGGAGACAAGAGTGGTATCTCACAGGAACCTTGGCTTCAGGAGTTTATTATATAATCAGAATTTATTATATAATAAAAGCTCACCAAGCTCATGATCTAGCAAATTACTTTGTTTGTTTACCCACAACTTCTGTAAAATAAAATTTGACCTGAACCATTACATATAATCCCTACATGAACTATGTATTCTATGGGTCATTTCTGTATTATTTTATTTGAAACACATACATATTGTATAGGTACTATATGTTTGGATATAAATATGTGAAATGTATTGAAAATGTACATATTTAAAATATCTCCCTTGACTAGATTTTTTAAAACTTTTCATTAAACAAACTGATATAGATTTTCAAACTTTCACAAAAGTAGAGAGAATTGTGCTTTGTGTCCATCACCTAGCTTCAATAGCCATCAGCTTTCTGCCATTCTTTTTCATCATTCTCCTCCACATGATTTGTGTGTGTGTGCTAAAGCATTGCTGAAGCTATCAATGGTGAAGGACTTTTTGTTTAATTTCCAGTCTGTCACGGACCACTCAAGCACACAGCTTGTGCTCATGCACATGCAGCTCACCATGCAAGTTCAACAATACCCAGACTGGGCTCTTCCCTGGCCAATGAGACACTAATCACTGCTTGTACGGCCATAACAACACAAAGCATCATAACAGTTTCTAAATACTTACTGTCAATGTCTGCACTCATCACAGACCAACAGCACATAATTTGCAAACTAGCATTGATCCACAGACCACACCTTAAATACTACTGTGCTAGAGTATGTTTTTTATTTTTATTTTAAGGAGAGAGAGAGCGTACCCAAGTTTGGGAGAGGGGCAGAGGGAAAAAGCGAAAGAATCCCAAGCAGTCAGTCTCCATGTTCAGCCTGATGCACAGCTCCATCTTATGACCCCAAGACCATGACCTGAGCCGAAATCAAGGTTGGCCATCCAACTTCCTGGGCCACCCAGGCACCCCTATGCTACAGTATTTTAAAGTAAATCCAGGGCATTCTTTTATTTCACCTGTAAATGGAACATCTGTTGCTAATGGATAAGGATTCAACAAAACAAAACAAAGCTCCACATGACCACTAATATTCAGTCCACAATCAATGTTTCCCAACTTTCTCAAAAATGCCTTCTTCCGGCATTTGAATCGGATTAAAACAAGGATCCACCATTGCATTTGTGTCTCTTTTTTTATAATTTAATTTTTTAAGTTTATTTATTCCTTTTGAGAAGGCGGTAGGGGCAGAGAGACAGAGGGAGAGAGAGAGAATCCCATAAATCACGAGATCATGACCTGAGCTGAAATTAAGAATCAGACGCTTAACCAACTGAGCCACCCAGGTACCCAACATTTGTATCTCTTAAACCTCTTTCAATCTACACTAGCCTCCCTCTCTCATAAAAACTATTTGGAACTACCCTCCAAATAAATTGGATTATCATTAAATGCAAAAGTTTTCCTGACCCATAGTGGTTCAAATGGGTTTTTCCTGCATTTGTTATAGCGTGAAGGGCTTCAAAACAAATGAACTCTACTCTTCCCCTAAAAATCCATGATCTATGCATCTGATGACCACCTTTCACATGCCCCAGACTTGTTTTCATGGTTACAAAGTTATTTAGATTACCGCATACGTAAAACTGCCGGTCACTCTGACGGTCTTGCCTCTGATTTTCTTTGTCCCCAATGGGAGACGCTTGTGAAGAGTGTTAAGTGACCATGGATTTTCTTTGCCTTGACATGCCCAAAACAGTGTTTACCAGATACATTCACCTCTCTGGGGAACTGTGCACACAGATAGTGGCTTGAGATCCTCTTTGATTATTTGATTTGGACCAGATCTATCTGTGGGCTTCACAGAGTGACATCTTTTTCCAGACACCTTTCCCTATTGCTGAGGATGCAAAAACTCAAGTAGCTTTGGGTCTTTACTGACCAACACTTCATTTAGAATCATAAACTTTGAACAGCAAAGGAAATTCAACAATTATGCAGTCAAGCCTTCTGCAGGGAAGGAGATAAACACCCGTTGTCTAGTTATCTAGATATCCAGATGCCCCCTGGACAAGAGCTCAGGTCTCTGACCTCCAGGGGTGACTCTCCACACTAGAGGATATCACTTTCTGTACAGAGTTCTGGATTGCACACAGCAAAAGTGGACTCTAGCTGACTTTTGTAGAAGGCTAATGGGTGGCAAACAGAATTGACCAGAAGTTTGGATAATCAGGTCTTGAAAACAGGCAGGATCTGAGGGAGACTGGGCAGCAAGAACACATGCTTCAGGGACAGTTAGGAATGTTCCTAACTCTGGCCCTGCTGCTACTCTGGCTGTTGGACACCACTGCAACTGTGGCCAGGAGCCTAGGTGCCACTGCTGCACTAAATTCTAAACTATCCCTGCATGGGATCTAAATTAGACCCTGCATGGGAGCGTCTGATTTGCTGAGGCTGGATCATGTGACTGTCTTCTAGCAGCCAGGGATCAGGGAAGGGCCATCTGGTGTGGCTCCCTTCTATAGGAGAGGGTGAATCCTGCTTGTCACCATTTGCTACATCATCAAAGAAAGGGAATTAGGATGTTAAGTGCTCCCTGCTAACAGCAAATGGCCCACCCATCTCCCCACTTGAACTTCTGTTAATATATAGACATAGACAACAGTAGTTATTTTATTTCAACAAAATATGGAGGAATTTCCTACCCTCCAAAATGGATTACATCATCAGATAAACAGCACTCTTCCAAGCACAAGTTTGTAAAGGATTTAACCTAACTGAAGAGGTTAACAGTTTCTTCTGTGCGTTAGTGTTTCAGTGATTCTCTTGGCCTAATCTCTGGGGGGAAACCAAAGACCAATCTGTCCTCTCAACTTCCACTCAGATGTTCAATGTAATCACAGTGGCTTCTCGGGGCATTAAAATTTCTTCTCCAAGAGTTCCATTAGTGACTGGACTTGGACTTGAAATACCCATGCTGCTACTTATCAGACTGGGGCAGAGATGAACTGGGACATAGGAGATTTGTTCAGGCAACAGCCAGGATTCTGCCAGTTTCCTCAGTATTTCTAACAGCTCTCAGATTCCATAATGGGAGGCGGTGGTGTGTGTTTAAGTAATATGAAGCCAGAGCTCACACTGTGACAGCTGTTCCCAAAGGCACAGAATTTTGTTGTTACTAGGAAAAGATGCCCTTGAGTTTTCTAGGCTGAGGTAAGCGTGTTTGTCAGGCTCTGTCTTCTCTGCTTTCTGATTGTGTTAAAGGATTACAAGATAGAAAATAATGAGCCAGAGGGACCGTCAGAGCATTTGTCCACTACCTGTGTGGCTTAGTTTTAGATGCCCTCAGAAACAGATTCTGGGGCACAAATTCAAGTGCCAGTAGTTTATTTGAATGGGGGAGTGGGGAACTGAGATAGGAGAAAAGGAAGTTAATAGGTAGTACATTATCAAGCAGTTGCACAACTGGAACTCAATCCTACCACAGAACTCAGGGGGGCAGGGCAGAACACAAGCCTCAGTTATCCTGCACCGGAAGAGAGAGAGAGAGAAAGAGAGAGAGAAAGAATGTAAGCATCAGTTCCCATCAGTCTTTGGTCAAAGGCTACAACTAGGAAAGTATTAAATCTCCAGCACGTCTGGCCTGCTGTGTATATGCTGAGCAGATGCTGGCCACCTGGCAAAGCCCTCAGGTAAAGAGGGAAGATGCTGGCAGTTGGAAGTCGGGCTGGTATACCTACAATGTCAAGGCCCAAGGAGATAGCCAGGGCATCTACAGCTACTCTGTGTTATCTTATCCTCCAGACTTGTGGACAAACTTTCTGTTCCCCACAATTCAAAGCCCAGAGTAAACCTCCCCAGAATCAAACAGGGGGTGCACTTTCTCTGCCACCCCCAAACCAAATTTCTAATCAGTACAGATTACTTAATTCACCATTTGCTATTCGGTAGCTCTCCATGCATGTCACAGGGTGACTCCACATCTAGTCCTCTTTAGCCCTGCCTGGTAACATGTTAGCAGCTCCCATTGACCACCACCCTGCAAGAGCTGAACAAATTTCACAGACTGACACTTTCTTCCATTCAGTGAATGTCTTCTTGGATACTTGGAAATGCTGCAGTCCACGGCCAATGTACTTTCCACAAGTTCTCATCAGCTTTGATGTTTTGGAGAGATTTACAATTTGCTAAACATAATGAGTTTGGGGTATGTAGAAAACTGTGATTCTGAAGAATGTATGTTGCTCATTTCTAGGAGAAGAGCTCAGGTTCCTCAGGACTATGAAGAACACTTGCTTCAACTGTGGGTCAGCCAGCTCTGAGCTGGCAACTTGGAAATGTCTGTGAGAAAGGCAAGGACCAGGGAAAAGCAGAAACATTTATTTAGTTGTTGTTTGGTGTATGGACATCCTACCATGATTTACTGAATGAGTTGCAAGACCATTTGAGGCTTGTCATATATTTTGTACTAATGAGGCTATCTATATCTTGAAGTCTAATGGCTTTCTGGTTTTCATCATTTATTTTTTTCTTTTTTCAATCTGAGTATCAGTCTTTAGTAGAGAATGAGAGATCTCAGAATCAGTTGGCTCTATTGCAAGGACCTTAATAGATGATGAGGCAGTTTTTCTGCCTTTAGGCAACATCACACTTAAACCATTTCTGACAGGATGCTGCTTCTGTGTGGTCTTGAAAAAAAGTGGGAGAAATATCACAGCCTGCCTGTTTTCAGCGTCACTTCTTAATAAACTCTGGGCTTATCCTTGCTTGAATTTTTGCTTCAAGTTTTTAACAAATGTCATGATGATCTCCTAAATTCTACAGAGTTATTCTGCAAAACATCCCAGGTGACCTGTGACCATCCTAGGCTAGATGACAGTACATAATTATAGGGAGTCAAAAGTAGTATTTGGAGGAAATTTAGTTTTCTAGAAAATCAGTGAAAAACATGTAGGATTTGCTTTGAAATGTATCAACAAATAAGATGGATGGATGGATAGACACAAGATAAGCAAGTACCTCACATAATAGAGTAAATGTATGGTAAATATTGTATGTATAGTAAAGTAAATGCTAATGGTATAGTAAATGTTAATTATAAAGTCTAAGCAGTGGGTATAGAGGTCTTACTTGTAAATTTTATCAATCTTCTGTATGTTTGAAATTTTTCACAACAAAATGTTAGGAAAATATACGCAGGATGTTTTGAGTATTTAAGTGTCTACCCACATACTTTTATTTATAACTTGGAGATTTAAATAACCACAAACTTTCCTGAAGACAATATGTTTTCATAATTGAAAATATACTTGAATATAACTGGCTCTTAAGGGGTAGAACTAATGAAACAATCAACAGATTGTTAATGACTACCTCCAAATTACTCTGGGAGATATGAATACATAGATATGATCCCCATCTTCAAAATTGTAAATTCATGTTGGGAACATTCTTTTTATATTGGTCTATCTAGATACATACCTCATATACCTAAACTCTTCATTATACCTAATCTATGTCATCTACATCATCAACACCCGCAGTTTTCTGTACAGATCATAAGATTTACATCTAGACCATCAACATTAGCTATATCAAATATGTCATCCACACCTATGTTTAGACCAATAGCATTTATAGCTCCTCTTACATCATCTCCTTCATCTGTATTTACATATTCTTTACCAACATCTATGTATCTATATTACCTACAGCTACACTTTCTTGTTCATCATCTACATCTAGGCTCCTGTCCATATCAATGTCTACCTCAATTTACATCTACATTGTCTAAATTGGTGGTTCTCAACCAGGGCCACTTTGTACCCAGGGGACATTTGGCAACATCCAGAAACATTTTGGATTGTCACAACTCTGGGTGGGAAAGGCGTGCCCCTTGTATCTAGTAAGTAGAGGCCAGAGATGCTGCTAATTATCCTATGATGCACAGGAGAGTCTCTGAAAATAAAAAATTACTCAGCCCGAAATGTCAGTAGTGCTGTGGTTGAGAAACCCTAATCTATATTATCCACATCAACTATATCCATGTTTACAGCTATGCCAATCACATCTACATCTATATTGACATTTACTATGTACATCTATGTTTATATCGATATCAGCTACATCTGCATTTACAGCTGAGTCGCTGAAAGCTATATCAAATCACAGCATCTGCAAATCTACATCAACATCACCTACTCTAACATATACAACGTCTACAGCTATATGATGTACATCATTTACTTCTACACCTACCTGTATATCTAATTAGCAGCTCAGAGCCTATTTGTTACATCACAATGGGAATTTTAATTCTCTCCTCCTCTGGCCACATACAAAAATGTGAGTGGAACAGAGGTAGACTATTGTTGATCACACTCCTTAAAGTATAAGAGGCATGAGCTCTTTGCTGGCTTTGTCCTGGCTTCAAAGGACAACTTTGATTTCTGCTAGTAGAGGCCAAAGAGGCTTATGTTTTGAGTTGGGTTGAAATGAGAAGTTAAGCTTGGACCTGATGAATTTCATTCATGCCCTCTCTTTGCTTGCCAGTCTCCAGAACCAGAGGTTCATCTGGCACAGACACCGTTGTCTATAATAGGGTGATATCGAATAATTTCTTCTCAAAAGAGCAATCAGTGCTGATAACTTGGCATGGTTGGATCACATCTGGTTCCACCTGAACTGATCTTGGCTGGGAAACAAGCAGTTAGGACAAGGGAAGCTGCAGATCCTGCTACATGGCTGAGTGCTTTGGGCCCCAGAATAGTTAAAAGATCTTGGATTCTGGACCAAACTACCAAACTGCACCTCAGGTTGCCACATCCATTTAAGTCTCCTTAGGCATGTAAGCTGACTTGTCAGCCAAGACAAAAGGGAAATGACGTTTCTCGGTGAAATTGAGAACATGGGAGATGAGACAAACAAGAGCAAATCCCTGTGACTTCTGTAGCCTGTGACATTTACCAAATAACTTTACTTCCCTGCAGAAACCTGTACCTCTTGGAGACCATTATTCTTCCTCCAGGAGTAAGATTGGCCCCAGGCAAAATTTCAAAACAGACTCTGCACCCTTTAAAATCCTCACTCATTGTAGTGTTTCTAAATTTTCAAAAACATATTAATCTTTGGGACTTGGAAGTAAAAAATCAGAAATTCTTTGCTCATCATTATGGATTTCTTAATAATATATATTAATTAATTGTTAAAATATTAATTAATTAAATAATTAATAATATATTTAAGTAAGCTCTATGCTCACTGTGGGGCTTGATCTCATCACCCCAAGGTCAAGAGTCACATGCTCTCCTGACTGATCCAGCCAGGTGCTCCTATTTCTTAAAATATTTTTAATAAATGAGCAATACCCACCTTATATATGTAAAAAAATTGTAACCTATGGCAAATATCCAAACACTATAAAATGCCAGTAAGCATAATTGAATAGTTTTTAAATAATCTAACATTTGAATGTAATCCAATAATGTAGACATCATCACACAAAAATCATAATTCAATATCATTAATTTATGGGCTTACTTTGCTTCCAAAAGTTGTTATTTCTTAGGATCTGTATAAAGTATACCATTAAAAAGTATAACGCTATAAATATTTATTTTTTTTGCAAGAGTGTCTCTCAGCAGATAGAACCAGAAACACACACTTATAATACAGTAATAAGTACACACAGACAGACCTATCAAACCGTGACTTCTCTGTGACATTTTCGAAAAATGTTTACCTTCAACTCCAAGGCTAGTGGCCCCTGGTCTTTCAGTGGATCCCTTCAGTGGATTCCTTCAGACCAGTTGTATCTCTCTGCTCATTGTTTAAGGAGAATTGTAATACCTTCTCCTGTTTTCCCAATTTCTCTACACATTGACTTTGTACCCTGCAACATTACTGAATTCATTGATCAGTTCTAGAAGGCTTCTGGTGGAGTCGATCGGGTTTTCCATGTAGAGTATCATGTCGTCTGCGAAAAGGGAAAGTTTGATTTCTTCTTTGCTGATTCTGATGCCTTTTATTTCCTTTTGTTGTCTGATTGCTGATGCTAGGACTTCCAACACTATGTTAAACAACAATGGTGAGAGTGGACACCCCTGTTGTGTCCCTGATTTCAGGGGGAAAGCTCTCAGTTTTTCCTCATTGAGGATAACATTTTTGTAAATGGCTTTTATGATGTTTAAGTAAGTTCCTTCTATCCCAACTTTCTCAAGAGTTTTTATTAAGAAGAGATGCTGTATTTTGTCAAATGCTTTTTCAGCATCTATCGACAGGATCATATGATTTTTTTCTTTTGTTTTGTTGATGTGGTGTATCACATTAATGGATTTGCGAATGTTGAACCAGCCTTGTAACCCAGGAATAAATCCCACTTGATCATAATGGATAATACTTTTTATATGCTGTTGAATTCGATTTGCTAGTATCTTGTTGAGTATTTTTGCTTCTGTATTTATAAAGGATATTGGCCTGTAGTTCTCTTTTTTAATTTGCCCCAGAATTTGATATTTGGAAAGTATATAAATTGTCTAAGAAGCGCTGGGAAGGAATTCCCTCATGGAAACATTACTCAGCAGCTCCTCAGCGGGTACCAACTCTTATATCCTCTAACTGCCCAAAGCCCCTTTCTACCTGATCCCACTAAACCCGCCCTTTCTCCTACATCATTTAAGCTTCAAAGATACACACTCCCCACTCACAAAACTTGAGTTCTCTCTGGGTTGACTTTAGGCTTCAGGACGGAAGCACTCTGATTGAACGATTTTGTCCTGAGATGTGAACAATACGTCTTCCACGGGGGTTAGAAGCATAATTGAGAGAATGGAAACATTTCTGCAAATGTGGGGAAAATAGTCCAAGGCATTCTTTCTAAGGATCGCAGAAGCAAGGGCCACAAAGGTGATAAGCTGTGGGAATTGGACTAAGAGTTAAGACTACAGAAGTGGTAGAGACTGAGTGTGGCCAAACAAAAGAGTGCAAGTCTCAATTAAAAGTATTCAAATTCAGGGGTGCCTTAGTGGTGCAGTTGGTTAAGCTTTGGCTCAGGTCATGATCTTGCGGTTCAGGAATTCAAGCCCTGCATCAAGCTCTGTGCTGGCAGCTCAGACCCTGGGAGCCTGCTTTGGCTTCTGTGTCTCCCTCTCTTTCTGCCCCTCTCCTACTTGCACTGTCTCTCTCCCTCTCAAAAATAAATAAACATTAAAAAAATAATGAAAACAAAAGCATTCATATTCAAATATGTAAAACAACCAACCAGTATAAGTCAAACCATCCACTGCGGGCCAGGCTTTGCCAGTTTGGGATCTCTGCATTGACTTCAGTGGGGCCTACTCTGCTTGGGGTTGGTGCACCCTGCATTTGTAGTCACACCTCAAAAGAAGATCGAGGATAGTATTTTCCCAAACACTAGGATACAGAGTCAGTGAAATACAGGCATAACCTTTTACTATGTATGGACCTAACAAAATCAATTCCAGTTGCTAGGCTAACTTCAGATCTCAATACGTAAAGTCACAGATTAAAAGATCCTAATCAACAGGCTCTGTGCTGTCAGTATGGAGCCCGATGTGGGGCTCAAATCTCATGACTGTAAGATCATGACCTGAGGTAAAATCAAGAGTCTTACACTGAACCCAGCCACCCAGGCACCCCTCTCCCCACTTGCCAACTCTCTCCCCCAAAATAAATAAATAAATATTT
>NC_043711.1:75528761-75532137 GCF_006229205.1 Suricata suricatta | reverse complement strand
CTCATTCATCCAACAATAGGCACAGAACAGCTACTATGTGCTGGCACTGTTCTGGGTACCAGAAATAGAGTATAAAATGAAACAGGCAAAACTCCTGCCCTCATGGAACTTGCATGGTAGTGGAAGAGTCAGGCAGCAAACAAATAAGTAAAACGTGTATTGTTTTACTGGTGGTGATAAGTGCTTTGGGGAACAATAAAGCAAGAGAAAGGATAGGGAATGCTATGTGAAGGGGGAGGGAGAAGGTCTGGGAAGCCCTCACTGAAAAGGTGGTATTGAAGCAAAGCTCTGAAGAAGGGAGAGAATGTGTGGATCTCTGGCCCCATACGTGGACACAATAAATGCAAAGGACCAGAAGCAGAAGGATGCTTGGCATGTTTTACAAGCACCACAGAAACTAGCATGGCTGTAGCAGAGTGCATGAGGTGCATGGCAGGAGAAGTGAGAGAAATAAAGGGAATCAAATCACAAAGGGCTGGTGGCCAGTGTAAGGATTCTGTCTTTGTGTGTGAGATGGGAGACTTTGGAGCATTTTGAACAGAGAAATGACATGACCTGAACAGACATTTTAGTGTGCTCTGTCTGGCTGCAGTATGGAGGATGGACTATCGAGACAGGAGAGAAGCAGGGAGATGAGTGAGGAAGCCATTCATTTATCTAACTTAGAGAAGATGGTGATTTTCAGCAGTGGTGGCAGGAATTATAGTTGGAAATCAGCAGTTAGATTCTGGACGTATTTTAAAGTCTGAGTCTTCAGGGTTTTCCAAAAGAACGGCTGTTGGATGTGAGAGAAGAGATGGGTTAGGATAACTCTGAGGCTTGTGGGTGAGCACCTGAAAGTGTAGAGACATCCTTTACTGGGATGAGGTCCCAAACTCTTATTATATGTTATATAATCTTGGGCTATAGTAGAGGTGGCTCAGGAAGGTCAGAGATGAATTAGAAACAAGACCAGTCACAAGAAGTCAAACTCCAGATTGGGCCCAACCAACAAGAAATGTGGCCTGATGCTGAACTCTGTGCATCTCTCTTAACAGGGCAAAGGGAGTCCAAAGACTCAGGCAAGGTTGAGCCCATAGGCACAGGATAAAGTGTGTTATTTATGCTCAAGTTTGAACACAGGGTAAAGCATGTTACCTGTAGACTGAGAACAATAGGCAGTCAAAAGACACTTCAAGATCAAGACCTCCTTTCCCCACTAAGGTTGGGCCAGATGCTGTCAAGGTCTGAGATTAAAAAAAAAAACAAACAAAAAAACAAAACCAAAAAAAAAAAAAAAAACCTTGCACCCTCCTTCAAGAAGTTCTGGAAGTCTTCCAAAACACCAGTGTTCACATAAACATGCAATATGCATATCAGCAGCAACCCCCATCCCAAGAATGTTATCATGGGAGCCATTGTTTTTATGTGCAGTTAAAGAAGAGTTGGTCCACTGAGTGGGCCTTGATTCACAGGTAATGTATGAGCTGAGGGATCCTGAGAAGGTTCATAACTGAAGTGGGTTTATAGGGAACCTCTGCACTGTGGTGAAATTCCACCCATAGACTTCCTCCTCTTAGATGTCTTTAGGGATGAGTTGTTCTTTTTTTTCTTTTAAATAGGCTTCATGCCCAGTGCAGAATCCCACACGAGGTGTGAACTCATGATCCAGAGACAAAGACCTGAGCTAGAATAAAGGGTTCGATGCTTAACCAACTGAGCCACCCAGGCGCCCCAGGAACCAATTGTTCTGAAATGGCTCCTGAGGGAATACTGGTTTGGAGTCTCCCAGCATTCATTAGCACTTTGTAATAGCATATTTTGTACAAATTACCTCTTCAATTCTAGATCTGGTATGGTGGGATGTTAATTATACTGGAAAGAAAGGTAAAAGATGGAAGTTGAGCTTTTTGAATGCTTACTCTAGAGCAGAATGACAAGAAGACAGAACATAGTGCCTGAGTCCATTCCCCCTCACCTCCCAAAGTTCTTTTGGTTTTTCTCTTTAATCTGGAGGGATAATGAGGAATGGAAAAGGGGTATGGAAAGTAGAGGACTGGGTGTCATTTACTGACTTGGCATTTTGATGCCTGCTCTGAGACTTACATTAGTGCCCGTTTCCCCCAAATCAGGAAGTAGCAGCATCCAAGAATGCCACCATGTGGGTTTACCTAGAGTAGGAACTTGTACTTATGATACTCTGCCTCTTATATACTCTTCCTCGGGTTTTTTCTCCTTCGACATCCCCACTGTCAAAACAGAGTATCATAATAAAACACTGAATTATTATGCAAACAAACCATTGCTCTAGATTTTAAAGAATGTTGTCTACCCATTTCATGGAGTCCTTGGGTGAATTCATGAGTTGAAGGATTCAGGGTCACTCTTCAGTGACTCAACCATCTCCCTGTACTCTCCTGTACTGCTCTGACCTTTCTCCAACATTTCCTTAGGCTATAGATTCAGTGAGTTCTTTTGGATGCCTTTTTACTTCCTCTTCCACCTCTGGGCTAGGAACTGGCCTATGTTCCCAGAAAGGCAGGTCTAGTGAACTGAGGCTTCTGCTTTAGTGTACAGGACTTAGGGTACCACTTTGTCCCTTGGTTCATATTCCAACAAAGGTTCTTTCTCCTTTCTTAAATTAGCTATGAAGTCTGCCTTCCCTATACTTCTAGGGGGAAAAGACCAAATCCTCTAAGTGTTCCAATGTTTATTTTCATACCCGATGGGATAATATACCTTCTGAAAAACAAAACGATTGAGTTGAGAGTGGCTCATTATTGGTAATTTATAGTTCCAATAGTACCATGTTTACATGGTATTATTATTATTATTATTATTAATTATTTGTGCTCTTTTCTCAGCCTTGTGGCAGAGCACAAAAGAAAGAAAAGGCAGCTAGGGAAGAGTGAAAAAGGGATGAAGAACAATCCTTTAATAAAATATATGAGAAGTGGCCCACCATACATATATACCTTTGTTACCCAGAACAAAAATATGGACAATTACATCTTGGGAGGTTTGGGACTATATATATGTACTTAATAGTAATGGCTCCTGGAGGACCATTATGAATTATTGGGAAATAAAATATTCATAGGTGTTAAACCAGAATTAGCCTACATGGACTTTTCTGAGTTTACATCCACAGAATACATTTTTGTAGAGAAGAAACCTGCCTGAGAGTTGATGTGCTCTAATTTCACCATAAATAATTAAAAATTCAGCATCAGCAGAAGAATGCCTCCTCCCAGAGCAAAGAAGGCTTAGTGAGTTTGCCAGATATTTCAGAACCACAGAAGCAGAACCCACTTACATTTCATGACTCCTGAGGATGAGTGCAGAGAGAAGGGCCAGGGGAATGCAGCAGATAGCACGAGGGGAAGCCCTTAAAACG
>NC_043711.1:75527045-75528661 GCF_006229205.1 Suricata suricatta | reverse complement strand
AATTTTTCTTTGAGAGCATTCCTCTCAGAGGAATTGAGAGAAATATGCTTTTCCCTGTGGCTTCTTTTCTTTTCCTGTGGTAATAGTATTTTATACTACTTGAGATAAGATTTATATCCAAAACATTATCAGTAATCAAAAAGCTAAGTCTGCCCATTATGGTAAATATGTCAGCTTCTCCCAAATTGATCTATATATCTGATGCAATTCCTATAAAATCCTAACATATTTTTCTCATGGAAAGTGACAGACAACTGATTCTACAATGTATATGAAAATGCAAAAGACCAAGAATAACCGATACCCTCCTGAGGAAAAACAGGGTGAGAAGACCTTTTCCACAGATATCAAGATTTTTAAAAAGCTGTGGTAATAGAGAAAGTGTGATACTTCTCCAAGGATAAACAAACAGAGCAGTGAGATGGAGTGGATCAGTATTCTGGGAGAGTCTAAAAACATACATGTGCATATATGAACTCTAAGGTTGATGTGTGTGTGTGTCTTTCAGTGACACTGAACAGCAGGTGGGAAAGGATGGTCACTTCAATTGAAAAATTCTCAAGACAATTAAGCGGCAATGTGGTAGAAAGTGTGACTGTACCCCTATCTCATGCCATGTTTATTATAAGCCCTGGTTCCTAAGGAAAATACATTTCCCTCTGTCATCCTGCTTTGAAAGAATTCCTTAGAAATGCTCCTGCCAAAGGCTTTTTCCCCCCCTGGTACACAGAGATCTAAATGTGAAAGGCAAAATAAAAAAAGTTTGTCAAATAATGAGAACAAAGAAAGGTAAATCTGAATATAGGAACTGGCTGTGGGCCAATTCACAATAATGAAAAGACTTTTCTTGATGAGTAATAAACTCAGCCTAAGCCCTGTCTGAGAAGCCACAAGATGACGTTAATATTTTTAACCCGGTACTTTATGAGAGAGCAAGATAAAAATGAATAGATGGAATACTGGAATGTAGATGCTCCTGGAAGGTGGCAATGTCTAAGTACTATTGGCAATCAGTGCATTTAAAACAGCAATTGGAACCCTTATATAATTTCAATAATAGTAAAATAATTTCCCCCAGATCAGCAGCCAAGGAAAGGCCTTCATTCAACACCTTCTTTTTCTGTACCCACTTCTTTTTTAAAAAATTTTTTAAATGTTTTATTTATTTTTGAGAGAGAGAGAGAGAGAGAGCATGAGCAGGGGAGAGTCAGAGAGAGAGGGAGACACAGAATCTGAAGACAGGCTCCAGGCTCTGAGCTAGCTGTCAGCACAGAGCCTGATGCAGGGCTCGAACCCAAGAACTGTGAGATCATGACCTGAGCTGAAGCTGGACGCTCAACCAGCTGAGCCACCGAAGCACCCCTGTACCCACTTCTTTACAGAGGTTTTGTAAGACTCTTGTGCCAAGAACATTCTTTTCTGTTTGTTTCAGAGTAATATCAGATTTCAGAAAAATGCAAAAATAGTATTAAAACTTCCCATATACCTTTCACCCCAATTTCCCAAATGTTGCCCTGCTTGCTTTAGTATTCTTCTTTTCTTTTCTCTAACTCTATGTTTTTCTAAAACATTTGGGGATAAGTTGGACATATAGACACCCTTTTATCTCTAGCTGC
>NC_043711.1:75525324-75526945 GCF_006229205.1 Suricata suricatta | reverse complement strand
CAATTTTTCTTTGAGAGCATTCCTCTCAGAGGAATTGAGAGAAATATGCTTTTCCCTGTGGCTTCTTTTCTTTTCCTGTGGTAATAGTATTTTATACTACTTGAGATAAGATTTATATCCAAAACATTATCAGTAATCAAAAAGCTAAGTCTGCCCATTATGGTAAATATGTCAGCTTCTCCCAAATTGATCTATATATTTGATGCAATTCCTATAAAATCCTAACATATTTTTCTCATGGAAAGTGACAGACAACTGATTCTACAATGTATATGAAAATGCAAAAGACCAAGAATAACCGATACCCTCCTGAAGAAAAACAGGGTGAGAAGACCTTTTCCACAGATATCAAGATTTTTAAAAAGCTGTGGTAATAGAGAAAGTGTGATACTTCTCCAAGGATAAACAAACAGACCAGTGAGATGGAGTGGATCAGTATTCCGGGAGAGTCTAAAAACATACACGTGCATATATGAACTCTAAGGTTGATGTGTGTGTGTGTCTTTCAGTGACACTGAACAGCAGGTGGGAAAGGATGGTCACTTCAATCAAAAAATTCTCAAGACAATTAAGCGGCAATGTGGTAGAAAGTGTGACTGTACCCCTATCTCATGCCATGTTTATTATAAGCCCTGGTTCCTAAGGAAAATACATTTCCCTCTGTCATCCTGCTTTGAAAGAATTCCTTAGAAATGCTCCTGCCAAAGGCTTTTTTTCCCCCCTGGTACACAGAGATCTAAATGTGAAAGGCAAAATAAAAAAAGTTTGTCAAATAATGAGAACAAAGAAAGGTAAATCTGAATATAGGAACTGGCTGTGGGCCAATTCACAATAATGAAAAGACTTTTCTTGATGAGTAATAAACTCAGCCTAAGCCCTGTCTGAGAAGCCACAAGATGATGTTAATATTTTTAATCCGGTACTTTATGAGAGAGCAAGATAAAAATGAAATTGATGGAATACTGGAATGTAGATGCTCCTAGAAGGTGGCAATGTCTAAGTACTATTGGCAATCAGTGCATTTAAAACAGCAATTGGAACCCTTATATAATTTCAATAATAGTAAAATAATTTCCCCCAGATCAGCAGCCAAGGAAAGGTCTTCATTCAACACCTTCTTTTTCTGTACCCACTTCTTTTTTAAAAAAATTTTTAAATGCTTTATTTATTTTTGAGAGAGAGAGAGAGAGAGAGAGAGAGCATGAGCAGGGGAGAGTCAGAGAGAGAGGGAGACACAGAATCTGAAGACAGGCTCCAGGCTCTGAGCTAGCTGTCAGCACAGAGCCTGATGCAGGGCTCGAACCCAAGAACTGTGAGATCATGACCTGAGCTGAAGCTGGACGCTCAACCAACTGAGCCACCGAAGCGCCCCTGTACCCACTTCTTTACAGAGGTTTTTTAAGACTCTTGTGCCAAGAACATTCTCTTCTGTTTGTTTCAGAGTAATATCAGATTTCAGAAAAATGCAAAAATAGTATTAAAACTTCCCATATACCTTTCACCCCAATTTCCCAAATGTTGCCCTGCTTGCTTTAGTATTCTTCTTTTCTTTTCTCTAACTCTATGTTTTTCTAAAACATTTGGGGATAAGTTGGACATATAGACACCCTTTTATCTCTAG
>NC_043711.1:75504362-75525224 GCF_006229205.1 Suricata suricatta | reverse complement strand
GGCGAGAGGGGGCCATGCAGCCCGGCGTGTTGCTGGGCCTCCTGGCAGCGGCAGTGGTGGCCGGTGAGTGGGCTCGGCGCGCTGTTCAGCACCGTGGACAGCGCTGGCCTCGCGTCTCCTGGGCGCTCCGGGAGTCTTGGCTTGTAGATACTGGGGGAGAGGAATGGTTGGTTGAGTGGAAGGTTTTTCCTTCTTGGTTGACATTCTTAATTTCTTCTCTTCCCTGTGCATTTTTCTTCAACTCCCCGCTTCATCATCTGACTTGGAAAAAGCCAGAGGTCTTCCTAGCCCAGCCAGAAGAGTCTCAGTCTTTTCATATCTGAGTTTTCCTGAATAGAAAACGTGCAGTGTCTCCGCGGAAATCCCACATTTTGTGCTCACTTCTAAAATGTCACTCTCTCTCTACCTGTCTAGACACTGCTAAAGCCTTAATATGTAACTGGAATGGAGTATTTGTTTGGTTTTTTAAAGCCGGAGGACTACAGAGACAAGAATCCATGTATTTTATTAGTTAACACCTGTGTAATTTCCTTTTTTATTATTATTTAAACATGATGAGATGAAAGTTAGTCTCGTATGTATATATATATCTTTTTATTAACATGTTCATCTGTATGTGTGTGTTCATGTATATATTATGTACAAGCTTAATGTAATTTTTTTGTATTTTATAGTTCCATTTCATATCCAGATTAATCTATTTTTAAGTTATGAATGGAACCTGCAGTAGGTATTTTGGCTTTTGTATTCCAGGAAAATAACAAGTATAAAATAACCACAAAAATATCCTTTGAGAAGTTAAAAAAATCATTTTAGTCAATTTGAGAGGATGAAACTTAAAGTAGTAGATATTTGACAGTGTCTATGTGTGGAAGATTGTAGGATTAATCTTTCAAACTACTCTGAATCTTGAAGAAATGATCTCTGGAGATTGGGGGAAATGTGATGTGTGTGTGTGTGTGTGTGTGTGTGTGTGTGTGTGTATGTGTGTGTATTCATGTGTATTGAAGCAAAATTCCATGAGTATTGAGACCATTGGGAAATCACCAGATTAAACTGAAGGTTTTCTGTGGCTATTTTAATGACCCCGTAGGATATTGTTCTTTATATGAGATTGAGATTCTTAACTGGAATTGAAGTATTGCCATCCATGAATATAAAGCTTTCATTGACAGCAATTGCTGGATCCCAAATGTAAAGACATAAAATGAAAGCCAGTGGTAATTTATTTTACTGCAAGCTACATGCATTACAAATTTTCTAACATTCTTGCCACTCTCATAAATTACCTATAAATGTTCTTAAATATTTTCAGAAACAAATTACTTAAAATGCTATTGCTATGCTATATACATTGTGCTAGAGACCACAAAACAGAGACTTATTTAATTAAAGTGGTAAAACAATTCGAGCTCTCCTATGCAAGAGAATATTTTAAGATGGGTTTATATTTTAATATCAGCTAAAATTGAGATATTATATTCTTTAAAAAATTACTCAGCTTTAATTCACACACTATAAAACCCACATTTTTAAAGTGCAGAATTTAGTATATTCAGAGATTGTGTAATCACTATCAAATGTCAGAAGTTTTTCATTACCATAGAAAGAAACCCCTGTGCCCATTCCAGCTGTCCACAAATGCCTGGAAATGAAACAAAGTAGCTTTCAAGCGAAGTTTGTTATTTAGCAAAATCATAGGACTGAAGAAAACCTCAGGAAACCATATGGTTCATTTCCTCCCCTTAAAAGCTCCTGAAGGGGGATCCATACGTTTCTATAGTAGCTACATGTGCACTCTAAAAATTAATATAAATGAAGTTACTATGTGATATCTATATTATACTGGGTAAAATGGTTTGTGCATTCAGAGGGGGCTGCTGAAGTTTTAAAAATTATAGCTGTATTTTTATTCTGGAATCAAACCTTAATTTGATAGTCTTATGGTATATCATACTTTGAAGTTATTCTTGGGTTTATCATAGAACATTATTTGAAGATTTTTATCATAATCATTGGGTTTTCTTTGATGCCTCCTGAATCTTTATACAACAATAAGTTAACCTACTTTAGGGGAATCAATGTGTCTTTGACTATTACTTTGCCATTACAGATTCCATTGGAAAAAATACAGTGGAACTTAAGTGTCTCATCAAGATGCCTAATGCACATTTATAAGGAAACCTTAGTTCCTTTCTATCAAAAATAATCAGAAGAGCCTCAATCAAAGAAACAGGACTGTTCTGCAATGACAAACATCAGCTATAAGTTGTTTAGAGTGAGTGCTCACTTTGGCAGCACATATACTAAAAATTGTTTAGAGTGGTAAAAGAAAAATATTTATCTCATCCCAAATCTGATAATTGTGAATACTTTGGCAATGTCAGTAGTTAATAAACACCTATATTACATTTATGAGGAAAAAAAAGAAAAGTTACTAGCAAGAAACCACATTATCAAAGAAGATTTAGTAACACGAGATTTTAAAAAGCACCTTCTAGTTTATTAGAGCAGTCATTCTCTCAGTTATTTCTTTCTAAAGAATTTTACAGATTCAGGTGCAAAGAATAAGTGCCAAAGAGAAAATGTTTCCCAATAACAGCCATTTGGAGGATAAAATAATGACCCAGCATATTGGGCCCTGGGTGCCAAAGGTAGGCCATCTGGATCTTCTCTGAACTGAAGGATAATGGGGTCTTTTCACCTTGTTAGCCACTTCTCTAGCATTTTGCAAATGGTTTTAACATGCTGGATAGCTTTGGGCTTCTTGAAACAATTGAAGTATATTCCAAGTCACGCTTTAAAAAAGGAAAATTCAGTAAGGTAAGTACATGAAATAGGTGTTTTATTCCTAGGTTGAGCCTAGGATGATGTGTATCGGATTAGAGTCAGGTAGTTAAAGAGAACTGGAGAGTAAACATTTGGGGAGGAGAGGTCAGGTTGCTGGTTAAAAATAAATTGCATTTGAGTAGCTTTCATCTTTGATGTCTGAGTTTTGCTCTTCCTCCAACTAGATCTTCTCTTATCTCAGGGACTAGAAGAATTTTGTGACTGAGCTTTTACAGCCGTAATGGCAGCTGTCTGCTCCAGAGATTGTGGGGATGGACCTACATGTAAATGCTTTGAGCCCCTCCAATGGAAAGGGCTTAGACAGAACAAACTCAAAGTAAAAGATAAAAGAATCAAAGCAGCTTTGGAAAAAACTGGCATTGGAAAATTAAAAGCATTTGAAGCATTTCCTAAGAAGACAAAGACACTTTAATTGCTGGTTTAAAACAAGCAAAATTTCATTAAATTTAATTTAAATTTAAAATTTATTCTTTTAAAATATTCTGATAAGCCAGTTATTAAACACCTATTTCATATATGATATTATGGACTTGGTGCTGTACTAGTAGAATTAGGTCCCTCCCCTGCTCTTTACAAGGCCGCAGGCAACGTGGGGAAAGGGAAACAGAACACTTGATATCGATACATAAGCAATCTTGTTCAGGAAAAGGACTAGAGGTAAAAATGAGGTAATTAGTTATGTAAGATAATCACAACCATGACTTCAAAAATAAAGTGAGTTGTGGGAGGATATTTTGATGGGAACAGAAATAGGTAGAGGGAATCACAAATCTTTACCCATTTTGGGTAAGCATAAGGGTTGAGGAGGGTACCCTGGTTTCATTTAAAGTAGGTTTAAACTTTTTATTGAAGTATAATATCCAATTAGAAAATTGCACAGATCATAAGTATACAGCTTAATGAATTTTTCACTCATTGAGTACATCTGTGTAATCAGTATCCCAATCAAGAAACAGCATTGTCAGGATCTCAGAAGCTCTCCTTGTCTGTGGTCTGGATTGGATTTATACTGCATATAAGAAAGTATTCATTTCTAAATCATGTTTATGACATTGCTAGGGAAAACAGGTGTGTGTGTGTGTGTGTGTGTGTGTGTGTGTGTGTGTGTGTGTGTGTACATGAGCAACTGGGGCAATTATGGCTCCTGGACCAATCTTTCCCAGCTATCTTCACTCCATTCAGCTGTGACTCTGCCCTTCTCTCCAAGTAATGTGCAAGGGGTGGGAGTGATTTTGTGAGTTTGGAGTCACACAGCTTCCAAAAATCAACTCAAGTCATTTCCCTTTTCTTTTTCTCCTTCAAAACAGTCAGTTCTATGCCAGTGGATAACAGGAACCACGATGAAGAAATGGTAAGTTGAAATGGAAGTCTAGAACGTAACTTTCATCTAGACTCTAGATTCTCTCACTCCTTATCATACCAAACAAAGAAACAAACAAAAAAACAGTAAAAAGAAACAACAACAAAAAAAC
Organism: Suricata suricatta; assembly: GCF_006229205.1. Lineage (NCBI taxonomy): Eukaryota > Metazoa > Chordata > Mammalia > Carnivora > Herpestidae > Suricata > Suricata suricatta. The sequence continues at coordinate 75,520,902 of NC_043711.1, read as the reverse complement.
TCTACAACATAGTGTTACAAAGCCAGGTTTTCATTCCTGGGGGAATGGGGACAAAGAATGTCCCTCCTGCCCTGGGCTTTCACTTCCTTCCTGGTGTCTTTACTGCCCTCTGAGGATAGCTGTCATCACCATTTTCCTTCAGATCTGCAAGAGATAGGGGTTTCTCTTCTCTTGTGTAATCTTGACCCAATGCTCTCTTGCATTGTTCTGTGGAGAAGCCTGGGAGGTTTCATGATGGTCTTCTAAATCTACATTTCTGCCCCAAGGATCCCACACCAGAGCCAAGCCTCTCTCTATAGCAGCTCTGGATTGGGTTAGTCCATCATCCCAGTGACACCAGCTTTTGCCAACCTGTTTTTGGGTTTCCCCCCCAGGTGACTCGCTGCATCATTGAGGTCCTCTCAAATGCCCTGTCAAAGTCCAATGCTCCACCCATCACCCCTGAGTGTCGCCAAGTCCTGAAAAAGAGTAAGTGTCCTGCACTGCAGGAGATCTTTGTCCATCATGTGATCCTTCCTCCTGCTTTCTCCACTTCACCTTGCACTTTACCTCCAATGAAAGGAAGCAGGGGAGAGGATAATGCAATGGGAAGAGTACAGACTAGACTAGTATCTGAGGAGATAAAAGATATGGCTTCCAGTCCCAGTTTGCCACTTAATAGCTGTGTGACCATGGGGAAAGACCTCTTGCCTTTCTGGGATTATTTTCTCAAAGTAAAATAAGGGAGTTGAACTCAATGATAGTCTTTGAGATGTCTATCAGTTCTTAAATTCCTTGATTCCAGAGTGGATTTTTAGAACAGGCTTTCACTTGGGTGGAAGGAGGTGTGGGGAGTGCTTATTTGTTATTAAATAGTAGGGGCTAAGTGTGGGAAGATGAAAAGATAGAAGGAGATCTTAATTATCCTCTCCTTGCCTTCTGCTCTTCTGACAGTGAGAAGTTAGAAGCTTGAAGGGCAACTTAGAAACTTCTGCCCTCTTGTACAGGACAGATTGTTTAAGCCATTTTAGTTTAGAGCTGATTAGAATGGGAGGTACTACCAAATGGTAGAGGTTGAGCCTGAGAACTAAAAAGGGGAGGGTGGAAGCAGAGCATTCAATGAGTCAGAGCAATGACCTTCTGAATCTAGAGTAGGATGTATTCTGTATACAAATAAACTTCTGTCAAAGACAGAATTTGAACAGTAATGCAAGCAGTATCCATTGGGCACTGACATTAAACAATCAATTTTACAAAATTATGCTATTAAAAATTTTTAAATCTTTATTTATTTTTGAGAAAGAGAGAGACAGAGTACAAGTGGGGAGGACAGAGAAAGGTAAACACAGAATCTGAAGCAGGCTCCAGGCTCCGAGCTGTCATCACAGAGCCTGAGTGGAGCTTGAACTTACAAACTGAGAGATCATGACCTGAGCTGAAGTCGGATGCTTAACCAACTGAGCCACCCAGGCGCCCCTATACTGTCTCCTTTATACATTAAGTCAAACTGATGCAAACAAATCCAAAAACCATTGTTCTCTTCAACACCTTCTCTGCTTTTAAATTTTTAGTTAGGCTGGGAATAGTGGATCTTTTTTTTCTTGTCACCTCCAAAATACCTCATTGCAGGTACGTGAGCCCTCATGCATAAAATGGTAAAAACAAGTATTGGCAATTGACCAAAAGAGTAACCTAGCAGGACTAATCTACCATTGGAGGCTTCAGGGTAATTATAGTAGATGTGGGTACCTGAGTCTGTGAGGCCCCATAACAGTGGGAGGAATCTTCCCTGCCAATCCTAGCCTAGACATGAATCTCTCCCCAACTTTCTTTCCTAGTCATTACAGGTAATGTGTACAAACAGAAGGAATCTTCAGGGACAAAAGGCAACTCCTTGCATCTCACTATTTCCATTCTCTTTTTTTTTCGTTTACCAGATGGATGCAAAAGTGTGGGGTCTGCCATACTAGCTTATCAAATGTAGGATTCTGCTTGCCTGTTCAGTCCTTACTTTGTGACCATGGCAATTCTAGCCTCCTGGTTTCATTGACTGTACCCTGGGGTCTTTTGATGCTCTTTGAGAGAGCCTCAGGGAAATTGGTTAAAATTAAATGATTCATATCTAACAGGACCCTGGTCACACTATACCCAGAGAACTATACAAGGCTGAGATTGGGAGGGTTTAAGAGCACCTCTGGGTTTGCAGACTCTGACATCAGCCAGGGCCAAACAGAAAGCTTAAGGAATAAGGCAGAATAGGAAGTGACTCAAAGACTGGAGCATACATGTCCCTTCCGGAGTGGATGAGGGTATGGGGGAGATATATCTCCACTCCAACCCTATTGTGGAGAAATATAGATTTTGTTATCAGATTTGGGATTTTTCAAGAGGAGTTAAAATTTGGATTTGTAAGCAATATCTCCTGGTATTTGAGTATTGCCTCTGAATTTGAAATTGCTAAAAATACTAATTAGGCCAAACAGAACTAACCTCTGGGTTACCAGTTTGTGGCTCCTGCTCAATTCTAGTTTTCTCTCCTGCTGATATGTCTTACGCTGATCAGAAGACTGGTGGAGTTTTTGGCCAGCTGGGTGGATGAATTCTCCCTCCCACCCTTAGCTCATCTCCATCTCCACTCCCTACTCTCTCCAGCATGTCTGTGGATTAAGCATACACTTAGCTGAATAATGAGCACTGGGGGAGTGGAAAAGAATCATTGTTTGTGGCTGGAAGAGACCTTAAGGAATACACAGTCCAATTTCTTAATAGGGACAAGAATCTCTTTGTCCAGGTTAATATGGTCATCCTTACAACATAAGAGTTAGGGATAGACGGTACATTTCCCCCATTTTTACTTGAAAGTAAGGATGGGCTTCACACCTTGATTTTACAGATTGACAGTGACTATGTGCTGCTAATCAGAGTCCTCTGATCTCACCTGTGGGGACTAAAGCTAAATTTAGGAGGAAGTGCTAAGCCTCGGTCACAAGCTGCTACAGGGAGAACAGATTTAACTGGAGAAAAAGAAAAATACTTCTGTTCCTGACCAGTAGCCAGTAGGAAAAGGGTGACACAGTCCTAGCCCTGGAAAGCTGAGATCCTGTCTGATCAGGGTTACGTCAGCTGACTCTCAGAATGATGTCAGTATCTGCCCAAAGCCTCCTTGCTTACCTATGCCTACTAGGACAACCCCACCTGCCTCAGTGTTGCACTAGTTCTTAAAATACAAAATCACTGGGAAGGGGCCAGCTCTCAGGCGTCTGGGTGTGAAAAGTTAGAGACTTTTCAGTTGATTCATAAAACACGAGAATGTTATCATGCCAGACTGGGCTTTGAGCAAAGAAGTATGGACCATTGATTATTTCTTGGACATTTTTACAAAGATTCAATTTTGCAAACATCAGTTCAAAATGACTCATCCACACCATTCAGGAGAAATATAATGTGAACCACAAATATAATTTCAAATTTCTTAGTGGCCACATTAAAAAAAGTAAAAAGAGACAGGTGAAATTAATTTTCATAATATATATTATTTTTATCTAATAAATGTTATTCATATATAGTTCTGACACATCCAATAGATTTATCTATTTATTTATTTATTTATTTTATTAAGTTTTTCTTTTTTTTTAGTAATCTGTATGCCCAACATGGGGCTCAAACTCATGACCCCAAGATCAAGAGTTGTGTGCTCTTCTGACTGAGCCAGTCAGGTACCCCCACATATAATGTATTTATAATATATATTATCCAATACATTCCAAATATTATTTCAATATAATCAATATGAAAAATTGAGATATTTTGAATTTTTTTAATACAAAGTTTTTGAAATCTGGTAGGCATCTTACACCTGTAGATCATCTCAGTTTGGTTATGAATTAGCCACATTTTTTTCTTTTTTTTTAATTTATTTTTTTAAGTAGTTTATTGTCAAATTAGTTTCCATACAACACCCAGTGCTCTTCCCCACAAGTGCCCTCCTCCATCACTACCACTTCTTTTACCCCCTCCCCCTTCAGCCCTCAGTTCATTTTCAGTATTCAATAGTCTCTCAAGTTTTGCATCCTTCTCTTTCCCCAACTCTCTTTCCCTCTTTCTCTCCTCCTGGTCCTCCATTAGGTTTCTCCTGTTCTCCTGCACCCTGTTCTCCTGTTAGAGAACAGGGTGCAAACATATGGTATCTGTTTTTCTCTGCCTGACTTAATTTCGCTTAGCATGACACCCTCAAGGTCCATCTACTTTCCTACAAATGGGATTAGCCACATTTCAAGTTCTGAGTAGCCACAGAAGGCTGGTCACACAATGGACAGTGCAGCTGTAGCCCCAGAGCTATGAGAGGCCTGGGCTTTAGCAATTCTATCTGAACTCAGTGACAAGTTAAATCCAAGCCCTTCCAGCTATCAATCAGACAGTGTTAGCTGTATATCTCCTTTCTTGGGACTCCCTTGAATTAAGGAGGATTTAGTAAAAGAACTACTGATATTTGGAAAAGATAGAACACACTCAATTGAAATACCAGTTATATCATCTACTGTTGACTAATGAATCACAAAGATAACTCAGTATACTGATTTTCATCTTGAATATCTGAGAATATGTTGGGCAGATAGGACCTGGGTGATGGAAGAAATGGTTCTTTCTACTTCTGTTAAGTTTTCTCAGGAAGAAATATACCCATTTCTTTTCACCAGTTACTAAGTTATATTGTCACTTACTGCTACCGTTGGATTACACAGTTGATTGAATTTTTTTTAAAAAAGGCTGATAAACTAATAATTTAAATTTTTATATCCTCCTTTGAATCCTGATGTTTCCCTTTGGCTATTTAACTTTATCTAGCTGGATTCTAATTAGAGCTAGTTACATAATGCTAATTTTTTAAATCTTACTTACAGCCAATATAGAAAGAAGGGTCCCTAATTACATCTCTCTGAGTCTCACTGCCTTTGCAAAAAGAGGAGGTTGAGAGGTTGAACAAGATGTATTCAAAGATTTCTTCTGGTTCTAAAGTCTAACATTTCATAAATCTCTATTTGGATTTCCATTTTATCATTAATACTACCAATGAGAAATGCTGGTTGGGTGCTATAAAAAAAGTAAAGATAGAAAGAGTTTATTATTAGATTTAATACAGCTAAGGAGCTTTATTACCATTTGTTTTTAAAAGAAATCTGAGTATATTTTTTATTAACTTAAAAAATTCAGCATCTAATTCTTGGTTTTGGCTCAGGTCATGACCTCGAGGTTGGTGGGTTTAGGCCCCACACTGGGATCCATGCTGACAGTGAGATTCTCTCTCTCCTTCTCTCTCTCTGCCCCTCCCCTGCTCACTCTATCTCTCTCAAAAATAAACTTTAAAAAATTACTTAAGTATTTTTCAAGTCCTTAGGTTTTGCGGTGATCACTGAGGCCAGTGTTGGTTGAACCACAAGCAATTCTGAAGTTATACTTATGCTTTTTTATTTTTATCATAGGTAGAAAAGAAGTCAAAGATGAAGAGAACAGTGAAAATGAAAACACACGATTTGAAGTAAGGTTGTTAAGAAACCCATCTGATGTCTCAGAAGCCCACAGGCCTTCTGGTAGGGAGGAAGCAAGAGCTCCAGGGGAGGAGGATACCCAAGGCCCAACAATGGCAGACACAGAGGGAGGTGGGCACAGCCGAGAAGAAGCAAGTGAACCCCAAAAGGGCCTCTACCCCTCTGACAGCCAAGTCTCCAAAGAAGCAAAGACACACCGTTCTGAGAAAACCGAGGAAGAGGACAGGAAGGAAGAGGAGGGAGAGAAATACCAGAAAAGGGAGAATGGGAAAGATGGAAGTGAAGAGAAAAACCTGGAAGAACCAGAAGAGACACAAAATGCCTTTCTCAACAAAAGAAACCAGGCTACAGCTAAGAAAAAAGAGGAGTTAGTGGCCAGATATGGTACACACTCTGCTGTGCCCCCTGAGGAGAAGACACACAGTCGAGAGAGGAGTAGCCAGGAGAGTGGTGAGGACACAAGAAGCCAGGAGAAATACCCTCAAGAGTCTAAAAACCACGTTGGGAGCCAGGAAGAATCTGAGGAAAGTGAGGAAGATGCTGGCCCTGAGGTGGACAAACGACGCTGGAAGCCAAGACACCACCATGGGAGAACCAGGCCTGACAGGTCCTCTCAAGAAGGGAAACCTCCCTCCAATGAAAGGGGACACTTCCATGAGGAATCAGAGTCAAATGTGGGCATGGCCAGCGTAGGGGAAAGAAGAGACCATCATCCAGCCCACTACGGGGCCTCAGAAGAAGAAGAACCTGAATATGGGGAAGAAGTAAGGAGTTACCCAGCTGTCCAGGCTCCTGAGGACCTGGAGCAGGGACGATATGGCAGCAGAGGAAGTGAGGAGTACAGGGCTCCAAGACCTCCCAGTGAGGAGAGCCAGGAGGAGGACAAGAGAAATGGCCCCAGCTCAGAGCTGGACATCATGGCACATGGATATAATGAAGAAAGTGAGGAAGAGAGGGGCCGACAAGGGGGACACCACTATAGAGCCAGAGGAGGGGAACCAGGGGCATATTCCATTCCAGACAACAAAGAAGAAAAACGGTTCTTGGGTGAAGGACACTACCATGTTCAAGAAACCCAGATGGATAAGGCAAGGAGGCATCCACAAGGCGAGTGGAAAGAGCAGGACAGAAATTACCTCAATTATGGTGAGGAAGGAGCCCAAGGGAAGTGGCAGCAGCAGGAGGACCTGGAAGATGCTAAAGAGAGCAGGGAGGAAGCTAGGCTTCAAGGCAAACAGTATACTCCCCTTTACACCACTGACAAGAGGAAGAGATTAGGGGAGCTGCTCAACCCGTACTATGACCCTGCCCAGTGGAAGAGCAACCATTTTGAGAGAAAAGACAACATGGATGACAATTTTCTTGAGGGTGAAGAGGAAAATGGGCTGCCCTTGAATGAGAAGAACTTCTTCCCAGAATACAACTATGACTTGTGGGAGAAAAAGCCCTTCGAAGAGGACGTGAATTGGGGATATGAGAAAAGAAATCTCCCCCCAAAACTAGATCTGAAAAGGCAGTATGACAGAGTGGCTGAACTGGACCAGCTCCTTCACTACAGGAAGAAGTCAGCGGAATTTCCAGACTTTTATGACTCTGAGGAACAGATGAGCCCACGCCATGCAGCAGAAGATGAGAAGGACAGGGTTGGCCAGGGAGTTCTGACAGAGGAAGAGGTACAGTGTGGGGCTTTTGCTTAAAATTATTGTAAGATGGTTAATATTAATATGTTCAAGACTATCTGATACTGATGTGGAGAAATGGGTGGGAATTGATGACCATGAGAATCTACTCCCATAAGAGACTGGAGATAATCTCTGGGTTTGAGTCCATTGTCCATATCCCTGCACATTCACCCTACTGCAGTGCTTCTCAACCTTGGCTGTCCATTGGAATCCCCTGGAAGGCTTGAGTAATTATTGATGTTTGGGATCCAGCCCCAAGCTTCTGTGTATTGGGTGCTGGGTACTACTTGGACATCAGGATTTTTCAAAGCTTCCAGGTGATTTCATTGTTCAGTGACCACTATTTTGGGATCTTCCTGGTCATTTAACTTTCACCACTATTTCCCAGGGGAAGAAGGAACAGATGATATAGAAACTAATTGCTTTAGTCTAATTTAATTTTTAATTTTTTAACGTTTATTTATTTTTGAGAAACAGACAGGGACCATGAGCAGGGGAGGGGCAAAGAGAGAGAGAGACAAAGAATCTGAAGCAGGCTCCAGGCTTTGAGCTAACAGCACAGAGCCTGAGTTGGAGCTCAAACCCACGAGCCGAGAGATCATGATCTGAGCTGAAGTCAGTCCCTTAACTAACTGAGCCACCCAGGCATTCTGCTTTAGTCTACCTTTAACAGCTACTGGACTATAACAATTAGTTTACATCATGGATAGTTAACATTATCAGAACTGTACCAGCCTGAACAATGAATCTTTCCTAATATTATGTTGGTTGGCATTTCTCAAACTTGAATTTACATAAGAATATCAACAGATTCCTAGCCTTCAAGGTTTCTCATTGAGTAGGTCCTGGGTGGGGCCCAAGAATCTGCATTTCCAACAAGTTCCTTGGAGATGCTCATGTTTCTGTTGAGGGGACCACACTTTGAGAACCACTGATGGTAGGGTGTCTCACATGATTTCTAACGTATCAAATATTTCCCTTTCTGTTCACACTCCCTCAAACTACAATAAAACTAATTGATCTGAAACCTCATGCCTCTACTTTTCTGTATTTTCTAGGAAAAAGAACTTGAAAACTTGGCTGCGATGGATTTGGAACTACAGAAAATAGCTGAGAAGTTCAGTGGTAACCGAAGGGGCTAATGGTCACTGGAGCAAAGGGCAGTTTTAAAGAAGCACCTCTGACATTATCTATTTTCCACCCACTTCACTGAAAGACACCATTTATTTACCCAAGAGCAGAAAGTAGAATTTACTATTCATTAAATGTTTGACACAATTTGAAAATGCTTTAATTTTTGCCAGAATGCTATTGAAAATATGAATAGCATGACTTGTAGCATATCCTTTCTTGCAAAATAGACATTAACATGCTCGTGACAATGATTGTGCTATCATCCTTGAAAAAATGTTTGTCTTGGTTTGAAATAATAAAAGATTCATCTGAGGCCAAAGTTTCATGTTCTTAAGCTTCCTTTGGGCATCTTAGGGTGGAGTATGATTTTTTAATCCATTCTTTAAAGTAAATTTGAGAGGATAGCACTAGGATTTGTTGGTCTTTTGGTGAAGAATAGAAAAAAAAAAAAGCAAAATTCCGAAGTAAAAGAATGTCCAGGATATAAAGTGAAAGAGCTCAAGAAAAGATATCTGTTCCGCCAGAATGAAGAAAGTTTAAGTAGACTTGAGGAAGCTGTTTTAAAAATGATAAGACATTACTTTTTAAATCCTATTATCTGGAAAGCTCTGGGAATAGCAAGCCATGGGTCATTTTTCAGGGCCAAGCAGAGAGCCTGGATAATGGGAAATACTCTGGACTGGAAATAGAAGATCTGGGCTGGTCCAGACAGATCCCTGGACCCTTGGAGCCCGTCTGATTTCTACTCTGTAAGAAGACAGGGATCTGACTTAGAATAGTGCCTGGCATATGGCATGGTGCAGGAAATGCTGGCTGCCACCACTGACGCTGCTAGCTTCTTACAGCAAGCAAGTCAGGTGGAGAATTTCCTCATCTTTCTTTTACCTGTCTTTTCATTCCTCACCAATGGTGTCTGCCAGGGGATGGAGTCCCAGGTGCCAGAGCAGTGACCTGCTTGGCAAAGGCTGTCTTTATCTCCTTGTCCCACTTTCCCACTGGTAACCTCAACTGGTGTTTCCTGGAATCACCTCCCAAATAAACTGCTTGTCTTCAACTTCTGATCTCAGGGTTTGCTTCTGGGGGCCCCCAACCTAAGAAACCATCCAAAGCCAAGCTTCTATTCTAGCAAACCATACAACTACAGTTTCATATATTGCCATTGTAACCTTTTGTGTTATTGAATCTTGATACAAGTTACTAAGAAATGCTTAAGGGGTGCCTGGGTGGCTCAGTCGGTTAAGTATTCAACTTTGGCTCAGGTCATGATCTCATGGTTTGTGGGTTTGAGCCCTGTGTCGGGCTCTGTGCTGACAGCTCAGAGCCTGGAGCCTGCTTCAGATTCTGTGTCTCCCTCTCTCTCTCCCCTTCCCCCACTCTCACTCTATGTTTCTCTCTCAAAATGAATAAAAATTAAAAAACAAGAAAAAATGCTTAGCACCTTGCAGTAGACACAACAATGTCTCTCCCTTTTCTCTACTGCAGCTCAGTAGAAAACAAAATCACTTCCTAATAAAGAAGATTCAAGGGTCCAAGATAAATAGAGGTTTACTCACTGGAAAAGAGAAGGCAAAACACTGCAATGCACCAAATGCCAGCCTGGCAAGTTACACACACACACACACACACACACACACACACACACACACACACGCACACAGGCACACAGGCACATGCACTCACATGGGGCACTGCTCACAAGAAGCTGCTGACAGATGAAACCTAACACTGCATGGTACTGGCCTCCAGTGGATGTCCTGTGCACTACCACATCTTTTCATTTTAGTCTGCAAACTGTTCAGGGCAGGAGAATGTGTAGGCACAGATGACCCATCAAGGATACAGGAGAATTTCAAGAGAATCCCATCTGACCCATGGTGCCAGCATGGGGATACCATGCCATCATTTATTTAAGACAAACTCACCGTTTATTTAAGACAAACCCAGGCCACTGCTTTTTCCTCTTTTAATCAAAGTAGTATGTGTTGATGGCAAAACATCAAGTAGTCCTGAAAGGCGTACAGTGGGTATTATGGGTTGAACTGTGTCCTCCAAAATGACACGTTGAAGACCTAACCCCTGGCACTTCTGAATGTGACCTTCTTTGAAAATAGTCTCTGCAGATGCAATGAAGTTCTGATGAGGTCATTAGCGTAGGCCCATATCCAATATGACCTGTGTCCTTATCGGGGGAAGGAAATCTGGATACAGACACACACAGAGGAGAATGTCATGTGAACACATAAACATGGAGGGGAAGATGGCCATGGGAAGATGATGGTAGAGACTGAAGGTAGGCTGTCTCCAGCCAAACATCTGGGGTCACCACAAGCTGGAAGAGGAAAGATTCTCCTCGAGAACTGTCAGGAGGAAAATGGCCCTGCTGATACCTTGATTTGGACTTCTGGCCTCCAGAACTGTGAGACAGTACATTTATGCTGTTTTAAGTCACTCAGCTTTTGGTCCTTTGTTAGGGCAGCCCTAGGTATCTAAAACAATGAGAAACAAATGGCCTTTAACCATCTCCTCTCAAAGTCTTCTGCAGATGTAACTATCTGTATTTAGAGTTCTTTTCCTATTTGAATATTTAATCATCATGGTCTTTAATTAATATTTTACAAAGGAGGAGTTAAAGCAGAGTGATGGAACAGGAGAGGGGAAAGTGTCCTAGCATTACAAAATGAAAAAATATAACATATCATTGTAAAATACAGTATAATTGACAGACCTCAGGTGTTAAAATAACTAACTGAAATAATTACTACTCTGTAGCCCAGAAACCAGCCACTTGGGTACATAACTGGCCTTAGTGAGAAAGTGAAACACCTAAAAAAAAAATGAGGGTTTGAGCCATGTGGACCGATGGGGGAAAGACACTTTAGGCAGAGGGAATAGCAAGCGCAAAGGCCCTGAGACAGTCATGTGGTTGGTATGTTTGAAAAAGAGCAGGGAAGCCCATGTGAAGGACATAGGAAGTGAAATGGCACCAGCCAGATCACACAGGACTTTGTATGGCCTGATAAGTACTTTTGCTTTTGCAACTGGAGAGCTGTCAGCAGAGGCCTGAACTGATTTGCTTTAGGTGATAACAATACTCCAGCTCCTGAACTGAGAGAAGGCTGTAGGGAAAGTGAGGGCACAAACAAAAAAAACAGTGAGAAGATCATTGCAATAATTTCAGTGGGTCATTATGATGGCTTGTACCAGGATGTGGCACTGGGGGTAGGGAGAAGTAGTCAAACTTTGGATCTATTTTGAAGATAGAGGATGGGTAGGGGTGTAGGATTTGGTGTGGCATAAGTAAAAAAGAGGTGTCAAGGATGAAAGCTTTAGGCCTGAGAACACGGAAGAGCAGAGGTGGGGAGGCCTGCAGGAGAGACCGGCTTATGAGGAAAGGTATCAGACTGGGCTATGTTAAGTCTGAAACATGGCCAGATACCCAACTGGAGGTGTTGAGTTGGGCACATGGGCCTGGAGCTCAAGGGAAAGGACTATACTACAGACATCATGTAACAGTCATCATCCCAGAGATGGCATTTAAAGCCTTAAAACTGGAGAAAGAAGAATAAATGAAACTCAAAATTAGTAGAAGGAAGGAAATGACAAAGATCAAAGTGGCAATCAGTGAAATTAGACTAAAAAGACAATAGAAAAAAATCAGTGAAACAAAGAGCTGCTTCTTTAAAAAGATAAACAAAACTGACATACTTTTAGCTAGACTTACCAAGAAAAAAAGACAGAGGGCTCAAATAAATAAAATCAGAAATGAAAGAGGAGCTGTTACAACAGACATCACAGAAATACAAAGGATCATAAGAGACTACTGTGAATAATTATATGCCAACAAACTAGACAACCTAGAAGATATGGGTACATTCCTAGAAACACACAACCTTCCAAAACTGAATCATGAAGAATTAGTAAATTAGTAAATCTGAGTAAATCTATTACTAATAGATAGGTTGAATCAGTCATCAAAAACCTACCAACAAACAAAAGTACAAGACCAGATGGCTTCACTGGTGAATTCCACCAATCATTCAAAGAAGAATTAATACCAATCCTTCTGAAAATGTTCCCCAAAAAATGAAGAGGAGGAATGCTTCCAAATTCATTTTTTTATGAGGCAAGTATTAGTCTAACACCAAAACTAGACAAGGACACCACAAGAAAATTACAGGCCAATATCACCACTTAATATAGATACAAAAATCCTCAGCTGAATTCAACATTACATTAAAAGGATCATACTCCATGATCAAGTGGGATTTATTCCAGGGATGTAAGGATGGTTCAAAGCCTGTAAATCAATTAACATGATATACCACATTAACAAAATGAAAGATAAAAACCAGTGATCATCCCAATAGATGTAGAAAAGGCATTTGACATAATTTAACATCCATTTATGATAAAAATCCTCAAAAAACTAAGTAAAGAGGTAACATACTTCAACATAATAAAAACCATATATGACCACCCCACAGCTAATATCATACTTAATGGTGAAAAGGTGGGAGCTTTTCCTCTAAGATCAGGAATAAGAGAAGGATGCCACCTAGAACTATAAGACACTGACGAAACATGTTGAAGACATAAATAAATGGAAAGACCTTCTGTGCTCATAGACTGGAAGAATTAATATTAAAATGTCTATATACCCAAAGGAATCTATAGACTTAGTGCAGTCCCCACCCAACTCCAAAGACATTTTTCACAGAAATAGAATGAGCAATCCCCAAATTTGTACAAAATCACAAAAGGCCCCAAAGAGCTAAAGAAACCTCGAGAAAGAAGAAGAAAGCTGGAGGCACCATCGTCCCTGATTTCAAACTATATTATAAAGTTATAGTAATCAAAACACCCCTGCCCTCCTCTCCTTCGGCGAAGCAACTCTCATGGTGGAGCTTCTAAACAGATTCCCCACCTGTTTAGAACAGCTTCCCCTCTTGCAAATCTGTCTGAGCAGTACCATCACTCCATAAAGCATGTGGGGGCGCTACTGCCACCTCATGGTCATATCTTTTTCTTTGATCAGATCCCAAATCCCTCAAACAGCCTACACCTAGCAGTGTGTAGACAAAAGAAAAAGAGAGAGAGAGAGAGTGAGAGAGAGAGAGAAACAGTGCAACTGCTAAGCCCCGGGGCAGGCCAATGTTGTTCTAAACATTCATCTCAGAGACGAAGAGGAACCACCAACAGAGATGGAGGAAGAATAGCCAGAAACCAGAAGAGTGGTGTCCTAGAAGCCAAGCAAGGAAACTGTCATAAGGAAAGGGGTCAACCATGTCAAGTTCCATTGGTCTAGAGGATGGTAAAGGAGCTCTGGATTTCACATCTTTTGCTGCTGCTAGCTCCAGACCAGCTCCCTGCTGCAGCTGCTCCAAAGTGCTGCTCTCCTGCTCCCTTCATCCTATAATCCCTCTCACTATTTCACTTAGCTCCGTGGTCGGCACACCGCTTCGATGACCAAACAGTACATATTTAAGGTTTTGAGGGCCACAGTCTCTGCCACAACTATTCAACTCTGCCACAGCTCAAAAGCAGCCACAGATAATAGTGTCCACTAAAATTTCATGTGTGGGCACTGCAATTTGAATGTCACGTAATTTTCATGTGTCGTCATCAAATTATTCTTTTTTTTTGCTTGACCCTCCAACTATTTAAAAATCCAAAAACTATATATATATTTTTTTTTAGCTTGAAGGCCATACAAAAAACTGGTAGTGAGCCAGCCAGGGCCTGTAGTTTGTAGTTGGCTGACCACTGATTGATTGATTGATTTAAATGTTTATTTGGAGAGAGACCACAAGCACGAGTGGGGGAGGGGCAGAGACACAGGGAAGAGAGAGAATCCCAAGCAGGCTCCATGTTGTCAGCACAGAGCCTTACACAGGGCTCAGTCTCATGAACTATGAGACCATGACCTGAGTCAACATCAAGAGTCCGATGATTAACTGAATGAGCCACAAGGCCCCCCCTGTTGATCACTGATTTAAATTGATCATATTCTTTCTCATTTTTGCCTCTTCTTTCCTGGAGTCTGTCACCATATGGCTTTAACTCCTTTGTGTCACTTACAGGTGATAGAAAATAACTGTGAAAAGCTGCTTTACTCACTTGTTGGGGAAGAGCACTCCCAGAAGACAGAAGATCTCATTTCCTCTACCCTCTGGATCCATTTCTCTACTTTTTAAATTTTTTGACCTAGAATGCTAACACTAAGCCAACCAAACATGCAAGGGATTGACCTCACTAACATTTAAAACCAAAATTTCCTTACTGCCTCGTTACCTTTCTGTCAGTGTGAAAAGGAAATGTAAAAATCTTTTCAGTCTTGTCCTAATCATATCTCAACTAAATGCCAAAAGCCCAGGTTTTATTAATGGAACTGTAAAAGAGGCACAAAAAAAAGGGGTGGGGGTGGGGGTGGTGCAGTGGATGGGAATGGAGGAGGAGAGTACAAACTAATTTCCTATGCTTCAAAGATTTGATTCTTCCTCGTGAAGAGTCAAAAAGTGGAAGCTGCCTAATAAATGTTGAAGGGAATAAGGTAATAGCTTATCAGTTACTCTTTAAATAGCTATTCAGGGACTCACATTTCTTGCCATCTGTCCTGTGCTACTTAAGTTCAGGAAAACCTGTAATCTATTTTTGCAAAAAATTAACACTAGTCAAGAGGCAGCATTATACTTCAAATAGAGATATCAGATAAAACAGGATCCCTTCTAGCATTGCACTTAAATACATTCCAAAACCAGGAATACATAAGAGCAACATTAATCTTTTTTTTAATTTTTAAAATGTTTATTTATTTTTGAGAGACAGAAACAGAGTGAGAGCAGGGGAGGGACAGAGAGAGAGGGAGACACAGAATCCAAGGCAGGCTCCAGGCTCTGAGCGGTCAGCACAGAACCTGATGTGGGGCTCAACCCATGAATTGCGAGATCATGTCCTGAGCTGAAGTTTGACACTTAACTGACTGAGCTACCCAGGCACCCCTGGAGCAACATTAACCTTAAATATTGAATTTCTAGAACAAGTTTTTGTTTGTGTTATTTTTTTAGCATTGTTCTTGCAATATTTACAATGTTTTAAAACAAGATGAAAACACAAAATTTCCCCCCAAATTTTGCTGTTAATTAAGAATGTATTTTTGACTTTTCCATATACAACTAATAAATGAATGACTGTCTATTAATATTTGCTTAAGAGAGGACGAAGATGGCAGCATAGGAGGGTCCTGGACTTCCCTCCTCCCATGGATACACCAAATGTACAGCTACAGATAGTGTAAATCCCTTTGATAGAAATCCAGGAACTAGGGACACTGGGTGGCTTAGTTGGCTAAGCCTCTAACTCTTGATTTTGGCTCAGGTCATGATCACATGGTTTGTGAGATTGAGTTCTGCATCAGGCTCTGTGCTGACGAGCGTGCAGAGCCTGCTTGGGATTCTCTCTTTCCTGTTCTCTCTGCCCCTCCCCATCTCATGCTCTTTCTTATCTCAAAATAAACCAAAACACAAACAAACAAAAAACAAAAAAACAAAAATGAAACCCAGAAACTACATGGCTGACTCCTACACATCAGGGGAATGAAAAAACATGCCCAAAAAACAAGTAGGTAAGGCTGAGACAATCTCACCATCAACTCTACCCTGTGACAGTCAATTTGAAGAGAACCCCCAACCCTAACTCCCTCCCAGCTTCTCCTGAGTGATGGATTTGGGCAACACATCTAGCACCCCAATTTTTTTTTAATAGTTTATTGTCAAATTGGTTTCCATACAACCCACAGTGCTCTTCCCC
Source organism: Suricata suricatta (assembly GCF_006229205.1). NCBI lineage: Eukaryota > Metazoa > Chordata > Mammalia > Carnivora > Herpestidae > Suricata > Suricata suricatta. The sequence continues at coordinate 75,504,755 of NC_043711.1, read as the reverse complement.
ACAAGTGCCCTCCTCCATCACCACCACCTCTTTCCCCCCTCCCCCTTCCCCTTCAATCCTCAGTTCCTTTTCAGTATTCAATAGTCTCTCAAGTTTTGCATCCCTCTCTCCCCGCAACTCTTTCCCTCTTCCCCTCCCCCTGGTCCTCCATTAGGTTTCTCCTGTTCTCCTGTGAGACCTATGAGTGCAAACATATGATATCTGTTCTTCTCTGCCTGACTTATTTCGTTTAGCATGACACCCTCGAGGTCCATCCACTTTCCTACAAGTGGCCATATTTCATTCTTTCCCATTGCCATGTAATACTCCATTGTATGTATATACCACATCTTGATCCACTCATCAGGTGATGGACATTTAGGCTCTTTTCATGTTTTGGCTATTGTTGACAGT
>NC_043711.1:75427634-75504262 GCF_006229205.1 Suricata suricatta | reverse complement strand
TTTTGATTTGTGTTTCCCTGATGATGAGTGATGTTGAGCATCGTTTCATCTGCCTGGAGGCCATCTGGATGTCCTCTTTGGAGAAGTGTCTTTTTGTCTTCTGCCCATTTCTTCACTGGGTTATTTGTGTTTTGGGTGTGGAGTTTGGTGAGTTCCTTGTAGATTTTGGATACTAGCCCTTTATCTGATATGTAATTTGCAACTATCTTTTCCCATTCTGTCGGTTGCCTATTAGTTTTCTTGATTGTTTCCTTTGCAGTAGCACCCCAACTTTTAAGATTCCCATTCAAGGAATGGATCCTCACTCAAACGCTTACTTATGAAAGCCAATAGGGCTTGGGTCCATGAGACGTACATGACTGTAGCAAAGAAGTTCACAAAGTCCCAAGAGCACTTGCCTCAGTGTAGAGCAAAAATGCTCATCTCGTAGTCTTTCCCTGAGGGATAGGACTGCACATTTTACAAGCTGCTGCCTGAGGGTCCAGTTTCTGATTTAGCACACATTTAGAAACCAGCTGCAATCCTCCCAAGAGGCCCGGGGAGCCAATGGGCACTTCCCTTACCTTCTCCCTCTGGTTCACTCCAATGATAACATCAGACCACCAACATCTACCTGGATGAGAGGAGCTTTTACATGTCTGGCACTCCAGCTTTTGTGGATGCCACCTAAGGGACCCTGGATCATTTCTAAAAGCCAATGGGATTTGTATTCATGACTCTCATAGTTCAATAGCAAAGAATCAGTTTTTAAACAGACTCAGGAACACACCCCTGCAGCTATTCAACAGGGGTCAGCACAGAGGAGGAAGGCATGCAAACATGCCCATCTCCCAATTTCTCTTTGGAAGGGCCTTAACCACATACATTCCCTGAGAACCTGCTCATTAGCAGTGGCTAATCAGCCTGAATCCAGGTGCTGATAATTCTCCCTTTTGGGATACTGATGGGTCTTGGCACACCCTCAATTACCAGGGACCACAAAGAATAAAGATGGTGGCTTAGGCAATCTCGGAGACAACCAGGAGCTCAGACTAAGCTGGCTAATGAGGTTTACCTCCTACACAAGACCAACCCGTCAAGACTAGGAGAGGTTGCTGCCGTACCTAATATGCTAGCACCAACATATAGAGTGAAAAAAATAAAGAGGAATATGTTCTAAACAAAACAAGCTGGATCTCCAGAAACAAATCTTTTTCTTTTATAGTTTATTGTCAAGTTGATTTCCATATAACACCCAGTGCTCATCCCAATAAGTGCCCTCCTCCATGCCCATCACCTCCCCTTTCCCTCTCCCCTAATCCTATCAGCCCTCAGTTTGCAGAAAGATCTTAATGAAACAGAGATAAGTGATTTATCTGACAGAATGTTCAAATTATGATTATAAAGATGCTCACCATGGTCAGAAGAACAAGAAGTGAGAAATTCAACAGAGAGAAAATATAAGTACCACAAGGCACTCACATAACAGTGAACTAAAAAAGTCAATATAAGGGCTCAAAAGCAGATAGGTCAAAGAGAAGAAAGGATCAATGGATTCCACTGGGCAGTGGAATTCATCCAATCAGAGATTCAAAAATTTTTTAAAAAATGAAAAAAGAGTAAAAGTTAGCTTAAGGGAGTTGTGGACCAATATACACATTATAGGGGTCCCAGAAAGAAAGAAAGTGGCAGAAAAGTTATTTAAAGAAATAATGGGGGGAGGGGCGGATCTGCTTCACACCTCTAAGCTAAAAAGTCATCTCGTTGGCACCACTGTTTATGTCCAAGTATCCTAATCCAAGAAGAAATAAGATGGACATTACATATTGTTTTTTGTCTTTATTTTTTGACTGCCATCCACTGAAGTGTTATTTCACGTAACTCTTGGTGGCTACATGTCCAGAAGTCATAGAATTATCCACTCATCTTGCTCCAAAGGTGGATGTCCACTTGACACCTAAGACAAAAGTGTCATGTATGTTGGCATGCTCTTGGTGTGGGTGTGCACACAGGAATGTTTCTCAAGCAGTGGTCCCTGGGTCAGCAGTGCCAGCCATCACCTGGAAACTCCTTAGAAATGCAAATTTTCTGTCCTACCCAAGACGCACTGAATCAGAAACTGCGAGGTGCCACACAATCCATGTTTAAGCCTTCCAGGGAATTCTGGTGCACACTAAATTTTCAAGTTATTGAATTAAGCTCAGTTCCCAAAGATGAAGTAAATTATACGAAACAGGGAAAAAATAACACTTGGTTAAGGTTAACTTTTACTGCTGGTAGATGAGTTCACAAGAAACTCCAGGGCGGCTACAGGGGCACACAGCACCTTGGTAGTGCAGACGTCCAGAATGAATGGAATGTGATGGGACTTGAAAACTGGATGAATTACAGGTATGGGAGGATTTTAATAACGATGACTAGTGGAGAGCAGCCACTTCAGAATGGAGTCTGTACACGTGTTCTGCTTGACAAAACTTGACTGATTGTATGTGGACGATGACTGCAAGGACATGTTCAGTGAGGCGTTAATATGTGCACGTTTTCTTATATAGACCACGTCACAATCAGCTGAAAGCCAGTGAATGTGGTGTCACTGACGGCACCATTAACGTAAATCAGACGAATCGTAGTAGGAAACACTTTTATTCTTTAAAAGGAACTGTTTTAATAAAAAGGAATCAAAACCGTACTTGTTGGTAATCACATTGACCATTAGCAGAACAGTACATGCTATTAGGAAAATGTAATTTCTTTTTTCAGAGATGCTCCTTGCTGGATGATCAGCATCTATGCTATAATGATGTGAACAATATACACCATGAGCATGTTAAGTAAGCAAGACAAGAGCCGTGGTTCATTCTAAACACTTTCCTTGGCTACAGATGACCAAATAATTTGATTATGTTTTCAGAGCTTAGAAAGCTAACCACATAATCATGCCAGAGCTCAACAAACCAGCATTAATAATCACCAAAAAAGGCACTTCAAAATACAATTGACAAGGAGTGACACTAATGCAATGAGAACTGGTCTAAGCTCTGCACTAAACTTTGTCACAGTTCATATAGATAGTGCATTCTCTCTGTCTCCGTGTATTTGTGTATATATAAATATATATGCGTACATACCAACAACCATATACATATGTGTGTGTGTGTGTGTACATATATACACATATTTATATATCTCTCCGTAAGTGACTGGGTAGCGAAAAAAACCACTTTTGTTGTTTCCTTTAATTGAATAGTACACAAAAATTCTAGTCACTTCATTTCGAACAAAGAAGGAGGGGATTGGCAAATTAGCCCAAAGAAGTACACTACTACACCTCTGTGTTGATGAAAAAAGCAGTAAAATAAATACTCATAACTTTCCTAAGTCATCAACTATTAAAATTAAAAAATATAGCATTTTAAAAAAGTTTATTCCACTGGAGGAAACAGGGAGGACATTTTTGGTACTATAGATCTCAGACATTCACACATCCATATTGCTTAGTGAGTTTAAGAGAGCGAATTGAACACAAGAAGTCTCTTGTTCTTTCAGTACCTAAGTTTTCGTTATGTTGTGTTATTCCATTTAGCTTAACACATAAACAAAGTCTTGTATAAATATATTTTTAGGATGCCTAAATTCACAGAGTACCAAATGTACGTAGAGAATTTTCGTGAAATAAACAAGATCGGCCATATATACCAGTCTACTGCATACACCCTAGTCTTGGGTATTTTGCCTCCATGTTTTGACAGACCAAACTTATCTGAGCCAGGGGTGGACAAAAGGCTTACTCGTCCTTCCCAGAAAACAGGTGTATAGACATGTTCTTACTTCTGAATATGTATGAGAAAACAATTAGTAATAGCATTTAAAATGTAATTACTAACTGTATAGTGCCTGAGGACAAAAATCAGAGCAATTTTTAAAAGGTTAAGAGTCAGACTCTGGGCATTTCCGTTTTTTAGCTGCTGGCTCTTCAGTCTTGTGTAATTCTAAAGTGCTTGCGATGGATTTGAGACTGGGGTCTGCTTTAAGGTTATCCATGGCAACAGTGAAGCCTGAAAGAAGGTAACCCCCACCTCCGCTCATCAGTAGTTTGGGGTGACTTCGATCTGGCAAAACCTAATCACAAGACAGAAAGACATTCATGTTTTCTTAAGCAGATAAAGCACATGCTAACAATACGCATGCCAGAAATCAGAGTTTAAATGACAGATTCTCTTGGAAGATTTAATTGAATCAATTCCTAAAGAGCTCCTTCCTTCACATAATAGTGTAGATAAAAGTGTAGAAATTGGTTTAAGTAATTTTGTTTTGAAAAATAAAGCTGGAGGCAAACCTGAGGCAAGTTTCTGGTGGCAAACGAGCACACAGTTGGTGTAGTACTCCTGGGCCTGTGCACAGCTTTCTTCCTATTGGCTCCAGGAGGCTTCGTGGCCAACAGTGGAGTTTTGGTCCACAGAGAAGTAGCTACTAGACATATATCCAGAGCTTCCCTGCCCTGATACCTTGTTAACTCTGACAAGATATCTTCTCTGCCATTACCATAGCTCAATAAGATGACTGCCATAAAGGACAGGGTCCACTCAGGGCTTTGAGTATCCCAGATTAGGTAGTACCATGTCCAAGCAGCAGGGCAGTGCCTGTGGCGGAAACGGAGGTGCTCCCTCAGATCTTTCTTACAGAGGGAACTGGCTGTGAGGAGTGCAGGCAGCACAAAGCCTTTAACTGCTGGGGTCCTTCACAGCCAGGGAGGCCATGGGCCACTCCAAGTCGATTCCTGAGCATGGGTACAAGGACCACGACATTTCTGTTCAACACAGTGTTCTTTTAATGGGCATTCTTTGCTCTGGGGTTCCCCATTATGCTGGCTGAGACTTTCTGAGGATAGCACTGCAGGTTCTTCCTCCCCACCTTCCTTTCTCCCCGCTCTTTCACAGCCATCAGAGCTCCATCATGGTCTGAGGGCTTCCCCATCTAATCCTGTTTGTCTCTCATCTTTCAAAGGCATTTTCTCCAATAAATCCTTTCCACTGCTAATTCCATCTTAGCAAATGGCTTCCAGAGGACCTGAACTGACATGGAGCCTGCCAGTAAATCCTGAAAATGTGCTGCAAAGATATCCTGACACAGACAGTCACTTTCTTGCTGTCCTAGGGATTTTGCTATTATCAGTTATTCCCCCCACAGTGATCTCGAGGCCTTGAAGAAACATGAATCACAACTGCTTGCATTTTAAATGTCTCTGGCCTGGAGTCACAGAGTAATAGACCCGAACATGAAAGGAGAAAAGGGGGTCAAGAAAAGCCAAGGCACTTTCTCTGAGTTACAGGCAAGAGACTCTTTTATCTCTGTAGACAGAAATAGGGGTATCTCTATTTAACAACTTGTGGCACTGCCGCAAAGAGCCAGGGACTCAGGACAGTGGCTCCCTGGAACTGGATGTAAGAACACGTACCTGGTAATTCCTGAGCCAGGTTTCAGACAGCCTGAGGTTGATGACCCCTCCTCTTTCCCGCAGTTTTGTGTAGCATTCCAACAGAGGCTAAAGGTATCAAAAGAGTTGAGAATTACTTTGATGGCTGCGATTTGAGTATTAACATGCAGATGCAAGAACTCCCATCCACTCCATTCAGTCTTACCTCTTTATACTGACAGTAGACCACGAATGGCCTTGAAGGGGCCACAAAATCCAGCAGAGACAGCAGGAGTGGAGTGGGATGGAAACGACTAGCTACAATTAAACTGTAAAAGAAACATTAGACAAATTATTTCTCTACTTAGCAAGGCAGAGTGCAGATTTTCAAATGCGTTTAAAATGATCATTTATTTTCCATGACTCACAAGGAAGAGTTTTAAATACAACATTCTACAAATTCAAGAAAAAAATAAAATCATGAGCTATTACTCTTTCGGAAACACAAAATGAATTCAAAGCTCTTTTGGGGGCATCCAGGTGGCTCAGTTGGTTAAGCATCTGACTTTAGCTCAGGTCATGATATCATGGTTCGTGAGTTCAGGCCCCACATCAGGCTCTCTGCTGTCAGTGCAGAGACCACTTCGGATTGTCTATCCCCCTCTCTATATGCCCCTTCCCTGCTCGTTCTCCCCCTCTCAAAAATAAACATAAAAACAAAAAAAAGCTTGTTTGGTGTTCAGCAACACTGAGTAGTATTTAATGACATTCTTGATTAAAAAAAAAAAAAATCTGGAAACAAATCCAACTAGTTTTGCGACTATCTGAATCTACGACTCCTGGCAGGTTCCCCTAGCCCTTACCAGTAGCCAGTCTCACACCAGCCTGAATGATCTACCACCAGCATATACAGCAGGACTACACAGACCCATCTGATCCACGGTCATCGGAGAAATTCCAAACTTATTCTAAAACCAGCACAATTTTCCACCTCCACCGGATGCAGCCTCCTTTCTTTAAAAACTCAAGACAGAATTATCATCTCTGCTCCCACTATCATCAAAGCAGACAAGCAGACGAAGAATTTCAATCTGTCTGAAGCAGAGCCCATGAGCACCCAGATATCTGCATTCCTTCATCAACGCACCCATCTGCATTTCTTTCACTCAGCAGAGCAGCTGCCTCTAAATGTCTTTTCCTTTGCTCTTCTTGTCTCCTCTGCTTTTCCTGAATCTTCAAGAAGAAAAAGAAGAAACTGTACTGAGGTCATTCAGTCAGGTTTATGGAAACGCTGGTCTGTCAGAACATTTCAGGAGTATTTATCAACTTGGACTAAAGCAATGCAAGGTCATTTGTAAGAAAGTTGAAAACACATAAATCCATATGTTATAAACCATAATTAAGGCACCAGTATACAATGCTTCTGTATCCTAAAGTTCCATCCCAAAGATCACATCACACACGTGTACCCCCACACACAGGCTTTCTCCATCTGTTCTGGTTTTATCTTGGGCACTGATGCTCCAAAGCCAAGCCAAATCTCAGTGCCTACATGAAGTTAACTGAAACTGAGGGGAATTTATGAAGGTAGTGGGGACTCTTAATACTCTTACATAATCTTTTTTGCTTCCTCTCTCTTTAGGCTCTTTAGGATCTTGAGAGACGATTTCCATCGTTTCTTGTTCCTGTGGGTGATGTCTTTCTTGGGCTTCAGCCACGCTGTCTTCATTCTCTTGTTCTGAAGTCTGTTTTTCCTCCAGGGTGCCATTACTTTCTTCAACTGAAGCACTGTCTTTAGGCTCTGAAGATAACATCTCTGCAGAAAATGTGCCATTTAGGAGACTGTCCACTTTGTTGAGTGGGAATTCATAAAGACCACTGAGGAAAGATTTGGGAAATCCAAAACATGCTGTTGCTGCACGAACAGGTCCACCTCCAGGGTACAGCTGAATAATGGAACCAAAGCCTGGATTAAAAAAAAAAAAAGCAAACAAACATCTGCTCAACGGAGGTGATTCCAGACTAGCAAACCCTCAGGATCTGCCCAGTAAGAAGACAACAGGTTTCCACTCTGCTCAGACACTGCAGGACGATGAGGCTCCTCTGGGGTCTGTTCAGTCTATATCAGTGAAGGAAATACAATTCCAAAACACCAGAACAAGAAGTCTTTTTTTTTTCTTTTACAGTTTATTTGTTCTGAGAGAAAGAGTATGTGCACATGAGTGGTGAGGGGCAGAGAGAGAGAAGGGAGAGATTCCCAAGCAGGCTCTGCATTGCCAATGAAGAGCCTGATTTGGGGCTTGACCTCACGAATCATGAGATCATGACCTGAGCCAAAATCAAGGGCTGGATGCTTAGCCAACTGAGCCACCCAGGTGCCCCAACTTGAACAAGAAGTCTTAAAGCTTACCCCCACCACTTGACATTATAAACCCTATGATCATGCAAATTTGGATGTCACATGATGGGTGACCGATTGGCTCTCAGCTTTCCCCAACTCCAATCCTCAAAAAGGGCAGCTGAAAGTTCATATCTTCTACAGGGTTAGAGGAGGAGAGGCAAACCAGGCTGGGGCACAAAATATATCCCCAGTATTCTTCTCATCCAATACCCTCAATTCAAGCCAATAAAACGAACACCAGCTATCCAAGAATTTACTGAAATCACGGTTGTGAAGGTCCAAGTCAGACAAAGGCTTCAGAAACATCCCCACTGATGCTGAAGCTGGAAAGGGCAACTGCCATCCAAGGGCACCAACACAGCACTGGCGGGTAGATGTGGACTCTGCAGGAAGGTCCCAAGGACTAGAGCTGTGCGGGCCCATCCAAACCATTTCATTAATCTTGCAGTGACTCAGCCTCACTTTCCGTGCACTGTGAGTTTTCAGGCTCTTCTACGTATGCCATGGAGGTGCTCTAATGAGCCTGGAAATGTTAAATCTTACCTCCCATTCGCTCCATCACTGCACCCAGCACCAAGCCTGCACACGTTTCCATTACAATCATTTTATTGCCAGCCCGGATATTTCCCAATGTCAACATCTGGGCTAGGGTATCGTATCTCATGTGGCTAAGGAAAAAAGAACGATGCGTTTATTTTTAGCTAAGCAGAGCCAGCTATCTTAATCATCATTTCTCAAGTTCTGTTTGTTTCATAAAAATTATGTTGATAAGATTATAGATTGCTTTGGAGACAACAGTAAAAAAAAACTTACAATTCATGAGGAAGGAGGACACTTTATGCAGGTGAGCAAGTTTTTCATTTTACTTAAAATCATGGCTTTCCTTAAAGATATATTTTCCCCCAATTATAGTTTTGAAAGGAAACAAAGCGTACTTAATTTTTCCAGGTTCTCGTGCATAATACATAATTGAAAGAATGCGGGTGGATGGCTTCACAACAGTAATGATGGCTTCATACCTGGGGGAAGAAAAAAGAGGACATCAGTTTTTAAAAACTAGCTTAACAATATTTTATTCTTAATAACATATATTTTGTAAATCTATAAAGATTTAATACTTTCATTCTTTTCAAACAAAACCCACTTACTTTTTTTTCTTCTTTTTAATATATTTATCTTGAGCGAATTCTGTCTTGTCTCGGAATGTTGTACTATTTTCAATTAACTGCTGAACTATTTCCTATAAGACAAGGAGCAAGGAGATTTCCTGAAACTTTATTTCTACTGAAATGATAACTTCAAAGGTTTCTTACTCTAGAATGTATACGAAGAGCAGATTTTCCAGTCCCCTTTCCACACAAATTAATAAACTGCATTTTTTACTCTACCTAGAACTTGTATTAAAATATAAGTACTTTGTAACGCCACTTAAAACTGGGTGTAAAAAAAAAAATCCACCAGAGATACACAATAAAGGGAGAAGGGATGTTAAGCAAACAGTCATTCCTGAAGATACTGGCTGAAAACATTACTGAAAATTAACCAAGTTAAGTTCTCATATGCACTAAGTTATTAAATTATCTTTTGCTAATAATATCAGTGATGTAACTCACATTCCTGCATAAAAGAAATGAAATCTCTGATATACTGAATTTCATGTACATTTCAAACTATTTTTAAGAGAAAGACTATTCTTACATTTCATCTTAGGAAAATCCTGCTTTTAAAAACCAAGTAATTTCCTCAATACCATACAAAAACAAAACACATAATACTCTGGTTTCTCTTCAGATCGCATAAATCTTTTGCCTTTTACAAAAACAAAACACAACATCTTTTGAATATTACCTCTCCTTTAATGCCCTTGTCCTTTAAAGCTTTTATGTCATCTTGAGTAAGTTTCTGAGATTTCCCATCATCAATTATATTTCGATTATCAGTGCCCGCTTCTTTGGTCTCTAAGGAAGAAAATTGCTTTATGACATTTATGATTTGAAGTTAGTTAAAATATTTCTTCTTCTAAGTTCACGTCCACATCCAGCTCATCAGTTACTGAAATTTGGCCTTCTAATTCCACTGCCTCCACACACCCCGACTACCTTTTCTTGCCATGACTGCTCCAGTCTCTAACTCTTATTCTTGCTCCCTCCCACTCTTGCTCCTTTACAATCCACCCAGACACCAAAGTTCTCTTTATAAAATGCAAATTGGCTCATCTAATCTTCCCATGCACAAAACAGTGGCTTCCTACAACTAGACTTCGTTCCAAAGATGACCTGCAAGGTTGTATGTGCTCTGGCCCCTGTACTTTAGCCACTCTGCCCTTCTTTCTGTTCCTGAAACACACCAAGCACAGGCTCGCTGCAGGGCTCTGGCACTTGCTGCTCCCTCCACTTGGAGTGCTTTCATGACAATCTCTGGGTAGATTTCTGCCTAGGTCCTTCCCATCACTCAGCACTGAACTCATTATCTCAGCCAAGTCTCACCCAATTAGCCGCCAGCATACCTCCCTGATTTATGGTCTTCACAGCACATACCACCATCTACAAGTATGCTGTTTGTTTATCTACTTATTTTTGGTGTTCCCCACTGCTAAGTACATTTTATGAGATGCTTTATCTCATAAGCCATTACAATCACAGTGCCTAATCATGCCTGGAACATATTTGGTGCTCAATAAAAATATGGATGCTAACTGAAAAGCATATAATTAATTGGTTTGAACAAAAATTTTAATAGTACTTTAGTTATTTGATTTTAAAAATTAATTAATAATAACAATAACTGCTAAATGTATTGGCCTTTGCTCCAGGCAAGGCACTGTTAGGGACTTCCCATGTATTATATGACTGAACACCAACAACAGCCTAGGCATTAAATTTATTTGTGGCTCCATTTTACAGATGAAGCTCTAAAACCTAGAGAAACCAAGAAACTTGTCTAAGGTGACAAGGTTAAGTGATGAAATGAACTTAAACCAGGTCAGTTAAATTTGAAGCCAGAATCTGAACCTCTACCCTCCATGTTAACTGCCTCCAGCTGTCACTGAACTTCTGGGCCACTGAAAGGGCTCTCGACCTGCTCTTATACTGAAGTAGCAAGGATTCTTGGGATTAAAACTTTGGTCTAAGGTCAGAGAGCCAGTTAGTTAATGATGGGCTGGAGCCAGAATCCAGGTATCTCAAAGTCAAAGGCAGACCTCGTTTCATTCAGCTACAGTTCTTAGATTATGAGTTTAAATTTCTTTGGGGATAGCTTGGGTTAGCATTTTAGCATTTGGATTGGCAGGTTTCTGACTAGTCAGCTCAAGAGCATCTATTCCATACACCCAAAGGTAGTGCACCTGAAGTAGGCTCTTCCTTCTTCTTCTTAGGCTGAAGACTTCCTCCATTGGTCACTTCAAATGTGGTTCCATAATTATGGCCAATGATGTTATCCAGATAGAACCACTGCTTTTCAAAAGTTACTTTTCTGGGGAAGAAAATGCAATTAGTTGTATCTTATTTGCATTCAGTATAGAAATATATGCTTAATTAAATTTATTTCAAAACTGGTCTCCACAAAGAATGATCTCTGAAGATTATCTAGGAACATGGACTGACAAATGAACTAGAGATAACTGGGTTGAGGCAGAGACAAAATTAATAAGAAGCCACAAGAACAGTGAATTTGCAATGAGAAACAGGACAGAAGACATTCCTCTTCTGAGGCATTAGTCTGACTCCAATTTGCACTAACAGGATGTCCTAACTCACAGCTTTGCGGATTTCCTAAATAAAGGGCCACCAAGATTGCCTGGCCACTGAACACACACTGTAACACCCCTAAACAATCATTGAGATGGCAGGGATTTAACAAATTCCCTGGGCTAACTGGCTAATTTCTTTAAAAATTATCTAGTGAAAGCAGGGGTGCCTCATTGGCTCAGTCAGTAAAGCATGTGACTCTTGATCTTGGGGTCATGAGTTCAAGCCCCACATTGGGTGTGGAGCCTACTAAACAAACAAACAATATCTAGTAAAAGCAAATTATATTTACAAATAAACATTACTGACAATCCATATATTTGGAAATGTGCCTGACGCTAATAATGCTGTACTGAGGATCAAGCAACTTCAGGTTTACCCATTATGTGGATTTTTATCCTTTAACCATTTAAAAAGAAAATCCCACAAAAACAAACAAACAAAAAAAAAACATTTTTTTTCTTGAAAAAAAGAAAGAAAGAAATCTAGTATCTGCTGAATGTTGATAAGTGGCTGGGCAGTACATGCCAATGTGTTTCATGCTTTTTTATTTAATTCTCATAGTAATTCTGGGACATAGCTCCTTCCAGATGAGCAATCTAAGGCTTAGGAAAAATATCTTGGCCAAGATTCATAGTTACAAAGTGGGAGCAGGGATTAAAATCCCAATCTGCCTATGCCAAAGCCTGGTACCTTCCACTATATCATACAGTCTGCCCCAGAAAAGACCAATGGATCCCAGGAAGCCCTGCCTAGTTTTAGGACATGGCCAATGTCCACAGAACTCTGAATCCTGGAAGACATGTATTGGTTAATTCTGTTCGTGCCCCAAGCCACACCTTTTCTTCCTTTTTCTGTGCCCCAGGAGTCTATGACAGAATGCACAGACCTTATCACCCAAGCTCCCTTGCCAAAAGTTTCTAGAGCCCAGGTGCATCACCATTCTGTTGGTCCTCTAAACCTCGCTACACCACTGTGTGCATATATGTCACATCTTCCTCAAATCTCCTCCCATGAACCATCTGAGTGAATTCCTGAGAGATCCTAAGTGATCCAGATAGGGTCAATTCTTAATCTTTCCTGGGTGCCCAGTTTCTAAAATATAACAGAACATAAAAGACTCTGAAAATATTTGCTGACATAAATCCCGTAAGAGAAACTGAAACTCCACTCAGCCCAGATGAGCAGCCCATGCTCTCATCCCTTGAGCGCCCCAGTGCTAATGAAACACTGAATCTGAGATGGCTTGGGGTTCCCTTTCTGGCTGGGGGTCTGATATGCAAAGAAAGATGTGTCACTCAAACTGAATGGCATGAAAAGAGGTCACAGCCCTAGTCAGGAAAGTGAGGCCCAGTCAGAGGAGTGTGATGCCATATCTTCAGAGAAAGAGTGGGATGCGCAGCCTCTTCAGCGAGCCAGGATTGCTTCTGCCCAACCAGATGTGCGCCGACCCAAAGAAGAGCAAAGGGAGAGTCTGGCCTGGGATGCAGATGAGCTCAAAGCATCATTTACTAAATCAAATGGACACTAATGCAATGGCTTCTGCCAAAAAAAGTGATGAAAAGTGCTTCCAAACAAATATGTCTAGAGTACGTTCAAAGTACTTTTTAGAAATAAAGATGCTACTCTCTGCCTTGTTGGTAATGAAAAACCTCGTCTAAAAGAGCACATTATTAACAACCACACTCAAATATCCACTTTTAAAATTAAGCAACTTGAGAAAAGGGCAAATGAGAAAAGAAGGAAAAAAATTTCACATGGTCATTATACAGCTGTGTAAACTTTGGTATCATTCATCAAGCATAACCTAAGGACTTTGCTGCACTGCTACACTTCAACTAAAATATTTAAATAATTAGTATTGGCTCTTTTCAAAAAGTATATACTTGAAGGCCAGCAGACATATCTAATCAGAAATTTTAGAGAAAATGGTGCAGATATTATTATTATTATTATTTTTAACCCAACTGGTTCTTGTACAATAAAACTTGGTTTTCACCAGCATGGTGCTCTGGGGGCTGTTACTTGACTATTTTCTAATGACACCTGTTTCATTTTAAATACCAGTCAACAGTTTGGTTCACACAGGAGTAAAATAATTCATCTGAAGGGAGCACTTAGAAACTCCAAATCTCAGAGCACCTAGCCTGTGGTCCACAGAAAGCTGTTCTCCTGACACTGAATTCAACTTATTTCATTGTCTAAAGTACTATAATAACCGGACTCAAAAGAAAGCTTGGTTGTACTTTCCAGATAATCAATAGAAACATCTCAATACATTTTCAGCATTAATAAGTTATTGGGATTTAATAACCTCACCCCTACTGCCAAGAAGTTACCAAAAATTCCCACTTCTCTTAATATTGAAACAGAGTTATAGCTAATCAGCAAGTTCACAAATCAAGCCTGATCTCAAGTTTGAGACCTTGAGCAAACTGCTTTTTGGCTAATTTAACTTTCTTAGACCTCCTCCCATCCGTTTGTGTGATGTGCGGGAATCCTAGAGGGATCCTACATTCTCTGGGAAGTTGTTTTCCAACATTATTATGTATAAACAGTTGTTTCCGTTTGGATCCGGAAAAGAACCCAAAGGCTAGATAAAGCTGGAGAGGCTTCGTTTTTGTGGGACTGATCCTGGCTGAGGGAGTAGGAAGAAAGGACAGTTTATGGGGGAAAGGGCAGGGGAGGGCAAGACCCTGAGAGGCAAGGACTAGGAGAGAATCGTTGGTGGGTTCTGTGAAATAACAGGAGAGAACATCTCAAGAACCTAGGAGAACCACTCCAGGACGCAGGGAAGGCTAAGAGCAAGGAAGGGGGAGGGTACGTGAGGGCCCGAAAGCCAAGTATGAGAAAAGGAACCTTGCAGAAAGACTGAGAGGGATGTTGAAGGCAGAAGACCAGGTTTGAAACCTTGTAAGCGGCAGTCTACAGGAAGACAGAAGGGACTCGAGAATGGGATGTTGGAGGGAAAGGCTACTGTGGGAAGACCAAGAGGAGAAAATAGGTTGGGGATCCACGGAGCCAAGAACCGGACCCTGGTGGGAGGGGGTCTGTGGCAAGACCTGGAGAAAGGGGGTATCTAGAAAATGGGGACCGGGATCCCTAAGGCCAGCGACCTGACTTACTTTCTCCGCTGGACTTGCACTGCTTTGAACACATCTTCCCGTTTCAGCACCACGAAGTCGCCGTCGCGGATGCGGTGGTCCTCGGGATGCGGTGGCTGTGGGCCCGGCGACTCTCCTGCGTCCTCCATGGCGCTCAGCCGGTCTCCCCGCTCCGCAGCGTCTCTCCCGCTCCCCGCGCCCCGCCCTTCGTCCTCGGCTGTGGCTGCCGCCAGCCTCACAGCCACAAACCAAGTGGACGCACAACCCTAGCACCGGCACCTCCCCCACGTGCTGCGTGCCACTTCCGCTTTCCGGCGGGAACCTCTGGGCAGCTTCCAGGAGGGCTTCCGTCTGGGCGAACGACCTGATTGGCTGCATTCCTTTCCGCCTCTCCGGTCACGCCTCACCGTGGACGGAAGTTGCGTCAAAGACGCGCCAAAAAAGAACTTGGAAGTAGCTTGGAGTTTAGCTTCAGTAGCTAAACGACTTCCAGTGAGCCTGTGGGGCGTCGGGGAAACTGAGGTCCCGCGCCGGGACGTGGAGGGCTGCGACTGAAGAGAATCGCCGGCCTGGGGCAGGGGCCGCCTGAGGAGCGCGGACCTCAGCCTCTTTTCGGCCCTGCCTGGCTTCCCCGGGAGGAAGGGAGAGCGGACCGGGGCACATCTGTTGCTACCCAGGAACCTGCCCTGCGGAGAACTAGGAGAACCCTTGGGACCTCTTTCTTTGCAAGTAAGAACAGCCCGAGGAGGACTAAATAACGTAGGATATTTACTCAATTCTGCAGTCCTACATCTTGCATCTGTGTTGGAATTTTTACAAGTTATTGCCACTATATTATCTCCTTTGGGAAAGATAGGACATGTAGCGTTCTCGAAGGAGCGCTTCAGCATGGATTTTGAAAACGGAGTTTGGAGTTCAGTACTGCCACCGAGCAATTTTGATCCTGATCTATTTCTCAGGGCTTCAGTTTCCTGACTCGGGATGTGTGGTCTAGACGATTATCAAAGTTCTGTCTTGTCCTAACATCAGGAACTTGTTTGAGTATTAACGTATTTATTAATTAAATCCCTTTAAACAGAATGGGATACGGGTTTGTGTGTGTGTGTGTGATCAATTGCGCTACAGTGTCCGGAGATATTCTTTATTTCTTTTTATCCTTAGGATACGAGCTATTTTTAAAAGTTGGCTGTCTTTTACAATTATTTTAGGTTTACAGGAAAATGGCACAGAAAGTGCAGAGTTCCCTTATATTTTCTCTTCTCTCCCTACAGCCCAGGTTCCACTTGTTAACACCCTGCTTTAATGTGTTACCTTCGTTGTAATTAATTGACTGGTATTGGTAAATTATTACTAGCTAAAGTCCAGAGTTTATGTTAGAGTTCACTATTTCTTTTGCACAATTCCATGGGCTTTGACAAATGCGTAATGTAACATATCCACTGCCACGCTATCATACAGAATCATTTCACTGTCCTAAAAATCCCGTTTCACTTATATGATTATTTTAAGACCTATTTTATTATTATTTTTCTTCTACTTCAATCACAGAATTGAATAAATTGAATTTATTTTTTGAATTTTATTTAAATCCAAGTTAGTTAACATACAATTAATAGTGGTTTCAGGAGCAGAATTTAGTGATTCGTCACTTACATATAACATCCTGTGCTCATCCCAACAAGTGCCCTTTTTAATGCTCATCACCCATTTAGCCCATCCCCCACCCGCCTCCCCTCAGTGTGTTCTCTGGATTTAAGAGCCTCTTATGGTTTGCCTCTCTCTCTGTTGTTGTTGTTGTTGTTGTTTTAAGTATATATTTTGTGTACGCTGTACAAGTTGGGGAGGGACAGAGAGAAAGGTGATAGAGGATCAGAAGCAGGCTCTATGCTGACAGCAGAGAGCAAGAGAACAGGGCTTGAACTTGGAAACTGCCAGATCATGACCTCAGCTGAAGTTGGACCCTTAACTGACTAAGCCACCCAGGAGCCCCTTTTGTTTCTTAATTAAAATATTTTTTTAATGTTTATTCCTTTTTAAGAGACCGAGCATGAGCGGGTGAGGGACAGAGAGAGGGAGACAGAATCTGAGCAGGCTCCAGGCTCTGAGCTGTCAGCACATAGCCCAATGCAGGGCTCAAACCCACGAAACCATGAGATCATGACCTGAGCCGAAATTGGATGCTCAACTGACTGAGCTGCCCAGGCACTCCAGCCTGTTTTGCTGCTTAAATTCCACATATGAATGAAATCATATGATATTTATCTTTCTCTGACTGACTTATTTCGTTTAGCATAACACTCTGGTTCCACTCATGTTGTTGCAGATGGCAAGATTTCATTCTTTTTGATCGCCTAATAATATTCCATTGCATATAAATACACCACATCTTTATCCATTTATTAGTTGATGGACATTTGGGCTCTTCCCATAATTTGGCTATTGTTGATAGTGCTGAACATTGGGGTGCATGTACCCCTTCAAATCAGCAGTTTTGTAGTCTTTGGATAAATACTTAGTAGTATAATTGCTGGGTTGTAGGGTAGCTCTTTTTAATTTGTTGAGGAACATCCATACTGTTTTCCAGACTTGCTGCACCAGTTTGCATTCCCAACAGTGCAAAAGTGTTCTCCTTTCTCCATATCCTCACCAACTGCTGTTGTTGCCTGAGTTGTTAATGTTAGCCATTCTGACAGGTGTGACGTGGTATCAGTGAGGTTTTGATTTGTAAAGCATCTTTTCATGCATCTGTTAGCCATCTTGATGTCTTTGTAAAAGTGTCTATTCATGTCTTTTGCCCATTTCTTCACTGGATTGTTTGCATTTTGGGTGTTGAGTTTGGTAAGTTCTTTATAGATTTTGGATACTAACCCTTTATTCAATATGTCATTTCAAATATCTTCTGTTCTGTTGATTGCCTTTTAGTTTTATTGTTGATTGTTTCCTTTGCTTTGCAGAAGCTTTTTATCTTGATGAGATTTCAGTAGTTCATTTTTGCTTTTGTTTCCCTAGCCTGTGGAGAAATATCTAGTAAGAAGTTGGTGCAGTCAAGGTCAAAGAGGTTGTTGCCTATTTTCTCCTCTAGGGTTTTGATGGTTTCCTGTATTACACTTAGGTCTTTCTTCATTTTGAATTTATTTTTGTGTTTAGAGTAAGAAAGTGGTTGTTCCATTATTCTTCATGTTGCCTGCCGTCCAGTTTTCCCAGCACCATTTGCTGAAGAGACTGTCTTTTCCATTGACTGCTCTTAACTGCTTTGTTGAAGTTTAGTTGGCTATATATTTGTGAGTCCATTTTCTGGGTTTTCTATTCTGTTGCATTGATCTATGTGTCTGTTTTTGTGCCAGCACCACACTGTCTTGATGATTATAGTTTTGTAATACAGTTTGGAGTCTGGAATTATGATGCCCCCAGCTTTGGTTTTCTTTTTCAACATATTACATTGGCTATTCAGGGCCTTTTCTGGTTCCCTAAAATTTTAGATTTGTTTGTTCTACTTCTGTAAAGAATGCTGGTGTTATTTTGATAGGGATTGCACTGAGATTGGTTTGGGTAGTATCAACAGTTTAACAATATTTGTTCCTCCAGGCCATGAACATGGAGTATTTTTCCATGTCTTTTTCTTCTTCGGTTTCTTTCATAGGTTTTCTATAGTTTTCTGTGTACAGATCTTCTTACTTCTTTGGTTAGGTTTATTACTAGGTATTTTATGGTTTTGGGTGCAGCTGTAAGTGGGATCAATTCCTTGATTTCTCTTTCTGCTGCTTCATTATTGGTGTTAAGAAATGCAACTAATATCTGTACACTGATTTTATATCCTGCAGTTTGCTGAATTCGTGTATCAATTCAAGCAGTTTTTGGTGGAGTCTTATGGATTTCTTATGTAGAGTATCATGTTATCTGCAAAGAAGGAAAGTTTGACTTCTTCCTTGCCAGTTTGGTTGGCTTTTATTTCTTTGTGTTGTCTGATTGCTCAGACTAGGACTTCCAACACTATGTTGAACAGCAGTGGTGAGAGTGGATGTCCTTTCACATTCCTCACCATAGGGGGAAAGCTTTCTGTTTTTCCCCATTGAAGATGATACTCGCTGTGAGTCTTTTGTATATGGCATTTATGATCTTGAATTATGTTCCTTCTTTCCCTACATTCTTGAGGGTTTTTATCAAGAAGGGATGCTGTGTTTTGTCAAATGCTTTTTCTGCGTCTGTTGAGAGGATCATGTGGTTCTTATCCTTTCTTTTATTAATGCGATGAGTCACACTGATTGATTTGTAGATGTCGAACCAGCCCTGCATCCCAAGAATAAATCCCACTTGATCGTGGTAAGTAATTCTTTTAATGTATTGTTGGATTTGGTTTGCTAGTATCTTGTTGAGAATTTTTGCATGCTTGCTCATCAGGGAGATTGATATGTAATTCTCCTTTTTAGAGAGGTCTTTGTCTGGTTTTGGAATCGAGGTAATGATGGTCTCAGAATGAGTTTGAAAGTTGTCCTTCCATTTCTATTTTTTGGAACAGCTTTAAAAGACTAGGCATTAACTCTTCTTTAAATGTTTGGTAGAATTACCCTGAGAAGCCATCTGGCCCTGGACTCTTGTTTATTGGGAGATTTTTGATTACTGATTCAGTCCTTTTTAACTGGTTATGGGTTAAAACCTATTCTAAAGGTTACTTTTATTTTGAATCTTTGATAATTAGCCAGAATCTATCATTGAGTTAAAAAAAATGAGTATCTTGTTATGTACAAAACTAAAAATGTGAAGGGATAATTAGCAAAAAAAAAAAAAAAGATGAGACTATGTTAACAATTTTTTTTAAAAACTTACTGCATTTCAGTGAATTTATCTAAGAACTGCAAATAATTTATCTAATCAATATTGATGTAGAAAAGATCTTTCTTCCATTGCCTTTATGAGAAGCTGAAAGTCCCAGGAAATTAACTTCTTTCCCATTTAGCCCCTACAGAGAAAGAAAGATTAAAACATGTGTGTACCCTCACCCACCCCTGTGCATACCCAGAAAAGTTCATATTAGCTGCCTATGAAAGAATATGTGTGTACCTTTGGTAAAAGTGGGTATGACATGCAGATTAACTGTTTATGAGGGTCCATGATGATGTACTCATAGTGTCACAGGTCAGGATTATGGTCAGCCAGTGCTGCCCTAAAATAAGTCTAAAACACTACAAAAAAGTCATATCTGAGCTAATGACTTGTCTTATTTTCATTTCTATTGTGGGAGCTCCTTGCAAACAGGTATAGTACCTTATTTTTATCCCATGAACATTCAGTATACTTGGTTAAACACCTTTGGTATACCTTAAGAAGAGATGGCACCATTTGCCATGACATAGATCAAGCTAGAGAGTAAAATAAGCAAAATAAGTCAGTCAGAGAAAGACAAATACCATATGATTTGACTCCTATGTTGAATTTAAGAAACAAAACAAACAAGGAAAGGGCAAAAAGAAAGAGAGGCAAAGGGATTAAGGTGTGCGCTTGTGATGATGAGCACTGGGTGTTATATGGAAGTGTTGAATCACTGTATTGTACACCTGAAACAAATATTACCCTGTATGTTAACTGGAATTTAAGTAAAAGCTTTAAAGAGAGAGGGAGATGGGAATTAGAAAGGTAACTGTAGAGCGTTTGAGACTGGTCCCATGGTGTACAATGTTACAGGGCTGTTGGCTAATTTCAAACTAGAATACATTAATTTTCTTTTATTTACTATGTTAATACATTTTTAGGAGCACTATTTCCATTATAATTTTGATGAAGAATTTTTTTTAAGTCTTTGTTTTTTAGAAAACATGAGTGGAGACTATGGAGGCAGAGGATTTGGACGAGGAAGGTTTCAAAGCTGGAAAAGAGGACGAGGTGGTGGGAGCTTCACAGGAAAATGGAGAGAGAGAGAACACAGACCTGACCTGAATAAAACCACAAGAAAGGATAGTTCTGGTAGGGGAGGTCAAAGATTGCTCGATTGTTTTTTCTTCATGAAGGAAGCTATTTATGCTTGTCCTGCAAACTTCAGTCTTTGAAATGATGTTATTCCTTAAAGTGGAATTTAAACATTAAGATCAAAAATTTTTACTGACACCTATAACTTAACCTGTAACTACTAGTATCATGTCAGTTTCTCATTGTCGGAAAGAGAAGTAAATTGGGGGAAAAAAATGTTCCTTTTATACTGACCTCGTGCTTGCTTCAGCAGCACATATGCTATTTCTAGTGACTTCGTATTCTATTTTTTTCAGAACAAACCTCACAGTCTTTGCTGCTACAATCAACATTGGATCAGTTCATACCATATAAAGGCTGGAAGCTTTATTTCTCTGAAGGTAGAATTAAGTGCAAAGAGTGCCATAGATTCTGTTTTCTTAACTTGTCATTGGATGCTACATCTACTATTACTATAATGCATTTGGCTTACTGATAGTTACCCCCTTCTTTAATTTTAGTTCATGCAAACAAATCATGTTTATGTTTAAAGAATATTTTTAGGGTTTTGTATCAGGAAAGCAGAAACCACAGTAGGTATTTCAAAAAGGGGATTTAATACAGTGAATTGAATATACAGTTGGAAGTCTAAAAAGAGTTGTGCCTGGGTGGCTGTTGGTTGAGCCTCTGACTCGATTTCGGCTCAGGTCCTGATCCCAGGGTCATGGGATTGAGTCCTACATTGGGCTCCATGCTAAGCCTAGAGTCTGCTTAGGATTCTCTCTTTATCTCTCTCTCTCAAAAAAATTAAAAAAAAATTAAAGAGCAAAATGGGGACACTGCCATAAGCCCTCAGATAATAGTAACTTCTGGAAGCAGTAACCGTCTTTATGGCGAGGGAACAAAAAGTAAGAAGTTTTGAGGTTGTCATGATGAGGGATTCACAGGAAGAGCTGTTGCTTCAGCTGCTGAGAGACACCAGGCAAAGCTGTGCTTGGACCTCTGAAGGGAACTCTTCACATCTGTGCTCACACCACTGCAGTGAATGAAGCTGGTTGTTGCTGGTAACTCTGGTGGGAGGATGCCACTATCGATGCTCAGAGCTGGAGGCTGGAAATTCTCTACAGCTGGAGAGATGCTGAAAAGAATTAGAAACAAAAATAAAATCTTTCCTTCTCGCCACCTTCCAGTCAGTCTCTAACATGCCTCCAATTGGTAGAACTTATAGGGAATCTGGGCAGTGCCCTGTGAAGATCTCCATCATAGCATCACAGAGTAGAAAATAGAAGGGAGGCCTTGGAACCAGGAGACCACCAACACAGGCTTTTGTAGAAACTTAAGGACTCTCCCTTTTATAATCAGGAACATCAGTTAACATCATACACCTGTCTTCATAGGTTTGGAGACTAGTCTTTTCTGTGTTCTTACAGTTTTCTTTTTTTAATTTTTTTTTACATTTATTTTTTTTTAATGTTTTATTTATTTTTGATACAGAGAGAGACAGGCATGAGAGGGGGAGGGGCAGAGAGAGAAGGAGACACAGAACCGGAAGCAGGCTCCAGGCTCTGAGCTAACTGTCAGCACAGAGCCTGACGCAGGGCTCGAACCCACGAACATGAGATCTGACCTGAGCTGAAGCCGGAGGCCCAACTGACTGAGCCACCCAGGCGCCCCTACATTTATTTTTGAGAGACAGAGCACAAGTGGGGGAGGGGGCAGAGAGAGAGAAGGAGACACAGAATCGAAGCAGGCTCCAGGCTCCAAGCTGTCAGCACAGAGCCTGATGTGGGGCTCTAACTCACAAACCGTGAGATCATGACCTGAGCCGAAGCCGGACGCTTCACCAACTGAGCCACCCAGGTGCCCCTCTTACAGTTTTTTTCTATATGTTATATCTCTTATGAGTTATGGGTTATATATACATATAAATATGTATACACTAGACTGTGTACTGCTTTAAGGGCAAGGATCTTGCCCCATATAGGCACTCAGTATTCATTTGGTGAATGAATAAAGTGCTTTACAACTGTTTTCTGTATTGAGAGTCTGTTTTTTTTTTTTTCCTATTACATAGATATGTTTCTTAGGTGATATTACATAGACAGATATGTTTCTTAGGTGAGAATGTCTTTTGTTGCTTTAGGATGCTTTAGCTACCAACACCTGCAATATTTCCCTAGCAGTTAGACCAGAACACTAGAAGTGATCTTGAGACTCGTCCTAAAAATGGAGTTGAGTAGATGCCTTATATTTAACCATCTATACTTCCAAACTACTTCGTTGTATTGTTTCTCTGTGGGAGACTATTTTGAAAATGTTATAGAACTTTACAGTGTACAAGTTTTGGGACCAGAGTAAAGTAGTGGTCTGTCTATCCTAATCTCAGAAAGGAATTAACATGTGGCATTTGGGACTTGTAGAATTTACTTGCAAAGACTGATTGATTTTTTGCTCTGTTTCTGAATAAGAATTTTATTCATGTGTCTAGCTTTGGGTTTATTATAATTTTCATTTTAAGCTCTATTATATAAGCTATTTGAACTACTAGGTCCTATTAAGTGTCAAAGGTTTGGTACAAAGATTCCCAAATATTATTGGTGCTTTTAGAGAGAAACACTTCTTATCTGCATTTAAGATTATGCAAACCTAAACTTGTTTTAGAATCTTAACTATTCACTCAGTACTTAACTATTCTTAGGTAAATATAATCAGAATGCAAAATATTTGGAAAAAGTCCTCTACCGTGTGTGCAGTGTTTCTTTGTCTCATGAAAAATATGCCTGTATGTGTGTGATTATTGGTGCTAATGCCTTATTTGTTGGATTAGTTTACAGCACTAACTCTCCTTTTATTGAGAAGATTCAAGCCTTTGAAAATTTTTTCACAAGGCGTATTGATTTGTATGATAAGGTAAGATTCCTGTACAACAAAGCCACCAGTCCAGCTTTATGTTTGCCTTTTGAATCATGTGTTTGAGGTGCTAGTGATCAATAGAGGCTGCAGCCAGACAGCCTTTTTTTTTTAATGTTTTATTTTTATTTTTGATACAGAGAGAGACAGAGCATGAGAGGGGGAGGGGCAGAGAGAGACGGAGACACAGAACAGGAAGCAGGCTCCAGGCTCTGAGCTGGCCGTCAGCACAGAGCCCGACGGGGGCTCAAACCCACGAACGTGAGATCTGACCTGAGCTGAAGTTGGAGGCTTAACCGACTGAGCCACTCAGGCGCCCCTTGAGCCAGACAGTCTTGACCCAAATCCCAGCTCTGCCACTTAGCTGCAGTGTGGACTTTGGTGTATCACTTAATGTTCTTTGTACCCTAGGGTTCTGATCAGTTGGTCATAATAGTATTAATACCCACCACAAAGTGTTGTGAAGAGGCATAAATAAGTTAATATATTTTAAATACTGTGTGCTTGGTGCAAAGCTTATTATACTCACCATACTTACTATTATCACCATATAAACATATACTTTTTCAAAGTAATTGAATGTTAATTATGATCATTGACTCCAGAAAAGCCATCATTGTTTTCATGCCTTTAATATTTTATAGGATGAAATTGAAAGAAAGGGAAGTATTTTGGTGGATTTTAAAGAACTGACAAAAGACGATGAAATGACTAAATTGGTGCCAAATATAGCAAACGAGTTAAGGGATACACCTGAGAAAACCTTGGCTTGCATGGGTCTGGCAATACATCAGGTAAATATTGTTGTGCCGACTTTTGTCAAAATTTTAAAGAAAGGTTTTACAGTAACAATATCTTCCCTAAAAGGTAGTTTTTAACCAACTAGAACTGAGGAATTGCATGAAACACAGCATTCATTCTATATACAATAGCTTATCTACATACAACATTTATTTTAATTTATTTGTGTTAATCTGTTAAAGATGATACAGGAATTGAAGAGGTCCTTGAAAATAATCTCATGAGGAAGATGAGACAAGGATCATGTTGTTGTCGGTTATGAACTTGGAAAACAACCTCAGATTTAGGTTCTGTGGCATGAGGCAAGTCACTTAATCTCCCTGAGTGTCCTCATATACAAACAGAAAATAATACATGCTGTGCCTGTTTTTCTCAGGGTCAGTTGACACAACATATGTGAAAGTGTTATCTAGGCTGACAAACAGATAAATGCTTCAAAGTAAAGAGTTCTAAATCTCAGATCAGGCACAGATAAAATACTGGGTGCATTCAGAAAAGTAAGACTATTGGGGAGGAATAGGGGAAGGTCAGAGGAAGACTTTGTAAGATGGTAGGGTTATGATGGATCTTGAGGGGGTTCTGAGAACTAGACCTAGACCAGAGGAGGTAATGGTATCCAGGCACAAGGAACAGGTGATTACAAAGCTGCGTCAACTGCTGGTAACCTGAGACTGGAAACCTTGGTGTTGTCTTGAGACTCCTCTCTCTCATTAGTTCTCCATATCCAAGTCACCATATTCTTTCATTCTTATCTCTAAACCATCTCCTAAATCCACCTCTTTTCCACCCTTACTGGCCCTCCACCCTTCTTAAACCTTCCTCTTTCCTAAATTGTTGCTATACATGTTAAACATGATCTGTCTTTGGAAACTGGTGACTTCTTCCACGTGCAATCCAAATCCTTCATTTGGCATTGAAGGCCTTCTCTGATGTGGTTCACCTTCCTTCTCCACTCTCACTCACTGCCACTAAACAAAGCTGAACTCTCCCCAGAATTCTTCCAACACTCTGACCTCTTGCACATGCTGTCCCTTAACCATGGAATGCCCCTTGCGTTGCAACCAAATTTGAGGGGTCTAACTCTGATGTCTCTCCATGAAACCTTTCTCAGGACTGTTTTTCAAAACTTGCATAGTATTTTGTCTCTAAATCTTTATGGTCTTTATAACAATTAGAGCTATATATGTGCATCTTATATTCACTCTTAGATTGTTAGCATACTGCTTAGTACACGAGAAGATAATTGAATTTTTAATGCCAAATGTTAAGGGAGTGGGTATTGGGTATTTCAAAAGTCATCTTTATTTTTCTCTGCCTTAATTGATCACTGAATACAGAGAAGTAGAAAATATATATTCACCAGAGCCTGGCCAGGAGGTAATAGCTTTGGGGACTATTATAAGGACTTTTAATATTAAGCTTAGTTTGGACAGGAAGTAGCAGAGAGGAATGCTGGTGTTTTCCACTCCAGGGATGACAAAATCCCAGGTAGAACATAATCCACTAAAAAAATAAGTAGTCACAACTAAATAATCAAAGTTAAAAAATTTTTTTATGTTTATTTTTGAGAGAGTGACAGAGTGCAAGCAGGGGAGGAGAAGAAAGAGAGGGAGATATAGAATCCAAACCATGCTCCAGCCTGATGTGGGGTTCAAATTCACAAATCATGAGTTCATGACCTGAGCTGAAGTCGGATGCTTAACTGACTAAGCCACCGAGGCACTTCTTAAATATTAAGAGTTTTAAAGGGCTATTAGAGTTCTGTTAATATTCTGTTCTGAATGGTTTATATTCATAAACTTCATATTTCTATAAAAGAGTTCTACTTCAAGGTATATTTTGTTTACCAATTGTTTAGGTATTAACTAGGGACCTTGAAAGGCATGCAGCTGAATTACAAGCCCAAGAAGGATTGTCTAGGGATGGGGAAACAATGGTAAATGTGCCACACATTCATGCAAGGTAAGGCTTTGCTGGTATTAAAGTATTATTTAGGATCTGGCATTTAAGACTGTTTGAAAATGGAAACCTCATTTTATAAAACCAGAGACATTGGTAAAAAAAAAAAAAAAGTTATGAGTTCTTTGCTATCTTATTGGTTATCACACCCAGAACTCACTTAGAACTCTTCACAGAGATCATGATAAAAATAATCTTCCCTTGCCCAAATAAGGTGACTTCCCAACATGTACATTTTTGTAAAAATTGATTTTGGATGTATACTTACCAGATGCTGCTATTTAAATTAGTAATCTATGTAATACAGTAAGTGGTGTGAGTATATTTTGTTGAAATAACTAAGTTTCTACTAAACATAGAACAAATGGAATTGTTTTTCTTTAACTCATCTTTAAGATTTTAAATTCTTGTTAGACGAGATGAATAAGGTAGTCACTAGGGTTTTCTTTTTCTTTTTCAGAATTTATATAGGACATTTTGTAACAGTTCTTGAAAAAGAAATTAGAAACTCAAGTCACTTTTTTTGTTCCCCAGATTTTCCTTTTGAAATTAGTCTTTCTTTCTTTTTTCCCTTAGAGAGCAGCCAGTGGGACAAGAAGAAAAGGGAAGGCTTAGCATTTTTTAATCTTTAAGAATGATTTAATTTCTCTGAAATTTCTGATTTATAGGGATGATATGGTTGGAGAATTCCACGGTTGTTCCAAAAAGGAAGTTGTGAAGATACAGGCAATTTCCACTATTAGTTTATTTTAAATTCTTGTTTTTGTTTTTAGGGTCTATAACTATGAGCCCTTGACACAGCTCAAGAATGTCCGAGCAAATTACTATGGAAAATACATCGCTCTGCGAGGGACGGTGGTTCGTGTCAGTAACATAAAACCTCTGTGCACTAAGATGGCTTTTCTTTGTGCTGCATGTGGAGAAGTTCAGGGTTTTCCTCTTCCAGATGGAAAGTATAATCTCCCCACAAAGGTAACATGTTCTTTAACTACTTAATTATGTATCTTGGTAGAAAAAGCTAATCAGTTTACAGAAAACATTTCCCAGTGTTTCTGAGCACAGAGCTTAGTTTTATTTATTTTCAGTTTTTAAATTATGAAATACTTCAGGGTACAGAAAATAAACCAATAAAACGTTCCTCTAATCATCACCCATTTGCCAGCTGCAGTTATATTTTTAAAGATCTAAGGCATTATTGATACGATTCGTGTCTTTTTTGTGCCCTCTTGCTTGTACCATTCCCAGAGACAATCAGTCATTATCCTGAAGTTAATGTGTATCCTTTCCATTCATATTTTGACTTAATAGGTTTTGATAATGATGTGTTCCTTTTATCTTTATTGACTTTTTTAAACTATAGATTTTATTTTACTTTTTTTATTAATATAGTTTATTGTCACGTTGTTTTCCATATAACACCCAGTGCTCGTCCCAACAAGTGCCCTCCTCCATGTCCATCATCTTCCTTCCCTTCTTCCCCACCCACCATCAACTCTCAGTTTGTTTTCAGTATTTAAAAGTCTCTTGTGGTTTGTCTCCCTCCCTCTTCTTAACTATTTTTTTCCTCTTCCCTTCTCCTCCCTTCCCCTATGATCCTCTGTTAAGTTTCTCCTATTCCACATATGAGGGAAAACATATGGTATCTTTCTCTGCCTGACTTATTTCAGTTAGCATAACACCTTTGAGTTTCATCCACATTGCTATGAATGGCCAGATTTCACTCTTTCTGATTACCATGTAGTATTCCATTGGATATCTAAATCACATCTTCTTGATCCTTTCGTCAGTTGATGGACATTTAGGCTCTTTCCATGATTTGGCTATTGTTGAAAGTGCTGCTATGAACATTGGGGTACATGTGCCCCTATGTATCAGCACTCCCGTATCTCATGGGCAAATTCCTAGCAGTGCTATTGCTGGGTCATAGGGGAGCTCCATTGTTAATTTTTTGAGGAACCTCCACACTGTTTTCCAGAACGGTTACACCAGTTTACATTCCCACTAACAGTGTAGGAGGGTGCCCGTTTCTCCACATCCTCTCCAGCATCTGTAGTTTCCTGATTTGTTCATTTTAGCAACTCTGATGGGCATGAGGTGGTATCTCAGTGTGGTTTTGATTTGTGTTTCCCTTATGATGAGTGATGCTGAGCATCATTTCATGTGTCTGTGGGCCATCTGGATGTCCTCTTTGGAGAAGTGTCTGTTCATATCTTCTGCCCATTTATTCACTGGATTATTCGTTTTTTGGATGTGGAGTTTGGGGAGTTCCTGGTAGATTTTGGATACTAGCCCTTTATCCGATATGTCATTTGCAAGTCTTTTCCCATTCCGTTGGTTGCCTATTAGATTTTTTGATTGTTTCCTTTGCAGTGCAGAAGCTTTTTATCTTGATGAGGTCCCATTAGTTTATATTTGCTTTTGATTCCCTTGCCTTTGGAGATGTGTTGAGTAAGAAATCACTGTGGCTGAGGTCAAGGAGACTGTTTCCTGCTTTCTCCTCTAGGGTTTTGATGGTTTCCTGTCTCACATTCAGTCCTTCATCCATTTTGAGGGGTTTTTGTGTGTGTGTGTATGGTGTGAGAAAGTGATCTAGTTTCATTTTTCTGCTTGTTGCTGACCAGTCCTTCCAGCACCATCTGCTAAAGAAGCTTAGACTATAGCTTTTGAAGCCATAGAAAAGTAGAGAGAATAATATGTATATAGCCGTCATTAGGAGTTGACAAATATTAATGTTTTGTGATTTTAGCTTAATGTTTAAACATAAAATATTAAGTATTGAGTTGAAGTTGAAGTCTCTCTGTTGCCCTCCCCAGTTCCATTTACTTTTTTCATCCCTAAAGGCAGCCACTCTTCTGAAATTGGCATAAATTCTTCAAATCTGCATTCTCATACCTGACAATATGTGTAAGGTTTGTTTTGCGTGTTTACATGGTATATTGAATGTAACATTCTGCCACTTTTTTTTCCGCTTGGTTATTTTGGAGTTCACCTATCTTGTCACCTATCTAATTCTATTATCTCTGCCATTGTGGAGTATCCCATTGAATGAATGCCATTATTTATCCATTCTCCTGGTGGATATTTGCGTTGCTTCTAGTTTTTTACAACTACATATGTTGCTGCAGAGAACATTTTTGTACATATTTCTGTAACAGAGGAATTTCTCAGTTCTGGGTTAGCTTATTGTTAAATATTAGATGTTGCTAAATGACTTTCCAAAGTTTTGGTCCCAGTTTACACCTCTGCTGTAGTGTTAAACAATTATCATCTCCCTGTATTTTCGTTAACACTTTTTAAATGTTGTCATTCTAGTGAGGTAAATGGCATTTCATTTTTGATATGAATTTCTATTATTTCTGTTATAGTTGGACATCTTTTCACATCTTTATTGGCCATTCAGTTTCCTTTTTTTTTTTTTAATTTTCTGCTTATGTTTTCTGCTTATACTATTGATAGGAGGTTTTTTTAAAAATAATTCTAGATAATAATATTGGTGATATACATTACAGATATCTTTTCCCAGTATTTGGTTTATCTTTTAACTTTGTGGTATATTTTTTGTTCTATAGTTTTACATTTTGACAGGGTTAAAGTGATTGTTTTTTTTCCCTTATGACTTTTAGTTTTTATGCTTTCTTAAAAAGGCCTTCTTCACCTGAGCATTATAAACATATCTCTTACATTCTCTTTTAATATTTTTAGGTCATATTTTTTATGTTTAGACTTTTGTTCATCAGGAATTTAATCTTGGGAATGGCATAAAGCTAAGGATCTAGGAGCGCCTGCGTGGCTCAGTCAGTTGAGCATCCGACTTTGGCTCAGGTCATGATCTCATGGTTCGTGGGTTTGAGCCCCACCTCAGGCTCTGTGCTGACCACTAGCTCAGAGCCTGGAGCCTGCTTTAGATTCTGTGTCTCTTTCTCTCTGCCCCTCCCGTGTTCACGATTTGTCTGTCTCTGTCTCTCAAAAATAAATAAATGTAAAAAAATTTTTAAAAAAAGCTAAGGATCTAATTTTATTCTTTTAGGTGAAAAGCCAGTTGTCATCATTTATTAAGCAAGCCCTCCCTTCCTACTGACGTGCATTACTTCTTCTGTGGTATGCTGTGCTTTTATAGACACGTGACTGTTTCCTTTTTTTTTTAAATTTTTTTAATGTTTTATTTACTTTTGATACAGAGAGAGATAGAGCATTGCGGGGGGGGCGGGCAGAGAGAGAAGGAGACACAGAACCGGAAGCAGGCTCCAGGGTCTGAGCTAACTGTCAGCACAGAGCCTGACGCGGGGCTCGAACCCACTAACGTGAGATCTGACTTGAGCCGCAGTCGGAGGCTTAACCGACTAAGCCACCCAGGTGCCCCGACACATGACTGTTTCACTTCACTGGTCCTATACCAGCTCTATATGATCTTACTTATACTGATCTCATTAAAATTTTTAATAAGGCTTGGAGACTTACCATACCGGTTCTTCTTTTCCAAGGTTGCCTTTACCAACCTTGGACTTTAATAAATTTAACATTTATTACATTTTTACACAAATTGAAATTTGTAGGGTTTCCTTCTCTTACAGGAAGAACAGGGTATATTAGATTCAGCTATTGGTCCTTTTTAAAAATCTGTTTTCTTAATCTTTATTTGGAGAGAAGGAGAGAGAGAGCATGGGAGAGGAGCAGAGAGAGGGGGAGAGATAAAATCCCAAACAGGCTCTGTGCTGTCAGCGCAGAGCCATAAATGGGGTTTGATCTCATGAACGACACAGTCATGACCTGAGCTGAAATCAAGAATCAGTTGCTTAATCAAATGAGCCATCCAAGCACCCCTTAGCTATTGCTTCTGAATAATCAGTGGTGTTGGTAAATGGATGTCATCTTTTATTTGTCTGGGCTGAAGGTTCAGGCTCTGCCTTTAACTCTGAGGCCAGAATTGAAATCCTGATTTATTGGATATTTACTGTACACATTTTGGTCAAGGTATTTCCATGTCCTCCAGTATCGTGGGTGGTGATGCTCACTTGTAGGATGAGTGCTACTGTGAAAAGGTTCTGTCTGTGTCTGAACTTCAGTGAACCGAAGCACCCAGAAAAATGGTTGTGCCAGGAGATCCCTGTTTCACTATTACTGCACAACAAATCACCCTAAAACTTAGTGGCTTAAAATAACAACAGTCATTTAATTATTTCTCATGGTTTCCGTCAGTCCGAAGTTCAGAAGAACTGCTCGGCTGGGTAGTTCCACCCCGAGGTCTCTTACAGAGTTGTAGTCCAATGGCGGCTGGAGCTGAACAGTGAGGGGCTGCAGTGGCTGGGGGCTGGGGTCGCTGGGGGCAGGCTGGGCATCTCTCCTCTGAGCGGTCGTTTGGGGCTGGTTTTGGTTTCTCACACACAGGATGGCAGCTCAGGATACTCATTGTGCACAAGTGGCTTCAAGAGACAGATGTCCAGCTCTCAGGAAGAAATGGCTTTTCCTCTTCTGAGCTAGCTTAAAAGTCAGGCAGCATCACTTCTGTCACATTCTGTTGGTTACAAAGTGAGTCATAAGCCTATGCTGATTCCAAAAGGGAAATTAGACTCCATCTCTTGATGGGGGAGTAGTAAGGTTCTAGAAAGGCTCTCAGGCAGATAGTGTTGTGATCGTATTTGGAACTGCCACAGTCTGTGGCACAATCCGTGAAATTATAAATGCATCTTGAGGTCCAAATAGCAAACCAGGTGACTTATAAAAACTTGAACACAGCTCACTGACATG
Source organism: Suricata suricatta (assembly GCF_006229205.1). Classification (NCBI taxonomy): domain Eukaryota; kingdom Metazoa; phylum Chordata; class Mammalia; order Carnivora; family Herpestidae; genus Suricata; species Suricata suricatta. Next base: position 75,472,264 of record NC_043711.1, on the reverse strand, counting down.
ATGAAGACTACCATTGTGGTACAATAAATACTATATAAACAGTGCACAAGGAAGTAAAATAGGAGAGCTAGGCATTAAAGAAGATCCAGGAAGGCTTTGGAAAAGGGGAGGATTAGGGCTGGGTATGTGGGACTGGATGCAAGAGGGCATTCAAGTAGCAGGAAACTACATGGGCACAAAGGAAGGAAAGAATGCTTGGTGTGAGAGGCTCGTGAGGAGCCTTGCACACCCACAGCAGAAAGAATAAGAGCAGTAATTAAGAGAGACCAGCTGAAAAAGTACCTCAAAAAGCTTGTGATACAGAATTGATGCAGAAGGAAATAGAAAGTCATTAAGCTCTTAGTGCATTTTACTTTTACGCCATTCTGAGACCAACTTAAAACAATTTTAAATGAAGCGTTTTGACTTGAATTTTCCTGAGATGTAATTATAGTTTATCAACATCTGGATGTGAATTAATCTTGTTGCAGTGTCCTGTGCCCACATGTCGAGGGAGGTCATTCACTGCTCTCCGTGGCTCTCCTCTCACGGTTACGATGGACTGGCAGTCAATCAAGTAAGCAATCAGACTATTAAACAAAACACAGATCTCTCATACTGCCTAGTAAATCTATAATATTCCTGTATCGTACTGTGATTCTTATCTGTAGGCAGTGATAGAGTATATAATAAAAGATTTATTTCATTAAGAGTTTGTCTTGAAATAATTGTCTTTATTTGAAATTTGTTCTATATCAGATTCAAGAAAAGATTTAAAGTTCAAGTATCATGTGCTTATGCTATTGAGGAATAGTTCATTTTGTTTCTCATTTATGTGATTCATTGAACTGGATGTAGACTGTCAAAGCTATATGATTTTCTTTCCATAATGAGCTATGATGGAAACATTGTTTAGAAATTTAAAATAAAGAATCCCAGGGGCGCCTGGGTGGCTCAGTCAATTAAGCATCTGGCTTCGGCTCAGGTCGTGATCTCACAGTTTGTGGGTTCGAGCCCCATGTAGGTCTCTGTGTTGACCGCTAGCTCAGAGCCTGGAGCCTGCTTCAGTTTCTGTGTCTCCCACTCTCTCTGACCTTCCCCTGCTCATGCTGTCTCTCAAAAATAAATTTAAAAAAACATTAAAAAAATCCCTTAGAAATGACGTTTCTTCTCACTATCCATGAAGCCTTTTACTATAGGTATTTTTAAGCTGTTTTTTGCAGTTCCTCTGTGTGTGTGTGTGTGTGTGTGTGTGTGTGTGTGTGTGTGTGTGTATTTTTAACCCAACAATTTATTCTATTTTATCTGCCTATAGTCCTATCTATAACTCATCCCTTGAAGTCAGAGTGCTACCCAGGAAACCTGGCTAAAACAGGAGAGAGATGGTCTTAAAAAAAACTAAGAGCCTGGAGAGAAAGTGAGATTGCTACTAAGCCTTGTCCTAACTTTACCTCCTTCTGTTGTGTAAAAACTAAGACCAACATATATAATAATTAACTATGCTGAGCATATACTATGTTGAGATCTTCACAAACACTGTTTTATAGTAGAAGAAAAATAAAAATGTTTATTTTTGAGAAAGAGAGGCAGAGTGTGAGCTGGGAAAGGGCAGAGAGAGAGGGAGACAGAATCTGAAGCAGGCTCCAGGCTCTGAGCTGTCAGCACAGAGCCCAACATGGGGCTCGAACCCATAAATTGTGAGGTCAAGACCTGAGCCAATGTTAGATGCTTAACTGATTGGGCCCCGCAGGCACCCCTACTCCAGCGTAGGTAACATACAGTGTTATATTAGCTTCAGGCGTACGATGTAGTAATTGCTCATTGCTTATCATGAGAAGTGTGCTCTTAATCCCCTTCGTCTATTTCACTCTTCCTCCAATTCCCCTCTCCTCTGGTAGTCAGCAGTTCTCTGGAGTTAAGAGTCTGTGTTTTGGATTGTCTCTTTTTTTCTATATTCATTTCTTCCCCCCCACCCCCATTCCACATATGCATAGTATTTGTCTTTCTCTGATACCTAGCATTATACCCTCTAGCTCCATCCATGTTGTTGCAAATGGCAAGACTTTATTCTTTTTTATGGCTGTGTTTAAGACTCTTCAGTGTGATCTTGTGCCCTTTTAGTGCACATATGTGCAAAGAAAATCTGTAGGACTTTCACCACTGGGGCAGGGGGTTGGTGGTAATGAGGGCCTCAGAAAAGCTGTAAGGTTTACAATAGGATAGGTGCACAGAAGATCCAGGGTAATTTAATTATTTGACAACATCTCTTTGCTTTCTGGTAAAAATAACAGCCAAGAAAATAGGCTTAATATTTTAATTGGGTTTGAATGATGATCTCTTGATATTATGAAATCAGACTTAGAAAGAGAGGCCATTTACATCCTTTTCTTGAATCTTTAAAAGTAAGATGGTGCTAAAGTTCATCTTGAATGAGTTATAGTAAAACTTTATTAGTATGATACTAACTTACATTATTGTTTTATTCTATCAACATGTAGATCTATAAAATGACTACCCTAAGCACTTTCTGCCATTAATAGTAAATTCAATTTCATTTTTTCTGAAATTTAGCTTAGGATGGCCGTAAAGAATTAAATTATTGTTTCTGACCTAGTGCATTGAAATATTTGAATGAATCAAGGTGAAGAACTTACAAAGGACTTGCCATTGAAGCAGTCCCAGTTCTAGGGGTTTATCTGTTGAAAACAGTCACAGTATGTGAAGAAATAGCTTGCTGAAAGTATGTTTTTACAGTGTTAATTTTTTTTATGGGGAGCAGCCTAAACATCTGAAGAAAATGTTATAAATGGGATTGGACAGAGGAATATTGTATAACGATTAAACATGATGTTGCAGAATATTTTGAAATGACATCAAAAGTATTTGCAGTGTTTTTAGTAATAAAGCATGTCACAGAATGTTATCTATTGTACATTACTGACTTTATTTAAAAACATACACTGGTGAGAAATAGAAAACATGTTGAGAGTATACTGTCTAGGAAATTAATTAGAGTAATTGTTATTTTCTTCTTTCTGTTTATCTGTGTTTTAATAAGTAAAGTCTAAATGTCTAATTTTTTAAAGCAAAGCATCCTTAGCAAGTTGTGTCATTCTGAGACTTCTCTGCAGTCTGCTAGTGTGTGAGTGTGCATTGAGGGTGAAGGGGGAGGGTTGGTGGTGGTGAAGATGGAGCAGGGTTTAAAGTAGGGCAGATTAAGTGGATACCTGGCCATGACCTCAGAAGAATTGGGAGGCTAGTCCAAATTTATAATGAATATGTTACAAAGTTATTATTTTAACATTCAGTGATTTTACTTACATTCATTGTTTAAAGGCATTTTATTTTTTTTAAGCTTGTTTCTTTTTTGAGAGCGAGCAAGAGCACATGTGTGAGTGGGGAAAAGACCGAGAAAGGGAAAGAGAGAATTTTAAACAGGCTCTGTGCTATCAGTACAGAGCCTGACTTGGGGCTCAGTCTCACAGACTGTGAGATCATGACCTGAACCAAAGTCAAGAGTTGGATGTTTAACCAACTGAGCCACCCAGGTGCCCCATTATTTAAAGAAGTTTTAAAGACTCCTGGGGAAGATGGCAGAGTAGGAGGATCCTAAGCTCACTTTGTCCCATGGACACAACTAGATAACACCCACATCAGTGCAAATTACCCCAAAAGCAACCCAAAGACTCTTCACAGTAAGTATAGAGAAGAGACCACAGTGAAGTGGGTAGGAAGGGTGGAGATGTGGTTGGGAGCCAAATGGACCCAGAGGACTGTCTGCAGGAGGGAGGGACACGTTGGCAGACATGGAGTGGGGAGAGAAGCAGACTCTCACACCCGACACCCCAAGCACAGGGTACCTACAATGGAAGGTGTACCCCATAATATTTGGCTTTGAAAAACAGAGGGACCTGATTTCGTGATTTCTTAAAATCAGCAGGGCTTAACACTCGAAACTTTAAAAATCAGTGGCTCAGCTCTGAGAGAACTGGATGGTGAGAGGAAACTGAGTTCCCTCACTCAAAGAGCACAACAACAGCCCCATTGAGGTACAGCATAGAAGCAGCAGTTTGAAAAATACCTAGGGTATATGGGAGGGAGGTTTGTTTACTTGTCTCAGAGCATGTACTGAAGGGGCAGGGATCTTTGGGAGACTTCTCCAGGATCAAAAGAGCTGGAAGGTGTTATGTCCTTCTCCTAACCCCTGCCTAAATACAGGGTCACCTGTGTGCACGAGGGCAGTGCCGTACTCCCCATGTTCTACCCAGTTTGCTAATGGTACCCCCCACCCCTGTACTTTTCTGTGGACTCACCCCCTCTGTCCAAGCTGGGGCTGGAGTTTTCCCAGCAGGTGAAGCTTCCCTCCTATAGCCAGCTGCATGCACCTTGCTGACGTGTGCACCTCACCCCTTCATTCTCCTGCAGACCTGCCCTTGGCAAGAGTCCATCCAAAGTGGCACCACAAGTGTGGCAATGTGTAAGCAGCCCTGAGAGGGGCCAGCACCTCTCCAGTGACTCCTGCTCCAGAGAGAGGGGGAGATAACCACACACACTAATCTAGCTGTGGCTCCAGCAGTGGGCTGGGGGCAGACATCTGGTCTAACTTCAGGCCCTGACCATCAACAAAAGCTTCTGAGGGGATTATACAGGGTGAGCACTCAGCAGTTTGGTGCTACCCCAGCTCAGGCAAATACCTGACTAGACTCAACTCAAGCCCAAGGTGGCCCACGCTGGCCCAGTAACAACACAAGGACAAAATCCTGCCCACAGCAGGCAAAGAGAACCATTGTAGACTACTGGACTGGAGACAAACATGCCTTAGCCACAGTAGTAGGGCACATACAACATGTATATAGGAGATGCTCCTGAAGCACCAAGTTCTGATGAATAGGAGACATCGCGCTGCAGGGGACTAAAGGACCTCTTCTTCATAAGGCTACTACTTTTTTTTTTTTTTAATGTTTGTTTGTTTATTTTGAGGAAGAGAGGGAGAGAGAGAGAATCCCAAGCAGTCTCCATACTGTCAGTGCAGAGACCAATGCAGGACTTGAGCTCACAAACCATGAGATCATGGCCTGAGCTGAAATCAAGAGTTGGGCATTTAATTGACTGCGCCACTCTGGTGCCCCCATACGGCCACTAGTTTCAAGAACAGGAGATGTAGCTGACTTTCCTAAAACAGAAACAGACAGTTAGTTAACACGAGGAGCCAGAGGAATATGTCCCAAATGAAAGGATAGGACAAAATCACAGCAAAAGACCTAAATGAAATGGAGATAGATAAAGTAATAGGCCTGAAGGAGTTTAAAGTAATGGTTATAAAGATACTCGCTGGGCTTGAGAAAAGAGTGGAGGACCTCAGTGAGACCCTCAACAAAGAGAAAACATAAAAAAGAACCAATAAGAGGGGGCACCTGGGTGGCTCAGTCATTTGAGCATCTGACATTGGCTCAGGTCATGATCTCACAGTTTGTGAGTTTGAGCCCCACATCAAGCTCTGTGCTGACAGCTCAGAGCCTGGAGGCGGCTTCAGATTCTGTGTCTCCTCTCTCTGCTCTTCCCCCACTTACACTCTGTTTCTCTCTCTCAAAAATAAATAAGCATTTTTAAAAGAAGAACCAAGAAGAGATGAAGAACTCTTCAATAACTGAAATTAAAAATAAAATAGAGGAAATAAACAGGCTAGAAGAACAGATCAGAGACCTGGAGGACAGAATAATGGAAAACAAGCTAAACAGGAGAGAGGGAAAAATAAAAAATGAAAATAGACTTAAGGAACTCAGTGACACCATCAAGCATAGTAACATTCACATTATAGGGACTCCAGAAGGAGAAGATAGAGAAAGGGGGCAGAAAATTTACTTGAAGGAATAATAGCTGAAAACTTACTGTATCTGGGGAAGGAAATAAATCCAGATAAAGGAAGCAATAGAAGGCACCCAACAAAATCAACCCAAGGTGGCCCACACCATGACACATAGTAATTAAAATGGTAAAAGTAATGGTGAAAAGGGAATTTTAAAAGCAAGAGAAAACAAAACAGTTACATACAAAGGAAATCCCATAAGGCTGTCAGCTGAGTTTTTTCAACAGAAGCTTTCGAGACCTATCTTTTGGGAGCCATGATTCAATTCACTGTAATTATGAAATAAGTTTGAGAATTAAAAATAATTGGTAATGGGGCGCCTGTGTGGCTCAGTTGGTTGAGCGTCCGGCTTTGGCTCAGGTCATGATCTCGCAGTTCTTGGGTTCGAGTCCCACGTCAGGCTCTGTGCTGACAGCTAGTTCAGAGCCTGGAGCGTGTCTTCAGATTCTGTGTCTCCGTCTATCTCTGACCCTCCCCTGATCATGCTCTCTCTCTCTCAAAAATAAATAAAAACATTTAAGAAAAATTTTAAAATAATTGGTAGTAGCCCAAGTGTCCATTGATAGATGAATGGATAAAGAAGATGTGGTGTGTGTGTGTGTGTGCGTGTGTGTATTTACTCACATAATGAGTTCCTCAGTCATAAAAAAGATCTTGCCTTTTGCAATAATATGGATAGATCTAGAGGCGATAATGGTAAGTGAAATAAGACAGAGAAAGAGAAATACCATATGATTTCCCTATATGTGGAATTTAAGGAAGAAAAAAAAGAACAAAGGAAAAAAGAGGCAAACCAAAAAACAGACTCTTACTCTAGGGACCAAGCTGATGGTTACCAGAGGGGAGGTAGGTAGGAAGATGGATGAAATAGGTGAAGAGGATTAAGAGTCTTAATTATGATGAGCACTGAGTAATGTGTAGAACTGTTGAATCACTATATTGTATGTTTGAAATTAATATAACACTATGTTATAACTGTATGTTATCTCTACTGGAATTGGGGAAGGGGGGAGCCAGGAACATGCCACAAATGCCAGCCTGGCAACTGTTGGGCTTTCAAAGCCATGGTTGATTTAAAGCCTTTCCCATCATGTGCCAATAATAATCTTATTGGCCCAGAAGATTTTATGAAGTCACTGTGGAAGCTGTCTAGATGGCGCTGTGGAATGAGAAAATACATGTGCCACTGGCTTCATCAAATGAGGCCCCCTGGTGGTCATTCCCAGGGTCTGGGAGGCCATGTTGCACTTCCAGGGGGAGATATTAATTCGGTTGGTAAAATGAAGACAGATGAGAGGCCCAAAGCTACTGATTTCATGCTGTATAATTTAACTGAAATGTGAATGTGGCCAAAAAAAGTTTTAAGATAATGCATGTAAATGTTTTTAAAAACTCAATCAGTAGTGGTGCCTGGGTGACTCAGTTGATTGAGCATTTGACTCCCGATTTCAACCCAGGTCATTATCACAGGGTTGTAGGATTGAGCCCCACATTGGGCTCTACACTGAGTGTGGAGTCTGCTTAAGATTCATTCATTCTCATTCCCTCTCCCTCTCCCTCCCTCTCTCTCTCTCTCTCTCTTTCTCTCTCTCTCTCTCTCCCTCTCCCCCTCTCTCCCTCCCCCTTTACCCCTAACCCCTGCATGTGTGCTCTTGCTCTCTCTAAAAAAATAAAAATAAAAACCTCAATCAGTATAGAAGTCCACAGTTCCCACAATTTCTCACCTTACACAGAATTTAGATAACACCCTATTATGCCTTCCTTCCTTCACTTTACTCACCCACTTTCTATGAACTATGGACATTAGAGATGATATGCTTGCTTTTACTTCTTAGCTATGATGTTAGTTTTACATTGTCAAGGGTTACTTCTGTTTTCCTATCATAACTGCCTTTGTTTAATGTATAGTTTGTGTCTAACAAAAACAAGAGCATTTACATTTTTATGATCGACTTTGTTTAACAAAGAACCAAGGAAGGTGATCAAATGCCAAGGAAAGCAAATGTAATTTATATCACTGGGATGTGTTGTTTTGTGTGTTCTATCCCTTAGAGGAAATGATCCAAGCATCAAAATCAAAATGAATTCTCTTTCCTTGTAAACTCCCCTAATTTATCTCCTATTTTAATGTGCTGCATGTTTGGACTGTAGCTTTTGTTATTTAACACTTTTCCCACTTTTGAAATATTTTTGTCTATGGTGTTCTGAATCAGTGAGAGTACATCTAAATGTGACTTCATCCTGTTTTCTCTTTTATTTATCTGTTTTCTTTTTGGAGCTTCCTATTAGATACGTCCATTGGATTGTTCATCTATCTTTTTGCTTTTTTCCTTTTTAACTTTCATTTTCTAGATTTCTTTGTTTTTTACTCCTATAAATATTTGATTTTTATAAACATATTTGTAATTCTCCTGATTTCAAACTTGGTTTCCAGTAGTTGCTTTTTTTATAAAAGCTGCTTATTCTCACTTTATGATGGTAAGATTTTCTCAGAAACCCTTAGGCAGCTTTTTGTTTGTTTCTAATGCTCTTCTCCTTCCTGAATTATTGCCATTTCGTGATGAAATAGCTAATGAGCAATGAGAAGGTATTTGAAGTAGGTAGAATAGATTTCCTCTGCCATTTTATAGATAGGAGTTTCTCCTCATGAAGCTTCCCTCCTAAATAAGAAGGTAGGGGTTTCAACTAACAGATTTACTATGTGTGTTTTTGAATTGCAGGTGGGCTTCTCAGATGCCGGAACGAGGAGGCTCTATTCTGGAACTCTGATAACCTCACTAGATGCCGTAGCTCTCCACACAGAGTGGATGCATCCATTTCTTTAGCATAGTGCTCTAGTTTTTGCCAAACAGTAAAGCCTGGTTTGCTGGGATGCCCTCATTCTTTCCCTACCCCCTCTACTCACCTACCAGAAAACTCTGAACAGTTCTGTGACTTGTCTTTGAGTTTATTTTCCTGTTTGATTTCAGCCATCCACTCCTCTCCATTCCTGCCAGCTACAACCTGGAAGCCTCTCAACGGCTTTTCTGAGAATATTGGTTCCCACATGTCTTGTACCCTTCTAACTTTTTTCTCTGTGTATTCTGGACTTCATTCTGTTTTATCCATCTGGACTTTCCCACTTGCTGTTTTCTAAAATTTCAAGATCTCTTGTTTATTGGTAACACCTGCACACCCAAAACTTCTGCATACCAAAAACTTATTTAATGCCTGCCATTTTGGTTGACATTTTGGAGAGAGGCTAGGCAAGTGTACATACTCATCCTGCCATTCTTTTTATTTTTGTTAAGTTTATTTATTTTGAGAGAGAGAGAGCAGTGGAGGGTCAGAGAGACAGGGAGAGAGAGAGAGAATCCCAAGGAAGCTCTGCACCAGCAGCATTGAGTGCGATGTGGGGCTTGTCATGACCTGAGCTGAAATCAAGAGTCCGATGCTTAACTGACTGAGCTACCCAGGTGCCCCTCTTCCTGCCATTCTTAACTGGAAACAGTTGGATTAATTTCAGATCCATTATTGGAAATTGTTTTTATTTTTACTACTCTGCCCTTTATCTAGCTCAGTACCTTGTGGGTTCTGAATAGTTGACATGTTGAAGAACTTAACTTAAAGTCAGTACATTTACTGGCTGAAAATTGTTTGCCTTTTTAGAATCCAGGAGCTGATGTCTGACGATCAGCGAGAAGCTGGTCGGATTCCACGAACAATAGAGTGTGAACTTGTTCATGATCTTGTGGATAGCTGTGTCCCAGGAGACACAGTGACTATTACTGGAGTTGTCAAAGTCTCAAATGCTGAAGAAGGTATGGTATAACTCTTCTCATTGATTGTCCCTCAGTAATTTGTTAGCATTCATCTTTTTTCTTTTTAAGTTACTTTTGAATCTCCACTAGGATAGGGAATCCCGTGTTTCTTACATAGGTGAAACTTTTCCTTCAAAATAAAGGTTTATTTGTAGTTTATTGTGCCTTTCGTTTACATGCTATTCAAGTCTTTTTAGAGAAAATGAAAATACCAGTTATTGTACTTAATGCTTTGAACTTTACAGGTTCTCGAAATAAGAATGACAAATGCATGTTCCTTTTGTACATTGAAGCAAATTCTGTTAGCAATAGCAAAGGACGGAAAACAAAGACTTCTGAGGATGGGTGTAAGCATGGAGCATTGATGGAGTTTTCTCTTAAAGACCTTTATGCCATCCAAGAGATTCAAGCTGAAGAAAACCTGTTTAAGCTCATTGTCAAGTATGTATGAAGTTTTCTGAAGTTTTATTATGTAGATGCACCATAGAGGTGCTCTTGGCTACAGGTAACAAGAAACTAGTCAAAATGGTTGCCAGTTACAATTCACAGGTCAAACCCAGGTAACTGTCTATTTTTATATGGCCCATAAGGTAAGAATGGTTTCTGTATTTCGTAATGGCTGAAACAAATATTTCATGACACACAAAATTATATGAAATTTAAATTTCCCTGCCTGTAAATGAACTTGTATTGGAACACAGCCACAGGCACTCATTTATGTAGTGTCTGGCTGCCTTCCAGCTGCAATGACAGCTGAGTAGTTGCAGCAGAGAATCACTCACAGATATTTGCTGTCTGTTCCTCTGTAGAAAAGTTTGCTGATTTCTAGTTTTATCCATAAGGAAAATTTACTGTTTCACACAAGAAGTTAAGTTACTCAATAGAAGAATGATGGGATTTGATGGGACTATGAATTCCAGGCATTTTGATTAGTTGTATGTCAGGGATTGTTGTTTCTTTTTTTTAAAAAAGGAAGAAAGAGGTCACATAGAAGTCACTTACTTCAATAAATATTTCATAATACTCTTTTATTTCCATGTTTTTGCCATGCAGTGGAGAAGAAGCAAAGTACAGGCATTTTTGCTTTACTGGTTAAGAGCTTTTTTTTTTTTTTAATAAATCTAAGTTAGAATCCTACTTCAACCACTTAACTTCCGGTGTGGTTGGAAGCATGTTAATTATTATCTCCTTAATTTTTATCACCCTAAAACAGAAATAATAATTCCTGTCTCAGAGGTTGTACCAAAGATTAATTGAAATTTTATAATGTATTTAACATAATTCATACAACATACTGTTATATTTAAAGTTTTTACAATATTTTGGACAATTTTAAAGAAATAGAAGAAAACAAGAGAGACTGAAAAATAGATATACCTAAGAGTAGTAAAGAGCTGAGGTTTTGAAATGTGTTGCATTTTCTTTCACCTAGGCTTAGGACACTAAGAGAATTTGTTTTTGCCTTTGATATGTTAATTAACCAACCAAGAAAAGTATACAGTTCTTCAGGGATTCTTTGTCCCTAAATCCTCAGAGACTTCCTCTGAATAGCAGACAGCCATCCAGACCCACCCTGGGAGAGGAGGTGCCCTGAGCTGAAGGAGGGGTGTCATCTGTGGGTCAGTGACTGGCGAGTGGGCTCCAAGCAGATGGGAAGTAGCAACCTGGTTGATGATCAAAACACCTCTTCCATTGGTTCCTTTTGCCCATTATGAATAAGAACTAATGTTCACAGTGGTCCTTCTGCTGTACTACTTACAGAAAGGTTTTCTGCCCACAGGTTGCTTTTACCCCTCAGTTTTAAATTTGTAATTTCAACATCAAAAATCAGATTTTTCATTTGTTAATCTTGCAGGGGTTGACAAGTTAGGCAGACTGCCTAGTTTTGTAAATAAAGTTTTACTGAAACACATCCCTGTCCATTCATCTACATATTGCTTTCACACAAGTTGAGTAGTTGTGACCAATCAAATTGAAAAGGTACAGGTTCTGGCCCTTTAAGAAAAAGTTTATCCGCCTTTGTTAGAGTAACAAGTCGAGGACCACGAAAGCAGAATACAGAAGACAGTGGAAGGTTATGTTTTAGTTTAGGTTTTTTCAGAAGCAATGATTTGGGTAAGCATTTATTTGGAGGTGATCCCCAGAAATACTGGTAAGGGAATGGGGGAATGAGAGAAAGGATGGTAGTGGATGGTGCCTTAATGAAGAGGTTACTGTGAGCATCCAGGGCTTAATCCTCTTGAGACTGTACTAGACTATGTAGAACTAGCCTCAGTATTTTCCTATCCAAGGGCCTAGATTTGGGGCTACTCTTGGAATATTCTATAACCCAGCACTTTTAGCCTGTGCCTCCTCCCTGCTGCTGATGTTTCTGCAGCCAGAGAAAGCCTTCAGCAGACAGGTGCAGGTGTGTGGTCGGAAGCCAGCAGTGATTATGTGGGAAGATGCTTAACAGGAAGCACCAAGGGGATGTGGGGGACAACAGCTTCTGTGTTTACATGTATTAAAAGGGATAAGGATTTATACTTTACTCCTGGTTACGTCTCTTCCACTCTGGCCTTTTTTGCTTGATCCTTGTTTTTACAATTGATAAATGTAAATATACTTCTTTTAGTCATATTTGGTCTTATTAATTCTGATCTTTTGAATCAAGCTGAAAAAATGAAATTTTATCTCATCTTAAAATAATATTATTTACTCAGTTCACCAGTTAGTTGTCTTTTGATTACTTGGCTACACAAATATCTGTTCATGTAAAATGCAATATAATTCTATATCCTAAAGTAGAAGACCATGATTATGATGTATGATAAAGGCTGGTGATAGAGCAACCCATATATTTGGTTATTTTAAAACGCTTTGCAGGGCACCTGGATGGCTCAGTTGGTTAAGTGTCCAACTCTTGATTTCAGCTCAGGTCATGATCTCATGGTTCTAAGATTGAGCCCGCATTCAGCTCTATGCTGGGCATGGAGCCTGCTTGAGAGTCTCTGCATCTGCCCCTCCCTTGTGCACATACTCTCTCAAAATAAATAAATAAATAAAATTTCAAAAAAATAAATGCTTTACAAGTATCCTATCTCCCTTACACAGGCACAATTTTTAAGGCATTCTTCTCTTTATGGATAACCAAGAACTTTGAGAAATGTACTGATAGAATAAAATGTCTTGAGTTGTTTGAGGGATGTGAATTTTATGTCTTTTTATTTTTGGATGTTAAATAAACCAAGTTAAGCAAGTTGTAAAGTAGATCTAATGGATTGATGAATGTAAATAAAAATTTATAAGTTGCATTTTGTTTTTCAGCTCACTTTGCCCTGTCATTTTTGGTCATGAAGTAAGTATTTTACTTCGTCTCTACCCCAAAATACATACAGTTGGCAAAAAAAAATAGCTAATTTCTGTTAGCCAGTTATTTGTATTTTAATAGACCATTATTCTCCAGAAATGAATGGTGTGAAAGGCAATCTATAGCTCTTTGTAATAACAAGCTACTTACTAATTTGAGCTAATAAAAATGAGGTTCCTTTAAAGTGACTTTGCGTGCTAAGTGTTAAAGCAGAAGCTGACAAATATTTCCCAGTTTTGTGGAGTAGATTCATGCTTTGCAAGGTAGATCTTTACTTGGTTAAGATACCTCTTTGATTTTATGTGCTTCCTAATTTGCTTTTTATCATTTATATTATGGAAGTTTTATTTCCTTAGAAAAAAAGTAAAGTTCAATTATGCTTTAAAAATTTTCTGAAATGTAAATATAGAAGGAGGAACATCCCTTCTTTGCTAGTAGTCATCTTTATGTTTTTCTTACTTTGGGGGTCCCCCCGCTCCTTCTTTCACACTTGAGCTTGTTAAAGCAGGCTTGGCATTAGCACTCTTTGGAGGAAGCCAAAAATACGCAGATGACAAAAACAGAATTCCAATTCGAGGAGATCCACATGTTCTTGTCGTTGGAGATCCAGGCTTGGGAAAGAGTCAGATGCTACAGGTAAGAAATCAATCATCTAGTACTTAATATATTCCTTCTAAAACATGTAACTGATTCACAAGTGAATTTTCTCAAAGCATGCAGTGTTTGTGTTCTAGAGGACCTAGTTGGTCTGGTGGTATAAGTGAATTGGGGTTTATGTGAGTCGCTTTTCTCTGGCCATCCTTTCAAATCAAGCCAGTCTCTCTCACACAGGCTGTGCAGGCATGCTTATCTGTTGAAATGTCACCTGTTGTGAAATATTAAGCATTTTTCTAATCTTTCCCCCCCCTTTTTTTTGTGGTATCAGTTTTGCTAGTCTTTTGTGTGTGACTTCACCTATGAACAGAATAGTTTGAGGAAGTAAAGAGCAGGGAGGCAGGGTCATGCATTCTCTCTTCACCAACTACATAAACACTGTAGTGAGCTTTAGGAACAGCCTGATAAAGGTAAGAGATCTGTGTCTGTACATCTTTACTGTTTCTGAGTGTAAAGCAAGTCAACTTCTGTGACCAGCTTCTTGTTGGTCCCTAAGAAGATTCTGCCTCTGCCAATCAGAGCCTGGTGGTTCTCCCCATCAGAGCTTATAATGGCCCTAGAAGCCTCTGCTTATTGGAATGCTTTGGTTGCCTAGGAGTGACGCCTGGTAAGTCAGCCATAATGTCCTTTCTGAGAATGCCCATGTGTCCCCACTCCTCACCACCAACCCCAGTGTAGAAAATGTGACCAAACCAGGGGTCTTTTTGCCAAGTTGTAGACCTGTGGCTACTGCATCTTTGTCCAGGGGTCGGAACCTTGGCTGCATATTGGAATCACCTTTGGAACTCTGAAAATCCTGGGGCCTGCCTAGTCCAACTGGATTAAAAGTGTCTAGATTAGGGCCCTCGTGTCTGTGCATGTCACCCAGCGCAGGTGATTGTGCCGTGCAGCCAGGACTGAGAACCACTCTGACGTCATCGCTGCATTATAAACCCACTGTCCTTCACATCAGAACCATTACTTAGTCCCTAAGTTTGGTTGTAAAACCAGTTGTCATTTTAATTCCTAAGGTGGCATTTCCTCTATGTTTCCATGTTCTTTGGACCAACTGGGCCTACTTAAAAAAAAAAAAAACCAAAACTCTGTTCTGAGCCCTTGCTATAAACCTGACAGCTGAGACACAGGGCACCTAGTTTTAGGGGGAACAGTTGATGATAAAAATGAAAACACGATACGTAGCAAGACTGTGCATGTAAAAGGTCCATGTGTGAACCTGAAATGTTACAGCTTTATTTTCTTTTATTATCATTGTGTATATAGCAGATTAGTGTCTTCTAGGTAGAAACCTGGTTTAACTTCCACAATGTCTGGTTATCTATACAAATACATCTTCCATTTTATACATTTTGCTTGCAGTATATAAAAGTTCCATTTTTCTCTCTAACTTCTTATTTTCCCCTTTTAATCTCTTTTTATTTAAGAACTAGATCTTGGCAGATAATGGTTTCAGAATATATTTAATGGTACTGAAAAAAAATTAATACTAAGAAATGGCATTGGCAATTTTTCATGGTTTTTAGACCTGGAATAATGCCTTTTAAACCATTGGCTCAATTTAAAAATGGAAGCTGTAATATTGGTAGAAATCAAATGTTGTAAACAAAGGAGGGTATTTGAATATACGTCTTCTAGCCCTGCTAAACCAGAGATTTTAAAAATTAGCCTAAGACTAACAGTCATCATTTACTTTATATGTTTAATCCTTTTTTCCTCTGACCATTTTGTAGTCATCCTTTCAGACTAATAAGGGATTAAAAATAATGAAAATAAGGAGGGTGCCTGGGTGGCTCAGTTGGTAAAGCATCCGACTCTTGATTTTGGTTCAGGTCATGATCTCAGTGGTAGTGGGATGGAGCCTCCACGTCAGGCTGAGTGTGGAACCTGCTTAAGATTCTCTCTCTCTCTCTCTCTCTCTCTCTCTCTCTCTCTCTCTCTCTCACTCTACCCCTCCCTTGTTTGTGCACTCAAAATAAATAAACATTAAAAAAAATAATGATAGCTACTGTTTATAAGCTAGATATTATAGGATCATTTGGGTTGGACACTGCACAAGTCCAGAGTGCATTATCAACATAGAAGTATGAGTACTGTCTCCTGGGGTTATGCAGTGCACAGCATACACAGTGGCCTTGCATTGGGCACTTATTGTGTGCCAGGTACCAGATTTATATTTTATATATATAAATTATAGATGCAATGATTATTATATTTTGTAATATAATACAATATAATAATAAATTTAAATAGATTATTGTATTTTATAATATACTGCAATATAATATTATATTATAGATACAATCTAATTTATCCCTCAGGGATATATGTGATAAAACAAGGAAGCGGAGGCTCAGAGAGATCTGAGAGCAGCATAACCAGTACATGGTAGAGCCAAAATTTAAACAGGTCTGCTTGGGGCACCTGGGTGGTTCAGTCAGTTAAGCATCTTACTCTTGATCTCAGCTCAGGTCTGGATCTCAGGGTCGTGAGTTCAGGTCCCATTTTGGGCTCCATACTGGGCATAGAGCTTGCTTTAAATAAACCAAAAACAATAACAACAAAACCCCCAGGTCTGCTGGACTCTGGAGGTCCATTCTTTTAACTCTTATGTTATTTAATCACTTTCCTAACCTGTTATAGCTTGTTTATTCAGTGACCATTATTGAGCATTTTATTACCTGATGTATAAAGAAGCCTTTGAAATTACAATTGGTACTCATGTTTTCTGTTTGAACTTGAAAATGAAGCTTAGAATGAAGTTGTGTAGTATTCATATGACCACAGGCATCAGAGGCAGGCTCCCTGGATTTGACTGAATCCTCACCCCACACCTTCATAGCTACTGTGAGTTACTCTATGCAGGGCTTGGTTTCTACCTGACTAAATGAGGATGTAATAATTCCTTCCTATCTCACTACTGCAGTAGTGAAGATTGTAGTAAAACTGTCAGAAGAATACCTGGCAGGGGCACCTGGGTGGCTTAGTCAGTTAAGTGTCCAACCTTGATTTTTGCTCAGGTCATGATCTCATGATTCATGAGATCAAGCCCTGCATCAGGTTCTGTGCTGACAGTGCAGAGCCTGCTTGGGATTCTCTCTCCCTGTCTCTGCCCCTTCCCTGTTTGTGCTTTCTCTCTCTCCCTCCCCCCCTCCCGCATCTCTCAAAAATAGATAAATAAACTTAAAAAAAAGAAGACCAGGAATATAGCTGACATTTGTAAGCAGTTACTATATTTTTTCTTTTACTTTGGCTGATTCTCTTTAACCTTTCCTTAGGCAGTATGCAATGTTGCTCCACGTGGCGTATATGTTTGTGGTAATACCACAACTACCTCTGGTTTGACTGTAACTCTTTCCAAAGATAGTTCCTCTGGAGATTTTGCTTTGGAAGCTGGTGCCCTTGTACTTGGTGATCAAGGTAAGAGACAAAACTTTCCACTGTTTACAACATATAATTTTTCACTAATATTATAGCTTCTATTTTTAAAGTCTTCCAATTCATTTCTTTGCATTCTGTTCAAGAGGCATTTGAACAGCACTGTATTGACCAGTGAGTTGAGAGTGAGTGCCAGAAAAAAATAACTGGAAATAGAGTTTACACTACAGAATTAAAACTGGTACTTAATGTCATTCATTTACAGAATCTTGTGACAGACACCATTATATATCACGTCAGTCCAGTCAAATAGGTATAGATGACTCCTGCACTTTCCATTTCATATCAACCATCACAATTGCTTAAAAGCCTGTTTTAAAGCTTTACATCAAGCTCCCTATGGGGTGGGATATGGTTATCTGTTGACTGCCACATTTATATTTCCTAATACATTGGTGCACGGTAAGTACTTGCTGAATGCATTACTATAATTACTTCAGAATACTTGGAAATGCCTTGGGACTGAAAATAAGGTGAGTGTTATCCTTTACTCTCAGAGGATTTACAATACAAATACAGAACTATTACTTTGTAATTAGAAGCTTTGCTGTATTTTAACCCATCTCACTGGATGTTTTTCAGGATTTGACTGAGAGTTTATAAGAAATCCAATTGGAGAGCTTAGCAAGAAGGGATCTCTAGTAAAGCTTTGCTACCTAAGTTTCTCTCTGTGATGCTATAACTCTATTGGAAAACATGTTCCTATGCATGTGTCAGGTAGTGCCCAGATTCCAGTCCAGCTAAGGTCATTCATTCGTTTTTTTGCTAGTGACCTCCACGTTTCTGAATCCAGATCCTGTCAGCACCCTCCCCCCAGCCCCCTTCCTTGATACTTTACCTGCTTGGTTTCCAGGACACCATACTCTTGGTTTTCTTACTTCATTCACTGTTCCTTCCCAGTCTAGTTCGGTATCTCTCCAGCCTTAACTAATTGGCACCTCCAGGTTTTGTGCCTATTTTCTTCTTAGTCCATGCTTACCTTCTTGGTGATCTTATTTAGCCTCATGGCTTTGCCTACCTATATGCTGAAATTTTCCGAATTTATCTCTTTTCTTCCTTGAACTCCAGGCACATTTTTTTTTTGAGAGAGAGAGAGTAAGAAAGATTTGTGAGTGAGTGCAAGCAGGGAAGGGGCAGAGGGGGAGAGAGAAAATTTTAAGCAGGCTCCATGCCCTAACTCGGGGCTTGATCTCACAAGCATGAGGGCATGCATGACCTGAGCCAAAATCAAGAGTTGGACACCTAACTGACTGAACCATCCAGGTGCCCCCAGGTACGTATTTCTAATAGTCTGTTTTTGTAGTACCGCTATAACTTGCTCAGACTTAACACATCCCAATTTAAAATCCTGATGTTCTCCTTCAAACCTATTTTTATAGTCTTTCCCATCTCAGTCAAGGATAATTCCATCCTTCTATTTTGAAATATCAGAAAATGTGTAGTCATCTTTGACTTTTGCTTATACCCCACATCCAATCTATCAACAAATATTTGGGCTCTACCTTCCATATATATCCAGTATCCAGACTCTCGTCCACTGCTTCTGCTACCCTGATCGAAGACACCATCATCTCTTACATGGGTTATTATTGGGATCTCCTAGTTGGAATGCCTGTGACCACCCTTGCCCTTTCCATTGTTCTTAGCAAGAAAACCAATCATGTTGAAACTCAGATAAAGTAATTATCCTGCTCAAAACACTCCAGTGGCTTCCTATTTCACTCAGAGTGAAAGCTCAAGATTTGACGGTGGTCCAGGGCCATTCACATTCTGGCCTTTTTATCACCTCTTTTGCCTCTTTATACTACTTCCCTCTTATTCTCCAGCTACACCACCAGCACATGAGGCACATTACATTCCTGCATTAGGCCTTTGTGCTTGTTATTCCCATTGTCTGTGCTTCCTTTACTCCAGATAGGTCTGCAAGGCTTGTTTCTGGATCCTTGAAGTTTTTGCTCAAATGTCCTCTCCATACCCCAGAAAACTGATCTCACATAGTTATGCCTATCTCATGTAGTTGTTGAAATATACCACCTTTTAAATATACATAGATCTAGAAATAAAAAGCCTATGGGGCACCTGGGTGGCTCAGTCAGTTGGGCATCTGACTTCAGCTCAGGTCATGATCTTGCAGTTTGTGGGTTTGAGACCCATGTTGGGCTCTGTGCTGGCAGCTCAGAGCCTGGAGCCTCCTTCTGATTTGGTGTCTCCCTCTCTCTCTGCCCCTCCCATGCTCATGCTCTGTCTCTCTCTGTTTCTCAATAATAAATAAAAATGTTAAAAAAAATTTTTAAAGAAATAGAAAACAGAAAATGCAGAAAAGAAAATGTAAAACTGTTTCTGTTTGCAGATGCTGTGATTAATTATGCAGAAAATCCAGGAAAATGTAAAAAACGTTTACTAGAAGTAACGAATTTAGCAGTGTCACAGAATACAAGGTTGATCTACAAAAGTCAACTGTATTCTTATATACCTGGAGCAAACAATCAAAAAACAAAATTTTAAAAACTTATTCTGAGTAGCACCACCTCCTTCCAAAAAACATAAAATATCTTGGAATAAATGTAAGAGAAAATATCTAAGATAACTACACTGAAAACTGCAAACACTTCTGAGGAATTAAAGAAATCCTACACAAATGGAGATATAATGAAAGCTCAATATTAAGATAGCCAGTATTCTTAAGATCCCCAAATTGATCAGTAGAATCAATGAAACCCCAAAATTTCAGCATGCTATTTAGTAGAAATTGACAAAGTTTTCTTAAAGCTTTCATGGAAATGCAAAGGACCTAGCATAAACAAGCAATAATAATAAATAAAAGCACAAAGTTGGAAGATTTGCCCTACTAAATTTCAAAACTATTAAGTTATAATTTGCTATTGGTGATAAAATGGGCATACAGATCAGTAGAACTAAACAAAGTGTATAGAAATGGAGCTATACACATAAAATTAGTGGATTTCTTTAATATTTTTATTTTAAGTCTATCCTTCCTTGTTTATAATGGCTAGCACCTTTGTTCAATATTGAATAGAAGTGGAAAAGGCAGGCAATATTTATTTGTTCCTGGTAACAGGAAAAACAAATCAATCTTTCACCATTAAATATGTTAGTTGTAGGCTTTTTTTGTTGTTGATACTCTTTATTCATTTGAGATAGCTCCCTATCATTCCTACTTTGCTGAGACTAACATGAATGTATATTGAATACTGTCAAAGGCCTTTTCTGCTATATTAAAAGGCTCATATAGTTTTTCTTTTTTTCATTCATATGGTGAATTGTATTGATTGATCTATTTTAATGTTAGTCAAACTTGCATTCATGGGATAAGTTCTATTTGATTGTGATGTCTTGTTCAATTTTTTTAAAGTATTGCTGGATTTAATTTACTAACATTTTGTTAAGGATTTTTTTGTCTATTCATGAAAAACTTAACTATCTCCAAAGTTTTATCTTTTCCCGAATGTATTATAGTTGGAATTATACAGTATGTAATCTTATCAGATTGAGTTCATTCACATAGTAATATGCATTTATGTCTCCTCCAAGTTTTTCACAGCTTGATAGATGATTGCTTTTTAACACAACATAATATTCTGTTGTCTTGATATACAGTTTATTGATTCTCCTGTTTAAGAACATCTTGTTTTCAAGTTTTGGCAATTATGAGTAGAGCTTCTATAAATATCCACATGCATATTTTGAGTGCATAAGTTTCAACTATTTTAAGTAAATACCAAAAAGCACAATTACTGGATTGTATGCTAAGAATGTTTAGTACTATAAGAAAAAGGCAACTATCTTCCAAAGTAGGACCATTTCTCATTCCCATCAAAAATGAATGAGTGTTCCTGTTGCTCCACATTCTTGTCAGCATTTGGTGGTGTCTGTGTGTTGGATGTTAGCCGTTCTAATAGATGTATAGTAGTATCTCATTCATGTTTTAATTTACAATTCCCAAATGACATATGATGTTGAAGATCCTTTCATATGCTTACTTGCCATCTATATATTTTTATTTTTTCCAAAATAAAAAAAGAGTCTGGTGTATTTCCATCAGAACGAAGCTGAAAAAAAAATATACATAGATCTTCTCTTGCCTTTTTGAATGTTATGTCTTTCGGCTTTCTTAAGGTCATTCTATCTTCATTTTTGTAGCACTCACAATGCAGTGCCTTGCCTATGAAATGTGCCTAATGAGAAAATACTACATAAAAGTTAGTTAAGTGTTTTATTTGCTGTAAAAGAAGCACAAATTCTCTACCTTTGACATTTTATAATTTTAACTGCTGGAAACAATTACAAATAATTTCCTTATTGTGGAACAGTTTCCATCCTGTAAGATTTAGAACTTATCCAAAGAAAGCTTTCATCTGTGTTATTCTACTCTGATCATAGGTATTTGTGGGATAGATGAATTTGATAAGATGGGGAATCAACACCAAGCCTTGTTGGAAGCTATGGAGCAGCAAAGTATTAGTCTTGCTAAGGCTGGCATGGTTTGTAGCCTCCCCGCAAGAACTTCCATCATCGCTGCTGCAAATCCAGTTGGAGGACACTACAATAAAGCCAAAACAGTTTCTGAGAATCTAAAGTAAGTCTCTTTGGATATTTATACCTTTAATATATTGAATCCTTGTAAATCAGTAAGAAAAAGATAACTGAGGGCATATAGTTCACAGAAATGATAATTTCCAGTAAATGTACAAAAACATGTTTGAGCACTACAAATTAAAACAATGAAGTCCCATTGATAGCTACCAGATTGGCAAACATTTTATATATTGATAATCATTATTGGCAAAGAGTTGGGGACATGAGTTTTCACACATGTTTTAGCCAGTTCTACTTTTAGGAATCATACAGGAATAGTCACATAAGTGCACAGAGACATATTTACAGGTTGGGTATTACGGCATTATTTATCACAACCAAAAGTTGGAAACAGCCTACAATGCCCATTGATAGGGAAGTGGTAAACTGGCAAGGCCGTACAGGGGAGAGTAGCAGTTACAAAAATGGAAGTAGCTCTGTGTGCTAATAGGGGAACATGTCTGTGCTTTACTGTTACATGAAAAAAAGCACATTACATACTTACAAATGGGGTCTGATCCTACTTTTTTCCAAAAACAAAGTTTGTATTTTTATGTGCGTATGCTTTCTTTTCTGACCTGCTCTGTACAAGTTGGGCAGAAAGGGAAAATAGATTGAAGTGATTGTGGAAGTGAGAAAAAGACAAAAGAATGCCTCATGTGAAAAATTAGAAGCTTGAATTCTAGAGGGAAAACCAAATTTCCTAGTATTTGATAATGCGTTCCTTTACTATAGAAATGGCAGATAGGAAAATATACAATTGTACTTAGAGATGCTATACCTCCAACACCACCAAAAAAGTCAGTCTAGGGACACCTGGGTGGCTCAGTCGTTATGCGCCCAACTCTTGATCTCAGCTCAGGTCTTGATCTCAGGTCATGGGTTCAAGCCCTGTGCTGGGCATGAAGCCTACTTAAAAAAAAAGTCAGTCTATTAGTTTTTCTTAGTAAAATGACAAAGTGCTATCTTGGAAAGATCAGAAAGATACTATTAAACAAGGATGTGGTTTTTAGATTCTGATTTTTAGTGGTACCCAAACCTGCTTTGGGGTGTTGGCCAAATTCTTTAACCACTCTGAATTCAGTTTTCTTGTCTGATAAATAGAAGGATAATCTGATTGGTAGGATCAGGGAAGATGACTAAGTAGAACATAGCATTTTTATTATAATCATTCTAATGAGTTTTAAGAAAAAGTGTTTTGTTTTGTTTTGTCTAAATGATCATAGATGCTTTGAGAGACTCAATGTTTTGGTGAAAGAAAACATACAAAAAATTAAAACAACCCAACTAGATAACCTCTGGTGTATCATATAGCATTTGTTTTAAAATTCAAAGTCATTGTGTAGCTTACCATCAGGTAGTAATATAGAACACAGAGATGGTGTGAGAAGGGCCTTAACATCAACCTACCAAAGGCAGGTACATGTATGGCTTGTTTACGTGTTGAAGGCTGTGTGGCCTGGTTGGTCTCCAGAGTTGGTGGGTGAATTGAATCCAAAAACTATTGCTTGTTTCTTTAAGTTTATTTTTTTTTAAGTTCTACATGGAACTTGAATAGTAAACGAGTAAGCGGTTTTCTCTTTGTTTTGATTCCGATCATTGTTTCTTCTATCTTTCATGCCTCTTAGAATGGGAAGTGCCCTGCTGTCCAGATTTGATTTGGTCTTCATCCTGTTAGATACCCCAAATGAGGACCATGATCACTTACTCTCTGAACATGTGATTGCAATACGAGCCGGAAAGCAGAGAACTGTTAGCGGAGCCACGGTCGCTCGCGTGAATAGCCAGGATTCAAATACTTCTGTACTTGAAGTGGTGTCTGATAAACCATTATCGGAGAGATTAAAGGTATGAGTCTTTCTGCTCCTTAATCATTCGTTTCAGTTCTGTTTGAATGTCAGAGTTCAGTATGTTGCTTATTGGAGAGCAGTACTGTATAAGCTTTCGTGCCCAAACCTTTTATATTACAGTAGTAGGGTTTATGTAAAATGAGTTTGAAATAATCCAAGTCACCTAGACCCAGAGCTGGAACTACAGTTTTTGGCTTCTTTAGAAAGTCTTTTAGAAGTTTATATGTATCTAGACAAGTTATTTTAACAGAAAGATTTTATTTGCTATCCTTGTGAATACTTTTTTCATGCTTCAGGTGGTTCCTGGAGAAACAATAGATCTAATTCCCCACCAGCTGTTGAGAAAGTACATTGGTTATGCTCGGCAGTATGTCTATCCAAGGTTATCCGCAGAAGCTGCTCAGATTCTTCAGGATTTTTACCTTGAGCTCCGGAAACAGAGCCAGAGGTTAAATAGCTCACCAATCACTACTAGGCAGCTGGAGTCTCTAATTCGTCTAACAGAGGTTTGTTTTAAATTCATGCTCTTTTGACTTAAACATGGAGCAAGAGGTGGTAAGATTTCTCTCAATTTCCTGCATAATTAATTTGATTTTTCTTCCAACTGACATTTGGTCATATCTGTAACATAACCAAATCAAATCCCTTCTTTCTAGGCTTAGGACCAGTTACTAACTAGGCAACTTTTTGTTCCCCTTTTAATGACATTGAAGACTCCTGGAGTGTGACAGGTGGTTAGGTTAGTTAAGGATTCAGAGATTCTAAGTTGAGTATATGGGAATATGGAATGCGTCAGTATTTGATTTGATACAGAACAGGTCCATAAGAGTACTATCTGTTTTTCTAATGGCAGTAACATTTATTCACAGGTTTGGAATGCTAATAGAATTCTGGTATTAAAAATACCTGGAGTTTAGGCTTTTTGCTTTTAAAATCATATTAATCCTTCTGTGTTGTTTTAACACATCATGTGTGGCATGATTTCCTGAAAGTAAAAGGCAAGGAAAAACCTAGTGTATTTCATAATTAAATTTTCTGAAATGAACACTCAGAAAAATATATGTCAAGTAAAAATAGGTTTTAAAAAAATAGGTTTTAATCTATTTTATTTAGTTTATTAAGTTTATTTATTTATTTTGATAGAAGGCGGGAAGTGCCAGAGAGAAAGGGAAAGAGAATCCCAAGCAGGCCCTGCGTTGTCAGCGTGGAGCCCAGTGTGGGGCTTCAACCCACAAACTGTGAGTCCATGACCTAAGCCAAAATCAAGAGTTGGACGCTTAACCGACTGAGCCACCCAGGTGCCCCTGATCCATATTTTAAATGAGTGATTGGGGTGCCAGGGTGGCTCAGTCACTTAACATCTAACTTTGGCTCACATCATAATCTTCAGTTCATGGGTTTGAGCCCCGTGTCAGCTCAGCTTCAGATTCTCTGCCTCGCTCTCTCTCTGCTCCTCCCTTGCTTGCACACTGTCTTGTCTCTCTCTCTCTCTCTCTCTCTCTCTCTCTCAAAAATAAATAAACATAAAAAAAATTTTTTAAGTGAGTGATTATTTTCATACTCAAGTTTTCAGATAATTTTATTCTGACTTTTCATATTAGAGTCCTCGTCTCCCAATCAGTTTTTGTGTAAAATGAATAAATGAAATAAGCTTAGACATACTTTACCTGCTCAAACAATGTTAAATATACCTACTATTGTTACTTAAAAATGGTTGTTTTCTTTCAAAGGCACGAGCAAGGTTGGAATTAAGAGAAGAAGCAACCAAAGAAGATGCTGAGGATATAGTTGAAGTTATGAAGTATAGGTAAAATTAAATCTCGAATGCTGTTTTTAATGAAATATCAGTCATCTTTTCATCTCAAATATTTAATTATGCAGGTAAAACTATTTTTACTTAGTCCATTGGATCCTCTGAACAAACTATATTTTCTTGGTTTAAAACATTTGTATAAATAAATAATCTTTATATTAAAATTTGTTTGAATGGATAATACAGTCTCACAGTTATAAAATCAGTTCAAAAATACATATTTTGAGAATACGCAAAAGCAACAGCCTCATAATGGGTAAAATCATTAAATCATTAACACTTAATGACTACCAACCCTTTCAACCAATTCCTAACATACTCCCTTTTGTATAAATATTCTGTTGGTTTAATATTACACAGTGCTTGGACTGTCAGTTTCCTCTTTTACATGACTCAGTGCTAGGGTTTGAGGGGTCTCGTAGATGAAAATTTCACCAGGCTGGTGTCATTCCCTCTCCAGTTGACTTTATTGTGTTGGAGACCCTCCAGTTACCATTGGTAAGCAACCAGAGAGTCTAGGAATTACTAGATTGTCTCACACAATGTGCTGCCAGGGATTCAGTGTACCAGCATGTGAAATAAAGGAATGGCCATAAATGCCAGTTGTCTACCTGACTTCTGGTGGGCCTAACTTCCTGGCGGACCAGACCAATAAGAAACCTAGAGATTGCCTACAGGGCACCTGGCTGGCTTAGTTGGTAGAATACGTGACTCTTAATCTCAGGATCTTGACTTCAAGGCCCATGTTGGGTGTAAGGCTTACTTAAAAAAAAAAAGAGAGAGAGAGGGAGGGAGGGAGGAAGGAAGGAACAGAGATCCTTTTTTCACGAATAAACAAAGCCACTGAACCTAACCAAAATTCCAAAAAATTTAGACTCTTTTTTCCCAATTAAAAACAAGCACCACCAGTAAGGACTTCTTTCTTACTTAATAATAAGATGTTGGGCCGCCTGGGTAGCTCAGTCGGTTGAGCGTCTGACTTCAGCTCATGTCATGATCTCACAGTTCATGGGTTCGAGCCCCACATCAGGCTCTGTGCTGACAGCTAGCGCAGAGCCTGGAGCCTGTTTCAGATTCTGTGTCTCCCTCTCTCTCTGACTCTCCTCTGCTCACACTGTCTCTCTGTCTCTCAAAAATAAATAAAAAACAGGAAAAAAAAATTTTTTTAATGATAAAAAGTTGCCTCTTTACAATTTTTCTGAACAGACTGCTTTTTTTTTTTAAGTTTATTTGTTTTGAGAGAGAGAACATGTGCATGTGCACAAGCAAGAGAGGGGCAGAGAGAGAAGGAGCGAGAATCCCAAGCGGCTCCACGCTGTCAGTGCAAAACCTGACATGGGGCTTAATCCTGCAAACCATGAGATCATGACCTTAGCGGAAACCAAGAGTCAGGCACTTTAACCAACTGAGCCACCCAGGTGCCCCTGAGCATCCTGCTCTTAAAGGCTCCACCTGTGGGGGTGAGGCTAACATTGCTACTCCTGGTTTCCTTTTCCATTTACTGATCTCTCACCCTTTAGGCTACTGGTGCCTGGCTCTCCTGAATAATGCCATGTGCTTCTTCATGGACTTTTGGCTGTCTAGTGAATCAGGGACCATACTACCTTGTCACCCTCCCTTACCTGTAACATTCTCTTTTTAGGCTTTACCCTAATAACTTAGTTTCCGTAGGCCTCAGACTCCAGACATTGCCTCAAACAGCTATCTCGTATTTCTCCACAGTTAAGTCCCCTGATCTGATTCGTTCTCATATCTGAGCATTACACCCAAGATAAATTACACATTAAACCTTTTCAATAAAAATACCATCTTGGTTTTGATTGTCTGAATCCTCATGTCGGACGGTGTTTACATGTACTTTTCCATCCAAGAGGAACTCTTCCATATTTCTGGTGTAACTTTTATATTTTTTTCTACTACTTCTCAAACTTGCCTTGCTGGTGATTCTGAATTAGTTCTAGGCTGTCAGTTTACTCCTGAACTCCTGAAAAAAGAGATCTCATTGTTAAATATACAGTATCTACATGAGATTACCAGTTTGTTTCTCTGAACTGAATGTGCTTTATTGGCTTTTATTAAAATTTTCAGATAAGAAGAATAGGTTCATTACTAGTGATTGGAATTACCTGCTGCTATTTCCATGGTCGATATCAAGATTCAGTTAAACACACTGAGATTGTGAATTATCTCTTATATTACTATCCTTTCTGTCTTTAGGGTCCCTGCTCTCCTGGAGTATGGACTATCTACTGTCTTGACCCGTGTACCCCCAGGGCGCATACATAGTACACAGTACACCCTCAGTAAATGCACTGCATTGATAGTAAAGTTGACCTTAGAAATCATCTCATGCATTGACTCTTCCATTTCAGGGTTGCCCTCTCTTGAGTTTTGAATGTTTGCACTTAATGTGGTCTTGAATCTATAAAACTACATTTTAACTCAGAAGCAAAAGCCGAAATAAGAAAAATCTAAACTGTGATACAGTTCATCATGGTTATCAAAGCACATAGCTATAAAAATTAAATCTTTATGGCCAACAGTTCACGTTAAGTTTTCTTAAAAATATACTAGGAATCACAGACTCTATTCAAAGCCACCTTCAAAGATGAAACATTGTTTTTTTTCTGTTTCAGCACAGTGACTCAGATCTTTATAAGTCTTCACATCTGAAGCCATGTAGCTCAGATTCAAATCCCAGATATTCCACTCAGTGGCTGTGTAACCTTTGGCAAGTCACTTACCTTATTAGACTTTGCTTCTGCATCTGTAAAATGGGAATAAGAATAGTCTCTAAATCAGAGGATTGTTAGACTAAACGGGGTGGTAGCATATGGTGATTAACTATAATTAGCTTAGATATTGTTAATAACATAGTCTAAAGCATTTTTGACAAGTATTTTATAAGAAACAAACTATTGCTTATTATGCTTACATTAATCATAGTACATTTCTTACTATTTATTACAGTCTGATTTGGATGACTCATTCCTATTTGTATGGCTTTCTCTTTCATGTAGGCTCTGATCCATTCAGGGAACAAAGTGAAGCTATGTTTTTAGTAACCCTATAAACTCGTTGCTGTAAGATTCTTGAGGGCAGGAATTACATCTGTTTTATTAACCACTATAAGTCTGCTGCCTAGCAGGTGGCCAATTTAGATATGATTACTCAATTCCTGATTAAATTACACCTTTTCTTCTTCTTCTTGCTATGAGATTATATCTGTGCCATTGTCAGCCACAGAGCTGGATTAGAGATGGCTAATTTTATCTCTGACTGGTGTTTTCAGACTTCTAGCTAAAATCCACCATTAAGAATGCATATGTCTTTCTTTGATGATGATGTGAAAATAAGAGGAAGCAGCAGAGAACTGGAAATAATAGGTGGATCCTTTCATAGCTAATCATTATAACTGCAAGTCCGCAGAACCATTCTAGTTCATTCCCACAGTATTTTTAAACATCTTTCATCTGCCAGGTGCTGCACTAGGAGCTGGGAACATATTTTTGTCCACTAAAGCCTAAACCTAGTATGTTTAGAATTTCTTTTTTTCATGAATCAAAAAGAATGTTCCAGGCATTTAAATCATAGTCTATGAACTTTGTATTCTTATGCTTTTCTCTTTTCAAATGTGGATGTTTCTTAAAAGTGGTAACTGTGTCCAAAAATATTTTTATCCTCACATAGTTCGTACCATAGTGAATTTCATAGTGGCTGTTCGAGCAATACATGTTGACATCTTTGCTACATGAGCCTATGGTTATTTCCACATTTTTCTTCTTATGAACGGGGACAAAAATTTCCATAGCCATACCACACTGGGTAACTATGTTTTTCTCCCTTCTCATTAAGCATGTTAGGAACTTACTCTGATGAATTTGGAAACCTAGATTTTGAGCGATCCCAGCACGGTTCTGGAATGAGCAACAGGTCAGCAGCAAAAAGATTTATTTCTGCTCTCAACAACATTGCTGAAAGGACTTACAATAATTTATTTCAGTATCAACAACTTCGGCAGATTGCCAAAGAGCTTAACATTCAGGTATGATAAGCCAAATACTTAATCTTTTTTATGACGATATTAGGAGGTCTTTATTACATATAGAACTTTTAAATATCAGAATATTTGGATGACTGAGAAAAACAGTATGGGAATTGCTCAAAACATTAAAAGTAGAACTACCATATGATCCAGCAATTGCACTGTGGCGTATTTACCCAAAGAATACAAAAACATTAATTCAAAGGGATATATGTACCACTGTGTTTATTGCAGCATTATTTACAATAGCCAAATCATGGAAACAGCCCAAGTGTCAATTGATAGATGAAGAGATAAAGAAGATGTGGTATATGTGTGTGTGTGTGACACAGAGAGAGAGAGACTGAGCATGAGTAGGGGAGGGGCAGAGAGAGAGGGAGACACAGAATCTGAAGCAGGCTCCTGGCTCTGAGCTGTCAGCACAGAGCATGACGCGGGGCTCCAATCCATGAACCAGGAGATCATGACCAGAGCCAGTTGGACACTTAACCAGCTGAACCACCCAGGCGCCCCAAAGAAACAGACTCTTAGCTATAGTGAACAAACAGACGGTTGTCAGAGGGGAGGTGGGTAAGGGAATGGGAGAAATCAGTGACGGGGATTAAGAGTACACTTTATCAGGGGCACCTGGCTGGCTCAGTTGGCGTGTGCTCCTCTTGATCTCAGGGTGGTAAGCTCCAGCCCCATGTTGGGTGCAGAGATAACTTTAAGAATAAAATCTTTGCTAGGGCACCTAGGATGGCTCACTCAGTTAAATACTGGACTCTTGATTTTGGCTCAGGTCATGGTCTCATGGTTTGTGGGTTTGAGCCCCACGTTGGACTCTGCACTGATGATGCAGAGCCTGGTTGAGATGCTCTTGCTCCCTCTCTCTCTGCCCCTCCCCTGCTCATTCTCTCTCTCTCTCTCTCTCTCTCTCTCTCTCTCAATAAATAACCTTAAATAAATAAAAACAAAATCTTTGGGAAAAAGTATCATGATGAACACTAAGTAATATATGGAATTGTTGAATCACTATTATTTGTCTGAAATTTTTTTTCAGACAAATAATAAGCTATAAGATTTATTTTCTTTAAGCTATGAAATGAGCTGCTCAGAGCTTTAAAAAAATAGAAACAGCAGTTTTAGGATTCCTGGGTGGCTCAGTCTGTTAAGCATCCACTTCTTGGTCTCAGTTCAGATCTTGATCTCAGTATTATGAGTTCAAGCCCCATGTTGGACCCCAGTCTGGACATGAAGCCTACCTAAAAACAAAAAACAAAAAAACCTAGCAGTTTTTATCTAAAATGAGTACCTGCCTCTTTTTTAGCATCTTGATAGTTGAGGGAAACATAACAAAACTCACTTTCCATGTTTTTCTGACAATCTTTTGTGGGCAAGTCATCTTAACATCTTTGAATCTCAGTTTCCTCATTTGTTAAATAGACATGATCCCAGGGGCACCCGGGTGGCTCAATTGGTTAAGCCTCCAACTTCAGGTTAGGTCATGATCTCGCGGTTTGTGAGTTCAAACCCTGCGTTGGGCTCTGTGCTGATACCTCGGAGCCTGGAACCTGCTTCAGATTTTGTGTCTCCCTCTCTCTCTGCCCCTCCTCCACTTGTGCGTGCACTCTCTCTCTCTTTCTCTCTCTCAAAAATAAACATTAAAATTTTTTTTAAAAAATAGGCATTATTCCATCTGCTCTGCTACTTAAAAGTTTTAGTGAAAATGTATGTAATATGACTTTAAACATGTAAGACAGTTTATATGGAAAACTGCCCACTTAATTTCAAAATTGAAGCTAGTCTAATTTTTGTTTTGAAGCTAATCTAAAATAAGTACAAAAAATATTCTGGACACTGGAGTTTTTGTTTTTGATTAGCTTGGCGAATCAGAGTAGAATCTCACAATAGAATCGAAAGCTCATATGTAAGCAGTTTTCTCTAGGAGGAAGTACAAATAAATTGATTTGCCCAAGACACTTGAGAATTGCTTGTTACAGTTTGAGAGATTCATTTTATAAATCATAATTTTGCATAATTTAATGGGCTGCTTTTTTATGTTTTATTCCAGGTTGTTGATTTTGAAAATTTTATTGGATCACTGAATGACCAAGGTTACCTCTTGAAAAAAGGCCCAAAGGTTTACCAACTTCAAACTATGTGAAAGGACTACCACAGGATCTCCTGAGATTATTAGCAGTTTAAAACTATCTCAATAATAAAGAATATGTAAAAATGTGTGTATATATATATATAAATATATATATAGTTGTCTGGAAGATGATGTCCTAAAATTAATGTAATAGGAAAAAAAGTTATAAAGCCATGTTTTATTTTTTACAGCTTCTCTGAAAGATGAAAAATAAATTGTTTATATTTTTAAATGATGTGATTATATATATTATATATAGTATTTTTGACCTCTTTTATTCTTGTGAATATTTAATCTTTTTTTTATATTAAATGTCCATCTGGGTAAGCATTTGCTAAGTTACATCTTAATGTTTAAATAGTTCTGACACAAAAGATATCGTTCAGAAATAAATTGAAACCAACTTTCAATTCAAAAAAGTTTGGAAATATTTATATTGACACATTTAACTTAACATCTTAGCTACTGAAAAAAATTTTTATTACCAAGGTTAAGTATATACTTGTGGGTTTTTTTTTAAATGTTTATTTTTGAGAGAGAGAGAGAGTACCAGCTGGGGAGGGACAGAGAGAAAAGGGGACAGAGGATCCCAAGTGAACTCCATGTTGATAGTAGCGAGCCTGACGTGGGACTTAAACTCACAAATCTTGAGATCATGACCTGAGCCAAAGTTGGATGCTCAACCAACTGAGCCACCCAGGCGCCCCAAATATGCACCAGTTTTAAGTCAATAGCTGTGTAAGTCTTACAGTAAAACTAAGCAGCCTCAACTCATTATGCAGAGGGTGAAAATGCTGTTCTCCTATTCAGTGTACATATATAAATACACATACACAGTTTTCTGTTTCTTTCTAATTTAGTTGTATGTCATGATTTTTAGTTAAATCTATATTTAGCTTTCACATTATTAGGACTATTGAATATTACCCATTTCCTTTCTTGTATGGGACTCTTTTTCTTAGAGTTAATTTGTTATTCAACTACTTAGCTTTTTATGTATTGACCATTAATTTGGCCCCAAGGCTCCACTGCAAGTCTAAGTGTCCACTCAGAACATGCAATCAAATTAAGTAGTCTACTTCAACGTCTTGAAAACGTCTCTCCTGGATTTCTTTAGTTTGAACTACACAGCTGTCATCTCGGGACTTCTTATTTTCTCTCCCATTTCCTGGCTTTTATATCTTCCTCTTTCTTGTTTTACTCCCTCCTTTTAGTAGAACTGATCTTCTAGTAGCTTCCTGAGAAAGAGTTCAGAAGGCAAATTCCACCCTTACCTCTGGATTAGGCATAAAATTTTAGTTTCTAAAAACTAAACTTAGATGTTGCTGTTTAGAAATCCAAGGCCATTACGATTTTTATTCTGAGCATGTGGCCTTTTTCTTCTATGTGACCTTTGTTTTCTTCTTGAGAAGATGCTTGGATCTTCCCTTTTCCCAGGTATTCTGAAATTGTATTATGTTTAATAACTATCCTGGTGGTCTCTCATGCCAAAAATCTTGGTGTTACCTTTACCTCTTTTTTTCTCTTATCCCTGTATCACTCCAGCAACAGGTTTGCTCAGCACCTTTGATTGGTTTGAGTTCTACTATTCTGGATCGAGCCACCCTCTCTCGTCCTGCTTTGTAAGGACAAAGACTTTGCTGCTGCCCCAGCAAGTGGAACATATTTTTGACACATACCCCCCTGAGGTTGGATACACAGACAGTGGGTGATTGTACCACTTATAAATGAGGACACAGGACTTAACCAAAGTAGTTGTAAGCAACTTGATGTAAGAATATGAAAAATAGCAAAAGAATAAAAAGGATTTCTCGTAACAAGATGGAGGCATTCTCCTCTTTCTCTCCTATGAAGTTGCTTAAAACCAATAAGGAAACTGAGATACAAATACATAGTCCATCTTCTGTGAACTGGGAAGCAACTGAAACCCTAAACCCCAGCGTACTAGGAAAAGATGCCAAAAACTGTCAGGATGACCCACGTAGCCTTACAGGGGGGAAGAGGCTGAGATGATTGATGCCTGTTTGTGAATATTTTAGAAGAAACCAACAAAGTGTATTTCTTAAAGTATACTTTAAGAAATTTATTTTTAAATTTATTTTTGAGAGACAGAGCACACGCAGGGGAGGAGCAGAGAGAGAGACACACGGAATCTGAAGAAGCTCCAGACTCAACTGTCAGCACAGAGCCCAACACGGGTCTCAAACTCACAAACCGTGAGATCATGACCTGAGCCAAAGTCAGATGCTTAACCGACTAAGCCACCCAGGTGCCCCTGAATTTCATAAAAATGTCATGTTGAGAGTAGTAAATATTATTAATTTTTTAAAAAAACATTTAATAATAATAGGTAGTCAGATTTGGTTCATTTGGCTATGATTTACAGCATCTTCACTGCAAATAGTAAAAAACTGACTGACTTGATTAGGAAAATTAGGGTTTTTAAAAAGAATTTTGGTTAGCTCACAGCATTATTGGAAGACTGGCAAACCAAATGGTTAAGCTTCAAGGAGCAATTTCTAAAACCATGCCTTAGAAGTGGCCTGAAGAAGCAGCCACCCTACTGCCGCACAAGGCACTAGAGGAAATTTCTGCGCCTCCCTGGCCCGCTGATGCCACTTCTGTACCAGGGACACAGGGAAATGACCACCCCTGTAGAAAAGTGGAAGAATGTGGCCCACCCCCAACACATGCCAAAGAGCCACAAAGAGTTATTCATGGGGTCTCCTTAAATTGCTGAATTCAAAATATAAATCTCCTTCAGAAACACCTGATTGATGAAGGGTGGGTTCTATGCCTCTTTAACATGAGCGCTAGGGAGTGTTTTGGGTTCTGCTGCAGTGAGGCAAGACCAATAAAGCCAAACTTTCTCATGTGTCATGAGACTATTCAAATGTACCATACTCTGGTTTCTCTTCAGATCGTATAAATCTTTCGCCTTTTACAAATGTACCAGGCTGCCCGACCAATATCATTCATGTATATAAAGCCAACAAACACTTCCTAACATACAAGAACTCAGCATGAACCATTCTCGAAGAATCTACTAAAATGTGACTTATAGCAAACTAGATGAACAGGGGGAAAACTGGGGCAATGTACATTGATTATTTAACTGTAAGATAAAAACTAAGATAAATATGGGGATAATTGCCACAGAATAGAATGTAAATATTAAGTCCTGATTTTGAAAAAAAGGAGGGAAAAAGTAGATAGTGTAAGTATAAGAACTTCGTCTTTAAAGGCTGGGGTGGAAGCTTAAGAGGTATTTAATGCTGATAAATCTATTGATAGTATTAAAAGTATATTTCACCAAAGTGAAATCAGATAACAGCAAACAAAATAGAATGGCAGATGAGAGAGAAGGAAAAGGATATGTACTACATAAATAGTATGTTCATACCATACGTATATAGTATAAATATACTAAAGGATATATACTATATAAATAGTATGTTCATGCATCATATATATAGTATAAACATACTACATTATGTTGAAAGAGTAAAATAATAGGTACTATTTGAAAATTCAAAGGTTATTACTATTATATAAAATTACAGGGAAAAGGATAATAAATTATCAGAAGGAACTCTTCTTGATTTCTTACATATTGTGTTGTCCATTTGGCATCCATTAATCACAAGGCCAACCTAGCAGCCAAAGTGGTTCACATCTCTTCTGCAATCCCAGGTTTTGCAAGTAACAAACCCTCAAACCACAAACCCCAACATCTGTGTTTCACTTCCTGCCCAGTAGGGAACATCCCTACCTAAAATCTTCCCACGACTACAGCAATAAAGACCTAGGGTTTCCCCCTCACTTCTGCCTTCCGACCAACCCGGGTGCTTCCCCACGTGGCCCTTTGTGGCATGGTATTCCCCCTTCTCTTGGTAAATGTAATTAATGCTTTCAAAGGCAATTGTCTCATGTCTGTCAACATACCAAGTCCGATTAAAACAAATCCCAGGTACAAATTTTAGAACAGAAACACAAAAACAGCAAGAAAACATTACATCATGAAAAGTTTTAAAAATAAGAGTCCAACATATTCATGACAAAAGTCAACCTAAATCTAAGTATGTCATAATAATAAATGCAAATGGGCTCAACTCACTTACTGGAACAAAAAGACTTTCCGATGGGTTCACAAACTCTTACATGCAAGGTACACCTAAAACAAATGTCACATGTTGCGTGCGAGCTGACGCTAATCCCGGGAAACTCAGAGGACCACTGTAGATTATAGCTGGGTGGGTAGGGGGGTGTGGAGCTCTGGGGGGCAGCCACTAAACAGAACGATGCCTTTTACATTTGCCCTATGCTCACACTCTCACCTGATTTCCCACCTGAATTCCTCACTCACTCTGCTTCAGCCCCACTTTGTCTCTTTACTGGTTCTAGAACATGCCAGGTACATTTCTTGTCTTTAGGCCTTTGCACATGCTGTTTCTGCCATCCAATTTGCTTTTCCACCAGAGCGCCACATGGCTCATCTTCCCAACTCCTTTGAGCAATTACTCAAATGTCAGTTTCTTAGCGACATCTTTCCTGAACAATGTTTAAAACTGCACTCCCCTCACCCTAATTTCCTTCTCTGCCTTGTAGCAATCAACACAAAATAATATACTATGGAATTTATTCATCTTTTTTTTATGTCTATTTCCTTAGTCCCCGCTAGATTGTAAACTCCACGGGGATAGGAACTTTTTACTACTATCTTCACTGTTAAGTCCCCTATTCCTATAACAGAACCTGGCATGTGAAAGGCACACAGTAAATATTTTCTGAGTGGAAGTCGGTCTGGGGAAGAGACATGTGAATGTGACATCTCAGAATGTGCTCTGAGTATGAGAATATTTGTGTCCACCTGAATGCTCACTATAGTAACTTTGCAATCAAATGGATGTCACCTACTCCATGAAGTCAGCTAGTCTCTCTCTCTAGCCACCCCAGTCCTTGCTCAATGAGTTCATGAACAAAGTGACCATGAGG
This sequence comes from Suricata suricatta, assembly GCF_006229205.1. Taxonomy (NCBI): domain Eukaryota; kingdom Metazoa; phylum Chordata; class Mammalia; order Carnivora; family Herpestidae; genus Suricata; species Suricata suricatta. The sequence continues at coordinate 75,435,751 of NC_043711.1, read as the reverse complement.
CCAAGGTTGGCAGTTTGGCTTGCTCTCACCAAGTGTGAACTTCCCCTCACCAAGGCTGACATAGACTCTCACCATTGCTGAGCATCTAATTTGCCAGCGGAGCCACCTCTCCTGAAACAACACACTACTGTACTTCAGGGGCACTAGCTTGTTGCTTGCTGACAGACCAATTTATGCTGGGCCCCGAGGGGGCAGCAATTTGTTTTCACTGGAGGTGAGAAGGAAGCTTATTTTGGATATCTGTCCTTCCTGCCTTGTTTCTGTCGGCAATGCCATATGTGAATTTATTCAACTTAATTCACCTTCATGATACCCCACGTAATAGTACTTCTCATGAAGGAGTTTTACAACTGAAGAAAGGCAATGGGTCGAAGTTCATATGCTGTCCTTAGTATGTACCCCATTAACCAAAAGCCTCTGGCCTTAGGGAACATTAGAATGAACAATGTTTCAGTTATGGTGCCAGCTAGGTGGCAATACCTTGAAGGTCTGGAATACCATCCTCTATGGTCCTTCCCGAGCTAGAGACCACTTTATGATTCTGTTTCTCCCGTAGCCAGAATACACAGCCCTGGGAAAGAAGGTGTGAGAGTTATATCTTATCACTGTTAGTAAAGCCCAATTTTTACTAGCGAGAGGTCTTCCAAAGGAGGCATACTTTTTTTTTAATGTTTATTTATTTTTTGAGAGAGAGAGAGAGAGAGAGAGAGAGCACAAGCAGGAGAGGGTCAGAGAGAGACGGAGACACAGAATCTAAAGCAGGCTCCAGACTCTGAGCCTTGAGCACAGAGCTTGATGTGGGCTCGAACTCACAGACTGGGAAATCATGACCTGAGACGAAGTCAGATGTTTAACCAACTGAGCCACCCAGATGCTCCCAAAGGAGACATACTTCTATAAGAGGACACAGCAATGGCTCCACTGACCTGGAGGCTGAGACGGCCACCTGAACATTCTGGGCTGTTACACCTGTGAAGTAGAAGTCAGAGGGTTTGCACTCGATAATGAGGGGAAACTGCGTCACTCCAACAAATGGGGGCATGGAGGACATTTCTGAAACTTAAGAGAATCTTCCTATGTTCACGTCCACCAGTAAAAGGTCATGGAAGGCTACAGGTGGGATTCTCTAAAGGCTCAGACTCCTCAGGAATGAAGATTTGAGTCACTCTACAAGGTAAAGTATCCAGACCAGCTGAGATGCTGGCTGAGCAAAAAGGGAGTGAGGAATGGGAATGGAGGAAGATAGTTCTAAACATTAACTAGAGCCTCATGACCAGTTGGGGAAAGGCCTGCACATTAACCAATTTGCCTTCTCTCCCTCTTATTTCTCTAGTGGTTTAAATGGACTGGTGATAATCAACTTGATCATTTAGTCTTTGGGACAAAGGTTGTCAAGGTGAGAAGGTAGCGGAAACAGAAAAGGACTAAGCACCACGCCATCAGTGATGAGCCCTTATAAATAACACTCCTTTTATAAAGGAGGGAAATCTGGTTCTTGCATTAATGTGTTATACTATTGTTATACAAAGTCTATGAATGGGTAGAGTTTTGAACATGCATATTGCGTAGCCAAAGAGGTGAAGGTCATGAATACAGTGATTTGATACCCAGCCTTCATTCCACCCTCCTAGTGTGCCTTCCTATCATGCAGAGACGAGAAAGCAACGAAACGACATTTCCCGAATCCCTTTTGCAGTTAGAGTTCTGAGTGTGAGTAGGATTGCACTGACTCGATGTCCTGTGTGAGAGCAGGAAGGTGGAAGTGAAAAGAGAGCCATCTATCTCTGGCTTTCTATTTTCCGGTGGCATGTGTAATCCGGGAGACATTTAATTTCTCTGCACAATTCTAGCGGTCTTTAAGAAGCAGCTGTGGTGTGATGGCAGCCGCCGCGATTCTCCACCTTTCTCACTGTCGTGGGGGTAAGCACTCCCATGGCTAGCCAGATCTGCAACTTTTCTCTGGGAGTCAGTTCTGGAGACCCAGCATGGGGTGCCCACGCCTCCAGCCCTTGCAACAATAAGACAAGCACCCAATTCCATTTTGGAATCCTTTATACTGTGGCTAGAGTGGTTTGTGTTTCCTGCAACTCAACCCTCACTGATACACCCTTATCCAAAGCGTTCCGCCCAGATTATGCACTATACTTAAAGTTATGAGGTAATATTAATTCACCAAAATTGCATGCTGGTTTTATTTAAAGTGATGGAGGTAACCGTCAGAAGAACTAAAAACAGAAAAGCCATATCAGGTTTGCTGTGGTGAGTGAGCCTGGGGATGGAAAGGTAAGGCATACCTATTGGTTTTCATCATTGGCTTTTCTACACAGTGGAATTAGTTACCAGATTAGTCACAACTTCGATAAAAACAAATGGAAAGGTTTAAAAATTGAGTGAGGTTTTCACATTTAAACAAACTATTCTTAGTACACTGACTTGTAAAGTCATTGAATAATTCATTGAGACTACAGGACCTCTGTGTTTGCATCCATAAATGAATAATAATTTCAACAGGCTTCCTCTAGACATCTCCAAAACACTGGAGAGCCTCAAACCTTCTCTTTCCTAAAGACTGTATATCATCTTTACTATTAAAAATGGCTCTCCTTCTAAGTCCTGAGAAGCACCTTCGAACACCGTGTTCACGTGTTTGGTAGGCAGAGTAATTACTGACCCCACCCCCCAAGATAGCCATATCTCAGTCCCCAGAACCTGTGACTATGGTAAGTTACACAGCAAAGGAAAATTAAGGTTGCTCGTCAGCTGACCCCAAAATTGGGAGGTCATCTTAGATTCTCTAGGCAGGCCTGATACAATCACAGGGGACCTTAAAAGTGGCCGAGGGAGAGCATCAGGCAGAAGATCTGACTGCAGAAGAAAGGCACAGACACAATACTGTTGGCTTTTTGATGGAGGAAAGGGGGCATCAGACAAGGAATATGGGTGAGCTCTAGAATCTGGGAAAGGCAAGGAAACAACCTCTAGACAGTAACACATCCCTGCCAATGCCTTGTTTAAAGCCCAGAGAGGCCCATGTCAGACTCTTGACCTACAGAGCTGTAAGGTAATAAATGTGTGTGAAGGCTCTAAGTTTGTTGCAATGTGTTGCATGAGCAACAGCACACCAATACAACATCTTATAAATGGTATTCCTTTTTAAAAAAATCTTAATGTTTTTATTTTTATTCTTGAGCGAGGGAAAGAGACAGAGTATGAGCAGGGGAGGGACAGAGAGAGAGGGAGACACAGAATCTGAAGCAGGCTCCAGGCTCTGAGTGGTCAGCACAGAGCCTGATGCAGGGCTCGAACCCAGAAACCAGGAGATCATGATCTGAGCTGAAGTCGGATGCCTAACCAACTGAGCCACCCAGGCGCCCCTCTTAGAAATGGTATTCTAACAGTAGGAGCTGAAATCTGGTCATGACACTGAAAACCAGTTGGGGAAAAAAAAGCAAGTCATGTTGGTCTGTTGTCTCCTGCTCTCTGAATTTTGGTGAATCTCTTAGTGAAAAAGACTTTCAGCTAAAATTTCAGTTGTGGAAGTTTTCAACATTTTGTTATTGACATCTCCCCTATGAGATCATAAAATGTTTTGGGTGTTCTTTTTGTTTTTTGGCTGTTAATTCTGCACCATCAGAATCCATCCAACTAAATAGCAGCCGGACATGAGAGGTTCTTAATAAGAGACTAGACACCTTTCTGGTAGTTCTTGGAGAAAAGTCACATACCTTCACCAAGGCCAAGAACAAAGAGGGAATATCTGGGTTGCTAAATTAATACCTTTAAAAAACATACACACACACACACACATCTTCTTTATCCATTTATCAGTTGATGAACATTTGGGCTCTTTCCATAATTTGGCTACCATCCATAGTACTACTATAAACATTGGGGTGCATGTGCCCATTTGAATCAGTATTTTTGTTAAAATGTTAATTTTTGAGAGAGAGAGAGAGAGAGACGGGAATAGAGGATCCGAAGCAGGGTCCATGCTGACAGTACAGAGTCTGACGTGGGCTCCACCTTACAAAACACATGATCACGACCTTCCTTTTTTGTTGATAATGCCTGCCCCTGCGAGCATTTTTATTTGCTTTATAGGTTCCTACAATGGACCCCATAAAAATTCTTAGTACTTTTGTGGGAAGGAATGATGAAAAATTGGCACTAGAAGTTGACAAAAAATAGTTTAGATCTCTCAATAATTTAGAGAGTAATCTAAATGATAGAGTTCAGGTAGAGCTAATCTCTCAATTTCTGAGAGGTTGGCCTTACCACTAATTCCTCTCTTGTGAACGGTGTGTTTTAAATCTAAATTCAATCATGTTATTCCTATTTAAGGCTGTTGGTGTATTTATTACAATGATTTAGACCTGTACCTTATTTGGGTTACCAGTTACCTCTGGCTTTAGTGTCAATAATTACGGCTCACTCATACAAGGTTTAACTTGATTCATAGAGAATTTGATTTTTCTGGTTTGCTTTAATTTCCAATCACTATAATTTATATAAGATCCATTTGCAAAGCTACTTCTTTGCATTATCATTATTTTCTTCTGGTCCCAAGAAACAGAAAGTGGCTTAAGTTTAGTGTGTCCCAGGCTGAAAAACTTAATATGACAAACCTATGACTTAAGGGGAGAGCAAACATATTTCTAGTGCATCAGTTTATCAGAAAATATTAATAGATTTGGGATAGATTTTTTTTCAAAAAGCTTATGTTTCAAATAGAAGTGACAAGTGAGAAAGAATGATTGGGTAGCAGAATTTTCAAAAGCCCAAACATAGGCTTCCAAAAATTTTTAGCAAAGAAGTAGTATGTGTTAATATTTAGGAGAGCCAGACCTTCAGTGCTTTGCAACTTACCAAGGAAAGCATAAAAGTGGCAAGTTACTACTACCTCTAGGGGCAGGATCTTTAGTTTTACAACTGTCTCAGGAAAATATCAATTAAGGGATAAGGAGCCAAACACAGTACAACTGTGATTGCACAATAGCTACTAATGGTTGTTAATAGCATTTATGTTTTCAAAGAACTAAAGTACACTATCAAGTGGCTAAATTATCCAAGGTTAATTATTTATAATCTTTTTTTCTTTTCATATTCTTTTGTTCTTTTACTGTCAACACTTACATGACTGACTAGAGATGTTGGGATAAAATACCTGACTAGCATATTTTGCTTTTTTACAAAATAATTCTAATAAAGAGAGTAGAGAGATAAAAATGTGAAATTAATTTCAAGCATGAGACTTAGTGTTTACATCTGGATTTTTATTTGGATATTTGTTACAGACCTGGATATTTGTTACTTTTTAAATTATTTTTTCCCAATTTTGGGAAAAGGCTCAGTGACAGAGATCCCCAATCCCCTCAGACATTTGAGCTGCCCACTTAATCCTTTTGAGTCTGGCGCCGTAGACCACTCGGCCATCCTGATACCTCTTTTGAATAGAAATTAACTATTAATAGAATTATAAAACAGAAAATGAACTTATTACAAACCAAATACTAACTGTAGAATTTTTAGGTTTCCTTTGCCCTCTCCCTACCTCTAAACTATATTAGGAAATATGTTACACTCTTTATTTACCGTATGTTTTCATAGGTTTCTGCATTTTTTCCATCATTCATCCCAGATTAACCTGTTCACTTATTGACACCTGTCATGTTCTAGAAAATGAAATCAGAGATCAATATCTGGGATATTCTCTTGTCTTAAAATGTTAGGGAGGGGCGCCTGGGTGGCTCAGTCAGTTGAGCGTCTGACTCTTGATTTCAGCTCAGGTCATGATCCCATAGTTATGGGAGGGAGCCCTGAGTTGGGCTCTTTGATGAGCATGAAGCCTGCTTAAGATTTTCTCCTTCTCCCCTTTTCCACCACTCATGAGTTCACTCTGTCTCCAAAAAAAAAAAAAAAAAATGTTAGGAAGAGGAATTGCTATTACTTTTTATTTATTTGCTGTTTTGTTCAAAGATGTTTTTTAAAAGGAATCTCTATACCCAACATGGGTCTCAAACTCAGAACTGTAAGAAAAAGAGTTATAGCCTCCACTGACTGAGCCAGCTAGGCACCCCTACTTTTTAGTCCTGTGTACTGAGCTGTAATTGTCAAATGACAAATTAGGCCAAAATGGCAGACACTCTACTGTTCTACTTTATGATGACGTAGCAGTGATATCAACAGTCCATAGTAAAGTTGGCTTTCTTAAAAAAAGGGGGAGGGGGATATAGTAGTTTAGTATATTAAAATTTTTTCCAGCTTTATTGAGCTACAATTGACATATAACATTTCATACATTTAACATGATGATTTGAAACCGTATGTATCAGGAAATGATTATTACAATAAGAAAAAAGCAAGACCATGCCCTTACTGCCAACTATTACAGGCAGATGCAGCAGGTACACTTACTTTGTGAAGCAGAGAGAACAATTCCAAGAAACAATGAGACACCATCTTAAATTAGAAAAAGTGGAGGGGCGCCTGGATGGCTCAGTTGGTTAAGCATCTGACTTCGGCTCAGGTCATGACCTCACAGTTTGTGGATTCAAGCCGAGCTTCAGGCTCTGTGCTGACAGCTCAGAGCCTGGAGCCTGTCTTCAGATCCTGTGACTCCTCTCTCTGACCCTCCTCTGCTCACGCTGTCTCTCTCTCTCCCTCTCAAAAATAAATAAAAACATTTAAAGAAATTAGGAAAAAGTAGAAAGAGTGAATAAAGGCAATTCTGTGACCAGAAAGACAGGAGAGGCTGAAATACTGCCTACTCGTGATTGACAAGATTCTCTAATGTCTATGTATGAGAATTGTAGGTATTTGATTCCAATATGACCATTTTTTCTAAAAAATTATTTTCACATTGCTAGTATAGTTTGATTTTTCTCTCAATATCTGTATTTCAACCTGTGTATAAGAAATTAAGGATTTCTTTCGATAAATACTCAAATCTACAATGATTTTCAAATTCAGCTGGTCTTTTCCTTTCCTAATTGCCTGAAGTTAGAGTTTAAGATCAACTTTAATGTGGGTCTGTCATCACAGACAAAATGGGGTGGGGAGGACGGTGGCAAGGTGGTCAGAACCATTCAAATCCAAGTTGACACAGAACTCAGTAAGAAAATAGTTCTTCAGCATTGCAATATTAAAAACTGATGGATAATACTAATCAGTTAACGATGAACTGATTCTTAATTATTTTTGGATATTCCTCTAATAAGCAAGTTTCTTAATTTCTCTAAGCTTAAATCTCCTTATCTGTAAAAGTAAGGTAATGATGGAACCTATTCTCGAGTTGCTGGGAGGGCTAAACAGTAGAATGCACTAAAGCTTAGCTGTAGTAAACACTTTCCTGGTAAACAATTAGTAACTGCCACTACTGACACTTTCTAATGCGCATATCTTTGGCCTATGAGACGTTCAGAAAAGGGAAAAGAGCCGGGAGCTTGTTTTAATGACTTCTGCACCAGACGCTCCACTAATATTTAAAACCCCCACGGGAGCGCCCCCGCAGCGTCGCACACACCTCGGAGGGGGCCCTTCTGCAGGCCACCGGGCTCGGAGAGTTTCAAGCCCGGGCACACGATGGCTCCTGTGCACTCCAGCCACATTGGCCAAGCCGTCACTCCGCCCTGCCCGTTCCCGTCTCCCCACCCCGCGGACCTCAGTTCCCGACCCGGGGCTGAGAGTCGCCAGCACCGCCCACCGGCAGGTACCCGAAAGCCCATGGTGTCTAACCGCACTCGCCTTCCGTTGCCGCCGGGGGCGCTGGGAAGCCCAGGAGCGGCGGTGTCGCAAAAGCGTCGCGAAGGCGTCCGTCCTTGGCGGCTCCTGGCCACCTGTATAAGCGGAGCGTGCTGGGATTTGAAAACTGCTATGGAGACAGCTGAGCTTCTCCGACATTGCGGGGACTCCATGGAGAGGCGGCTTGCCAGTGCCCCAGGCTGCTGAGTTCTCGCCGCCTGTGTCCCCACGGCGCGGCCGAAGGGCCATGCTGGCTTCGCGCGTGGCACGCGGCTCGTGGGGGGCCCTTCGCAGCCCCCCATGGGCGCTGGGGGCGCGGCCGGGCAAGGGGCGCACCCGCGGGTCCCTGCTGCGCTCCGTGCCCGGCTGCCTAGGCT
>NC_043711.1:75412388-75427534 GCF_006229205.1 Suricata suricatta | reverse complement strand
CTGGGTCGGGGTCGCCGGCCCTCGCGGGGCTCGGACCTTGACGCAGATAATGTGCTCTGGCCGGCCCAAGTCGGACGTTTCGGTTCCAGAACCTGTAAACCGTTCCCTGAAGAGAAGTTATGGGCAGGTCTTTCTGTCGGCAGGAATTTCAGGGGCGCCAGACGAGTCCACCCTCAGTCTCCGAAGTCAAGTTAGAATCCCCCCCCCTTCCCTACTCGCTTTTCTGTCCACACCTTTAGCGGGACCGGCCTCTGGATATTGCATTGGTAAAACTAGCCTTCACTTGTCTTATTAAGTCTGTTTTAATTCTCCGAAGCCATTCCCTAATGTTTAGGGCAAATCAGTAGAAATCTTCAGAAAAGTATGCCAGCCTGTTTGCTTGTGCAGGTTTGATTCACTATCATTTGACCTTTGGTAACCTTACATAGTGTAAGATGAAGGATAATTAAGTTGTGGTTAAAGACCCTTTACTATCTAATTATAGAAAAAGATTAAAACTCTTCTTAAGGGAAGGGAAGGGAATATTGGTCCGCTTACCTGTTGAAAACTGCCGAAGCAGAAGACGCCAGAGCATGAATGTAGGAGAGCTTTTGATGTCATGTTAGCAAGACTCATGCAATTATTACATCTTCAATTGTTATGTCTTCAGTGGGCCCTGGCACTGCTTTCATCAGTTGTACAGCATGGGTTGAGGTGGCCACATCCTGGCAGGGGTCTCAACTCCACTAATAGCTAAAGGATGTCGCGGTTTGAATGCTGGATACTTTAAGGTTGCCAGTTTGTGGCTGAAGTCCTTCCCAGAACGGCAGTAGTTGGTCGAGTATGCCACAGGTTATCTGGTTGGGTAATCTGAGATTAGCTCTCTTAATTTCAATTTATAAACTTTTATATATGTAATGATTAGAAATTAATGAGCTACTTTAAAATAGTTTATGTGCATAGACTATTAAAAAAATAAAATAGTTTATGTGGAGCTAAAAAGAACTCTTCACTGTTCCAACAGCATTAACGGTTCTGTTGATTAATTCTCCAGATGAAATGATCTGTTTGCAGCTTTGTCTTTAATTCTGCCCTATGGATATTTCTGGTCATTTATTCTGATATTAGGGATATTATGGATATGAGCCTTATGGATATTTGGGGCTCTATTCTGACCTTTCGCTTTCTGATTCCTTTTTCTCAGTCATGAACTATGTTGTTTCTTTTTTTCTCCCTCTGAGTTGCTGTAACATTGGATCAGTATTTGATTTACTCTGTACCACATTTTGGTAAACAGACTTACCTTTTGTCCTCTGGACTCTGAAACACTCTGGCCTTTGAACTTGAATTTGGAATATGTTCCAGAAATGTTCCCATTTAATTACGTAATGTGGTCCACCTTCAGTAAAAGGTCCTTGAGTAGTGGAGGTTTATACCACTGCTTCTTGTTTGGTAAATGATTCCTAGGGAATTTGAAGTTTTTCTGTAGCTTTCAATGGCAGCATTCTGCCATCTAACCCCAAAACAACCCCATTACCTGTCCAAACTAAGGTGAACATGTCTTGCCAGTTCCTGTTTATAAACACAAATTTAGTATCTTTAGAGAACTTTTCTTACAGGACGGTTCGGGGAATATTTAAAAAGATTTCTTTAGAAATGGAAACTGTAAGGGCACCTGGGTGACTCAGTCGGTGAACGTCCAACTTCAGCTCAGGTCATGATCTTGTGGTTCATGAGCTCAAGCCCTGTGTCCCTCTCTTTGCTGACAGCTCAGAGCTTGAAACCTGCTTTGGATTCTGTGTCTCCCCCTCTTTCTGCCCCTGCCCTGCTAGTGCTTTCTCTCTTTTTCTCTGTCTCAAAATAAATATTTAATTTTTTTTTAATGTGGAAACTGTCACTTAAAAAAAATAAAAATTAAGGTTCAGGTTATTTGGTTACTGATTAAGAGTAGGGTTAGACTTGAGAGGAGATGGTCCCATGGGGTAGAATTGGCAACCTTCACCAATGGAGAAAAAAATCCAGGCTTTAGGGAGACATTTTCTTGGTATTATTTCTGTATCCTGTTGGGCAGATTATCTTAGTTTCACTAAGCTGCTGTTTTTTAAAGTTGAAATGTCCTCATGAAACATTTTGTTTGGCAAGGAAGCAATGTTCTTCAGAGTAGCTGCCAAGGAGCCTTTTTGTTAGTGCCAACTGCAAACACCTTGCCTTTAAATGAAGTTTCAAGGAATCATACAGCCCTCAGATTCTAGGTGGGAATCTTAACATTTCATTTTTATGGCTATTTTGAACAGATTTGCAGAATTGTTCTGTATTTCCTATGGATCTCAATCGCTATTCCTAGCTCCATTTTCTTCCAGCAATTATCATTAAGGGATGAGATTTTGGAATTAAATTTTTTTTCAGCTTAATTCGTATGTCCATATGTTATAGCAGTTAGCCTTCTTTGCAGAGGAGTGAGGGAGGTTATTTGCAATAAACATTTTAAGCCAAAATGCCAGGGGTTGATTGGTGCTTTTTTTCCCCCCGACACTCTGTTTAGACTGTCTACTTGAAGTATAAGATCTTCTTGAAGTTATAATTTAAAAAAAATTCTTTTTAATGTTTATTTTTGAGAGAGAGAGAGAGAGAGAGAGAGAGAGAGACAGAGACAGTGTGAGTGGGGGAGGGGCAGAGAAAGAGGGAGACACAGAATCCAAAGCAGGCTCCAGGCTCTGAGCTGTCAGCACAGAGCCCAACAAGGGGCTGGAACCCATGAACCTCGAGATCATGACCTGAGCCGAAGTTGGACATTTAACTGACTGAGCCACTCAGGCAGCCCTTGAAGTTACAATTTTAAAAGCAGAGTGTTGTGTATCCATGTCTGTAGGTACATGACATACCTTCATCTTCTATATTCCGGACAGTTTTAGAGCTGTGGTCTAAAAACACCAGACTGGATTTTAAAACTCAAAGTACTAAGTTTAAAGTTTATGTAGCTTCTGACTCCTAAGTTGATGTGTGTATATTTTTCTAATATACTTAATTGAAAAGTATGAATTCATAGCATTTAATTTAAATTTTGTTGCCTTTACTTTTCAGTATGAAAACCCATGGACAATCCCAAATATGTTGTCAATGACAAGAATTGGCTTGGCCCCAGTTTTGGGCTATTTGATTGTTGAGGAGGATTTTAATATTGCCCTAGGAGTTTTTGCTTTAGCTGGGCTAACTGATTTGGTAAGTTGTAAATGCACTTCTTCTGATTTGCTCCCCACTCAAACCCTGGGGTCTCTACTACACTGAAATATCACAGCCTTAGTCTGCTTTTTCCTGGAAAGGAATCCTCAAGATGACTTTGCCACTACTTAGCATAAGGACTTGGCTTTAGCATCTGTGTGGAACTCTTATTTTTTAAGTGATCTAAGGAAAGAAGTGAAAGTCGTTGGGAAGTTTAGGAGAGGGTGCTTTTTACTCTTGGTTTTTAACCTCTTTGTAAAAGAAAAATATTAGAAATTCCCAAGGAGCCAAGTATTTGCTTTAGGGATAGGAATAAAGGAAAGAAGTTGTGAGACAGTTTTTCTGTTTATTGTTATATCTGATCTGATACAACAGTTGGTTTTACTGGTGGAGAGGGAGACCGTGGGTTTGTAGTTGTGGCCAGGGAGCTTGTAGAGGCCAGAGCCCTGCTCGGGTTTATGCTGGGGGCAAGCCTCAGGCACCCCCACAGCTTTGGTTTCGGATCCCTGCTCTGCTCCCCTCTGACCAACTCAGCAGAAGATCCTGCTTTGGGCTGGGCACGAGGCATCCCTCCTTCTTCCACTCCCCTAGTAGATGGACAGATGAAAAAACAGCTCCTTGACACACTGCGTCAGCTTTCGGGAAGGGAAGGATTCATTCAGGTTATTTCAAATTAGAATTTAGCAAACATTTTATAAGAGAGGGCAGCATATGTATGAAATAGGCTTTCGTGGACTGACCAGCCAGCTGTATAGATGACATTACTTGTATTTATCACCCACCTTGTTGCATAATGGATTTGAAATGGCTTAAAAAAATTTTTTTTTCACATTTATTTATTTTTGAGATACAGAGACAGAGCACAGGTGGGGGTAGGGCAGAGAGAGAGGGAGACACAGAATCTGAAGCAGGCTCCAGGCTCTGAGCTGTCAGCACAGAGCCTGATATGGGGTCTGAACTCCCAAACCATGAGATCATGACCTGAGCTGAAGCCGGACACGTAACGACTGAGCCACCTAGGCGCCCCTGAAATGGCTTTTAAAACTACATGTCCTACAAAAACACAGTTGAGGGAAGTGGTGAAAAGATGGAGGGAAACTTGAAAATCAGGGCAAAGTTAGCCTGTAGAAATAGATACAGTATATTCTTGTACAGGGCTGGTCTGAGATCCATGTGAGCACCTAGATAGGCAATAATGATTCGGTGCCTCTTCAAACTGATTTATGTTTGTTACTTATTTAGTGAGAATGAAGAGAAACTAATTTTCTATAAATAACAGTTATATAGTATTTGCAATGTCAACTATTCCCTTTGAGATTCAAGAAACAAAATTCCACCTGCCCATTGGCATTGGTGAGCAATATAGAATTAAGTGAAGATTTTGCAGGGTAAACAAAGGAAAACGTTTGTATTGTGATACAGCATTTCCAAATATACATCAAAAATTCTCTCAAAATGGTTCCTACTTTTCTTTTTCCAGAGTTTAGCTTTTACCTCTGAAGCCTCAGGCCTGTACTCAGACACACTCCAAGTCTGTCAAAGTCCATTATGTTGGTAACAGAGTTGTATTTTTTTTAATGTAACAGATAAGATCTTTATTAGTACTGGATTTGTTCTTTTTTTCGCTTGTACCTTAAACATAAAATTTTTTTTAATGTTTATTTTTGAGAGAGAGAGAGAGACAGTGGAAGCAGGGGAGAGGCAGAGAGAGCAGGAGACACAGAATCTGAAGCAGATTCCAGGCTCTGAGCTGTCAACACAGAGCCCGACATGGGACTCTAACTCAAGAACTGTGAGATCATGACCTGAGCCGGAGTCGGACGCTTAACTGATTGAGCCACCCAGGCGTTCATTCCTCCTTATACCTTTTTTTAGCTGCCACATGTGCTTGCTATATTCACTGAACTCAGGCCTCATTTACCATTTTTCTAAATATATATGACAGTGTATGTGAAAACCTGAGTTATCAGGCACTATATTTTATATTTACTCTGTGGTGGTTTTGATGCTTCTAGATTGGCCCCTGGGCAGATGGTTTGAGTCATGCAGGGTTTAAGCAGGGGGGATGACAAGGCCTGATTGATGTTGTATATGGGAAATAGGTAGTAGGAAGGCAGGAGTGTAAGTAGAGAGGCTGCTTAGGAGACTTACAGTTACCTAGGGGGGTGGCAGTGGTAGTGGCTTGGACCAGGGTGGGAGTTTGGAGAGAGGTCAGTGGGTTTGGGATATGTTTTGAAGATAGAGTTGATATGCATATGTGCAGTGAGAGAAGTGTGTGTGATAGGCTGTTACTTTTTTGTTTTGTTTTCTTTTCAACAACTGGTACATGAAGATAACAATTTTTGTGATGAAAAACACTCAGCGTAGGACAGGGTAGAAAAATACCAAGAATGCCTGTTGAATATCTATGCCTGTTGACATAGAGATACCAGTTGGGTAGTTGAATATAGTAGTTTGGAGTTGGAAGAAGTCATGGTTGGAGGAAAATTTGACCGTTGTCAGCATATGGATGGTCAGGTCTGGGTGAAGTTAAATGAGTGAGTTAAAGAAGAGATGGGACCAGAGAAATGAGCAGTGAGTAGAATAATAAAAAAAAGGAACCAGAAAAGGACTCTGGGAAAGAACAGCTCGTGAGCCAGGAAGAAAATTAGGCTGTCAAATGTCTCAGAAGTTAAGTGAAGAAAGTAGTTCAGTTGTGTTGAGGTCAGGTGTGCTAAGAATGTAAAATACATTGGTGACCTTCCTGAGCACCATCTCTGGAGGAATGGGGACAGAGTGGTTTGGCAATGCATGTGAGGTGTAATGACAACAGACATCACTTTAAGGAAGTTTTGCTTTGTAGGGGTACTGGAAAGTGTAGGGTCAAGAAAAGGTCGTTTTTAAAGCTATATATACTGGGGAAATTTTTGTTGTTAATTAACTGGTTAATTAAATGACCAGTTAAAAAGGAGATTGATGATGCAGGAGAGATGGAGGAGAAAAGAGGCAAATCACAGAAGGTGAAGAGGGTCTGGGATCACGAATCAGGGAAGGCAGAGGGAATGTGAACGGACGCAGGTAGGTGGTGGATTTGCAGGTGGGAATATAAGGGAGTGTTAACAACCTGTTTCTGTTTTTCAAGGAAAGTGTAGGTATGATCATAAGTTGGAGTGAAGGAAGACTAGGCTTGAGATGAGAACAATAGTATGAAGAGAGAAGGTAAACACAGGCAGGTGTGGGATTGCCATACTGAGTGCCCATGGGAGATTTGTGGTCCTAAATCTGAAGTGAGACCAGTTAGCCCATTTATGTACTGTTGAGCAACGGTCAGCTGCTTAGGTGTAGGCCTGGAGTAAATGGATAGTTGTGTGTAAGCAGGGTGGAGAGACAGTGAAGTTTGCAGAGGGGTGGTGGTGTTGATGACCTTGGAATCTAATGTGGGTGGAGGAACAGGGAGGATCAGAAGGAATGCAGGTGAAAAGATGGGAGATTAAGTTTTTCAAGACCAGAAACTGAACTGAAACCTGAATCTTTCAAGGTCCCAGTGCCCAGTTCTAGGTACTTTATGTTAAGACGTTGTTACTTAGAGTAAACTTATGAAAAAAAAAATAGGTTCTTTGGTTGCTGTAGTAATAGCTAGTAACTGCCTTTTTTTTTTTTTTTTTTTTTTTTTTTGAGGATTTGCTGAGTACTAACCAAGTATTAATCCCCATTATGTGCTGAACACAATTAATCCTTTGGGGCAGGTTTTGCAGATAAGGAAGGAGAAGCTTACCCCAAATCACACAGTCACAAGGTCACATAGTTAGTAAATGGCTGAGCCAGGACTTGATCCAGTTCTGTTCTGCTGCCACAGAGCAAGTTCTTAACCATTGTCCTGTACTCCTGCTGTCTCTATCTTACTGGAGTACTTGGATGTAGGGAACTTATTTATCCTTTAAAATCTACCATGTTAAATTATATCCAAATTAATGTGATCTTTTCTTGGAAATATGACTAGAAAATCCAAACTTTTGTTTGAAATAAAATGAGTGAAAGCCAAGTAGGGAGTTGGAAAGCCAGAAAACAAAATAACCTCCCTTATTTCATGGGAATAAATGATAGATACTTGGTTTCAATTCCCCCCGCTCGGGTGAATCATATCTTTCCATTTCTCAAGTGTAGCTAGAGATCTGGATTTTTGTGGTAAATATTTTTGAATATTTAAATGTTGGCTACTAATTTACATTTTTAAAAGTGCTGTGCAGGTTAAATAAAAGTCCTCCTGCAGGCCCCATTTGGCCCACTGCTAACCATGTACTGCCTCTGCTTTAAAATGCAGTTTGCCTTCAGAAATAGTTAATAAGTAATTAGCATGTCACAATTTTTAAGTAGGCCAGGTACAGAGGATTGAGTTTTTTATTCATATACAGTCAGACCTGGAATTAAGAGTTGCATGAAACAAAAAGAGAGAAATGGTAACAATGAAAACTTAAGAGTGTTGGATCATATCGTAGAAAAGTAGGTAGGCGTGAGTCACGAGTCTTGTACTTGAGAGTAATTCTTGCAAGCAAAAGCAGCTATTTTGGCTGTAGTGAAATAGCTCCAGGCTCAACGGGCAGGGGTCCTAGTCCATGCTCTGTCAGCCATGCTTCCTATTAGTTTTATTTGGGTTCTTTACATCTCTAAATTTGTGTCTGAGTTCAACCTGCAAAAAGGGCCTTATGAAAATACAAGAAATCCCTGAAGGCCTTGAGAAAGGAAAGTACTGTAGAAAAGTGAAGTTATTTTCGGACCAGTTGGTAATTTGAAAGCTAAATATATACTAGTGAAAGAATGAGAAGGTTTGGGGGTAAGAAACAGAAGAGGTTTTATTAACATTTTATGAAAATAGAGTTGTTATTCTGGTATCTGTTAACTTTCATCGTATCTGCTCTGTACGGATCATGACATTCATTAAAAAAAAAACTTCTATTTTCAGTTGGATGGATTTATTGCTCGAAACTGGGCCAGTCAAAAGTCAGCTTTGGGAAGTGCTCTTGATCCACTTGCTGATAAAATACTTATCAGTATCTTATATGTTAGCTTGACCTATGCAGATCTTATTCCAGGTAAGAACGCCATCATGCGTACTTTTAAACAGCATAGGGAAGATTGGCATTAGTCAGTTTAGGATTTCTCTTGATTGAGAGACAAATAATTTTTGTAACAAAAGTATATTTTTCAAGTCTAAACTGTTTTCCTAATTTTAAACTATTGAATTGTTTTGCTTGTCAGTCTTGTTATTTTTCTTTAGAGTTTGTGTCCATGTTATATTAGTAGAATCTGATATTTTCTTAGATTGTTGAAAGTTAAATTTAAGCAAATACTATTTCGCAGTGCCAATTCATATTAGTCTAGAATTTTTTGAAATAGTTATTTTATACTCTTATTGCCTAGCTTTTTGAAAGCAATTTAAAGTTTTCATAAGTCTATTATATATTAAGTGCAATTTAATCATAAAAAATGAGAGCTTTGAAATCCTGAGTATGTCTGTAAAATTTCATATACACTGTTAGGCAATTTCAAATCATATATAGTTTGTTCATATCTGAGTACTCTTTCTAACAACATTTTATGATCTTTTGCTTTGTATTTTGCATGTACTTTCCTGGTTGTTCATTTTTTACTTAAACAATATTTCTTAGTTTTTCTCTCTTGGTTTAGATGAAACTGTTACTTTCCAAGTGTTAGAATCTGAGAATAAAGAAAGCACTGCCACATGGTCCTTCGATAGCATGTTATTATTGACATTTGACAGGAAGAAGTATAATGGTGTTTGAGTCTAGTATAGTCTTCTCAATGTAGAGGCTTTTACTTTTAGGCTTTTAAATTCCTATAACAAGTTAAAAACAAACTGGATTAATGTTTATATTTATGTGTTTATGAAAGTCAGAATCTTGGTACGCATATCGTTGGGGGCATTGAAGGGGTTGGGGCACTCCTTCTAATACAATATGGCAGGAGGAAAGGAAGCTAAGGAGCCTTCTGTTGACACTACTCCAAATCTAAATGATCTTGTGCGTACGTGTGTGGATGTGTGTGCAAACTTTCATGCCTCTGATTTTTTAGAGTTATTTTGTATTTTGTTGTATTGTTTTACAGAGGTTGACCAGGTATTTCCCTTTTGAACATGGAATTTGTATCCAGGTTTTAGTAATTATAGATAATGTTGCTGTGACCTTTACCTAAATAGTTGGTGTAGGTTGCTTTGCAAGCTGAGAATTCTCTTCTATTATTCTGGGAATTTCTGCTGCCTGTCTTCTGTGCGGGTCTGTTTCTCCAAGCTCCCATGGCTTCTTTGTTGAGAACTTCCTTTTGGTGCAGTGCAACCTCCATTTGTTTCTTGTGCAGGCTGCAGTGTGGCAGCCGGAATTTTAGAGGTCCACAGTGTCTTTATTCTGCAGATTTCTAAGATGTCTTTATTCTACTCTCCATACTTGATTGAGATTTGAATTGGACATAATTATCAATTGCAGATTATTTTCACTCAATTTTGAAGACCCTGTTCTGTAAACTTGCAAATTCCATCTTGCTGTTGAGATGTCTCATGCCATTCTGATAACTTTTCCTTTCTATGTGATAATATTTTGTATTGGAAAGTTTTTTGACAATTTTTTTTTTTACATTTTTTTCTAGTTGATGTTTTAGAAAAAAAATTCTAAAAATTATTTTTTGGGGCATCTAGGTGGCTCAGTCAGTTAAGAGTCCAACTTTGGCTCAGATCATGATCTCACAGTTCATGAGTTTGAGCCCCGCGTCAGGCTCTGTGCTGACAGCTCAGAGCCTGGAGCCTGCTTCAGATTCTGGATCTCCCTCTCTCTCTGCCCCTCCTTCACTCATGCCCTGTCTCTGTCTCTCAAAAATAAATAAAAAACATTAAAAACGTTAAAAAAATTAATTTCATAGCTATTTCTATGGTTACCCAATTATCGCAGCACTTTTTATTGAAAAGTCTGTACTTTCCATGTGGACTCACTGTAATGTCCATATATACATGGGTCCATTTCTGGGTTGTCTGGTTATTCTCCACTCATTGATCTATTTTTGCACCAGCACTGTTCTTATTACTGCTTTGCTAAATAATAGAGCAAGTCCTTCTACCTTTGATATTCTTACCCCTTTCCATTTTGTGTGTAAATTTTATTTCTTTAATATATATTATTATTTATTTATTTTTATGTTTGTTTATTTTTGAGAGAGAGACAGACAGAGCATGAGCAGGGAAGAGACAGAGAGGGTAATACCGAATCTGAAGCAGGCTCCAGGCTCTGAGCTGTCAGCACAGAGCCTGATGCGGGGCTCAGACTAATGAACTGTGAGATCATGACTTGAGCTGAAGTCTGGGGCTTAACCTACTGAGCCACCCAGGTGCCCCTCAACATTTTGCTATTAAATAAGATGTTTCCTGTAGGGTTATGTAGATAGATCTCCTTTTTTCAGGCTATGAAAGTTCACTTCTGTTGGGAGTTTGCTAAGAGTTTTTATTACAATTGGGTATTGAATTTTATAAAATTCTTTTTCTTTTCTTTATGTATTAGAGTTGTGGGTTTTTTTTTTTTTTTTTTTTTGCTTTTAAGCTGTTAATATGTGATGAATTACATTATTGATTTTCTAATGTCAAACCAACTGAAATTCCTGGTATAAATCTAATAACCTGGTCATGATATATTATAAAAATATTGTTAAATTTGGTTTCTGATATTTTGTTGAGCATTTCATATCCATATTCATGAGAATGACTTAGAATTTTTTTCTCTGAATATCCTTGTTAGATTTTAGTATCAAATTTATATTAATCTTATAATAAGAGGTAGGAAGTCAACCCCCCCCCCCCACCATCTTGGGAGATGTTTGTGTGAGATTGCAATATTTTTTCTTTAAATGTTTGATAGAACTTATTAAAGCATTGAGGACTGGAGTTTTCTTTAGGAAAGAGTTTTCAAATAGGTGATTAATTTTTTCTTGTTATAGGATGATTCAGATTTTCTGGTTCATCTTTTGTCTGTTGGGTAAGTTATGGTGTTTTTCTAAGAACTTGTCCATTACAGCTCCATTTGTAAAGATTTATTACCATTAACTATTTATAGCATCCACATTAACTTTGATGTCTATTGGATATATAGTGATGGCCAACCTCATTTCATTCTGATTCTTAGTTATTTGTCTCTTCTTTCTTTTTTTCCTTGAATCGCCTTAACAGAAATGTGTCAGTTTTATGAATCTTTTCAAAGAACCAATTTGGGTTTTCTCTGGTATGGTTACTCCTTCATTAAATCTTGCTTCTTTTTTTTTTTTTTTTTAATCTTTATTTATTTTGAGAGAGAGAGCACAAGTGAAGGAGGAGCAGAGGGAGGGAGTGAATCCCAAGGAGACGCAGAGCCCAACACCAGGCTTGATCCCACAAAATGTGAGATCATGACCTGAGCTGAAATCAGGGGTTGGTCACTTAACTGACTGAGTTACCCAGCGACCCTTAAATCTTGCTCTTTTATTTCTTTCTTCAGTTTTCCTTTGCTGTTCTTCTCTAAATTCTTTAGATCAGTTCTGTTTAGTAGAAGTATAATGGAGCCATATAGGAAATTTAAAATTTTCTAGTAACTATTAAAAATAAAAGGGAATAGGTGAAAATAACTTTAATAACATTTAATCCACTAAATCAAAAATATTATCATTTCAATGTGTAATCAATAAAAGATTAGGTTTTTTTTTCATACTGTGCTCTTAAAAGCCAGCCTGTAGTTTTCATTTACTGCACCTCTCATTCAGACTGGCCACATTTCAGGTGCTTGTGGCTACTGTATTGAACAGCACAGCTGTAGATAAATATTTGACTCATTTCTAAAGTTCATATTTAAGGCTGGCAGTACATTTTGTCTTAAGTATCCCTTTCACTGCATTGCATATGTTGATAGGAATACTTTTGCCATTATTGAGTTTATAATATTCTATTTGCATTATAATTTTTTTCTTTGACTTATAGGGCTATTAGAAATGTATTTCATAATTTGTGGGTTTTTCTAGGTATCTTTTCGTTATTAATTTCGAGCATAATTACCTTGTATCCAGAGAACAGGCTCTGATTTTAGCTTTTTAGCCCAATCACATTTTATAAAAATTTTATGCGTGCTTCAAATGCATGTGTATTCTGTAGGTAGTTGGTTGTGATGTTCTATATACATTCATTGGTCAGATTTTGAGTCCTGTTTAAATCTTTACAGATTTCTTTTTTCCTGTTTGATCTGCTTGTTTGTCAATTACTGAGAGAGTCAGTTAGTTTCCTACTTTGTGTCAAGTGTTCCATGATTTTTCTTTATAGTTCTGATTCTTGCTTTGGGTCCTGTTGTTAGGTACATATAAGATTTTTATGTCTTCTTGGTAAATTGAATATTTTAAGTGACCCTCCATATCTTTAATAATGATGATTGCCTTAAAGTTTGTTTTGTTGAATATTACTATACCTGCATTCAACTGGAACATTAATCCATTAACCATAATTGTGATTACTAATATTTGTGTAGCAGTCTTTATTTTATGTGTTCTTTTTGGCTCATAAGTACTTTTCTACGTTTGTATATATTTTTTGTCATTATACTTGTTTTCCCTGTGTGCCGGTTTGAAAGTGTTACACTCTGTTTCCATTGGGTTATTCTCAAAATTATATCACTCGTCCCCGTCAAAGTTCAGTGTTAACAAATATGCACTCTGGGCACTGGAGGGGCTTGAGAATGCTTTACCTCCATTTATTCCCTTTTCAGCTTAGCTTATTGTTGCCATACTTCAGTTTTATATACTTCTTAAACCCACATGATATTGTTGATACAGTATTCATTTAAAGGTATCTTCATATTTACTTTTTTCTGGCTTATGTTGTCTGTTGTATCTCAGACCTTCTATCTGGGATCATTTTCCTTTTGTCTAAAGTATATCTCAGCTGGTGGTACATTCTTGCCTTTGTTTCTCGGAAAATATTTTTATTTTGCCTTTATTCTTTTCTACGTATAAAACATTTAAGTTCTACTCGCTTAGCAGATTTCAGTTAATATGATACAGTGTATAATATGCTCTAGTTACCATATTCTACATTAGATCCTTGGACCTTATTCATCTTAAAACTGGAAGGTTGCAGCCTTTTATCAGTCTCTCCCTATTTCTCCCATCCTCCAGCTTCTGGCAACTACTTTTTTACTTGCTATTTCTATGAGTTCAACTTTTATTTTATTTTATTTTTTAGATTCCACATATAAATGATACAATGTATGTCTCTCATTTTGCTTTTGTTCTTGAAGGATATTTTTACTGAGTATGGTCATTTCAGCATATTTAACATATTGTTCAATTATCTTTTCACTTCATTATTGGTATTAAGAATTATCAACTGCTAATCCATTTCTTTTTTGAAGTTAACTTTTTTACTCTGGCAACTTTTAAGATTTTCTCTTTGCCTTTCTGGTTTTCCACAGTAATATATCTGGTTATAAGTGTCTTTTTTATTTATCTTGCTTGGGATTTGTTGGGCTTTTTATGACGTCGTTATCAGTTCGAATTAAAGTAGTTCATACAAACAGAACAGGGAAATTTGTCTCCTCTTTCCATTCTCTGTAACTTTGTCTTTTCATTCCTTCACTGTCATTTTAGAGGGGTCTTAGAAGGAGAAATGTAAATATGCTGTCTTAGCATTTTGTTATTTTTATACTGCCTGCATTTTTGTAAAATTCCATCCCCCTTCGTTTGAATAGTTTTGTTTTGCCAAGAGTAAGAATTGTGTTTCCTTCCTCAACTCTTCTTGCTCTTTCTATGGGAGGGGACATAAGAATGAAAACAACTTTGTTACATTTTTAAAAAAATTTTTGAAATGTTTATTACTAAAATTGTTATATTGCTTTTTTGTTTTATTCTATTTTATTTTTTAAATAGTTTATTGTCAACTTGGTTCCCATATAACACCCAGTGCTCTTCCTCACAAGTGCCCTCCTCCATCACCACCACCTCTTTCCCCCCTCCCCCTTCCCCTTCAACCCTCAGTTCATTTTCAGTATTCAGTAGTCTCTCAGGTTTTGCGTCCCTCTCTCTCCCCTACTCTCTCTCCCTCTTCCCCTCCCCCGGTCCTCCATTAGGTTTCTCTTGTTCTCCTATTAGACCTATGAGTGCAAACATATGGTATCTGTCCTTCTCTGCCTGACTTATTTCGCTTAGCATGACACCCTCAAGGTCCATCCACTTTGCTACAAATGGCCAGATTTCATTCGTTCTCATTGCCACGTAATACTCCATTATATATATATACCACATCTTCTTGATCCCCTCATCAGCTGATGGACATTTAGGCTCTTTCCATGTTTTGGCTATTGTTGACAGTGCTGCTGTGAACATTGGGGTACATGTGCTCCTGTGTATCAACACTTCTGTATCCCTTGGGTAGATCCCCAGCAGTGCTACTGCTGGGTCATAGGGGGGTTCTATTGATAGTTTTTTGAGGAACCTCCACCCTGTTTTCCAGAGCGGCTGTACCAGTTTGCATTCCCACCAACAGTGTAGGAGAGTGCCCATCTCCCACACCCTCACCAGCATCTATAGTCTCTTGATTTATTCATCTTAGCCACTCTGACTGGTGTGAGGTGGTATCTCAGTGTGGTTTTGATTTGTGTTTCTCTGATGATGAGTGATGTTGAGCATCGTTTCATGTGCCTGTAGGCCATCTAGATGTCCTCTTTGGAGAAGTGTCTGTTTATGTCTTCTGCCTGTTTCTTCACTGGGTTATTTGTGTTTTGGGTGTGGAGTTTGGTGAGTTCCTTGTAGATTTTGGATACTAGCCATTTATCCAATATGTCATTTGCAACTATCTTTTCCCATTCTGTCGGTTGCCTATTAGTTTTCTTGATTGTTTTCTTTGCAGTGCAGAAGCTTTTTATCTTGGTGAGGTCCCAAGAGTTCATTTTTGCTTTCATTTC
>NC_043711.1:75353104-75412288 GCF_006229205.1 Suricata suricatta | reverse complement strand
ATACGAATTTGAGGATAGTTTGTTCTAGCTTTGTGAAGAATGTTGGTGCAATTTTGATGGGGATTGCATTGAATGTGTAGATTGCTTTGGGTAGTAATGACATTTTCACAATGTTTATTCTTCCGATCCATAAGCAGGGAATGTTTTTCCATTTCTTGATGTCTTCTTCGATCTCTTCCATAAGTTTTCTATAGTTTTCATCATATAGGTATTTTACATCCTTGGTTAGGTTTACTCCTAGGTATTTTATGGTTTTTATGCAATCGTGAATGGGATCAGTTTCTTGATTTCTCTTTCCACTGTTTTATTATTGGTGTATAGGAATGCAACTGATTTCTGTACATTGATTTTGTACCCTGCAACTTTACTGAATTCATTGATCAGTTCTAGAAGGCTTCTGGTGGAGTCTGCCGGTTTTTCCATTTAGAGTATCATGTCATCTGTGAAAAGTGAAAGTTTGACTTCTTCTTTGCCAATTCTGATGCCTTTTATTTCCTTTTGTTGTCTGATTGCTGATGCTAGGACTTCCAGCACTATGGTAAACAACAGTGTGAGAGTGGACACCCCTGTCGTGTTCCTGATCTCAGGGAAAGCTCTCAGCTCATCAGTTGATGATGATATTAGCTGTGGGCTTTTCATAAACTGCTTTTATAATGTTTAGGTAAGTTCCTTCTATTCCAACTTTCTCAAGGGTTTTTATTAAGATAAGAAACGGTGCTGTATTTTGTCAAATGCTTTTTCTGCATCTATTGACAGGATCATGTGGTTTTTATCCTTTCTTTTGTTAATGTGATGTATCACATTGATGGATTTGCAAATATTGAACCTGCCCTGTAACCCAGGAATGAATCCCACTTGATCATGATGGATAATTCTTTTTATATGCTGTTGAATTCGATTTGCCAGTATCTTGTTGAGTATTTTTGCATCTGTATTCATTAAGGATATTGGCCTGTAGTCTCTTTTTTTTTTGCTAGGTCTCTGTCTGGTTTGGGTATCAAGATGATGCTGGCTTCGTAGAATGAGTTTGGAAGTTTTCCTTCTCTTTCTGTTTTTTGGAATAGTTTGAGAAGAATGAGTGTTAACTCTGCTTTAAATGTCTGTTAGAATTCCCCTGGGAAGCTATCTGGCTCCAGGCTCTTATTCTTTGGGAGATTTTTGATAACGGATTCGATTTCTTTACTGGTTATCGATCTATTCATGCTTTCTATCTCCTCCCATTTGAATTTCGGTAGTGCATGTGCATTTAGGAATTTGTCCATTTCTTCTAGGTTGTCCAGTTGGCATATAATTTTTCATAGTAATCTCTGATGATTGCTTGTATTTCTAAGGGATTGGTTGTAATAGATCCTTTTCATTCATGACTTTTTTCTATCTGGGTGCTCTCTCTTTTCTTTCTGAGGAGCCTGGCTAGAGGTTTATAAATTTTGTTTATTTTTTCGAAGAACCAACTCTTGGTTTCATTGATCGGCTCAACTGTTTTTTTTTGGAGTCTATATTGTTTATTTCTGCCCTGATCTTTATTATTTCTCTTCCTCTGCTGGGTTTGGGGTGTGCTTGCTGCTCCTCTTCTAGTTCCAATAGGTGCTCTGTTAGACTTTGAATTTGCGCTTTTTTTAGTTTGTTGAAATTGGCCTGGATTGCAATATACTTTCCTCTCAGGACTACCTTTGTTGCGTCCCAGAGATTTTGGATTGTTGTATTTTAGTTTTCATTTGTTTCCATATATTTTTTAATTTCTTCTCTAATTGCCTGATTAGCCCAATCATTCTTTAGTAGGGTGGTTTTTAACCTCCACATTTTTGGAGGTTTTCCGGACTTTTTCCTGTGGTTAATTTCAAGTTTCATAGCATTGTGATCTGAAAGTGTGCATGGTATGATCTCTATTCGTTTATACTTTGGAGAGCTGCTTTATGCCCCAGTATGAGATCTATCTTGGAGAATGTGCCATGTGCACTCAAAAAGAAGGTGAATTTCCTAACTTCAGGATGTAGAGTTCTAAATATATCTATCACTTCCATCTGTTCCAATGTCTCATTCAGGTCCATTGCTTCTTTAGTGATTTTCTGTCTGGTTGATCTATCCATTGCTGTCAGTGGAGTAGTAAAGTCCCCTGCAATTAGCACATTCTTATCAATATGATTGTTTCTGTCTGTGATTAATTGTTTTATGTATTGGGGCGCTCCTGAATTTGGTGCATAGATATTTATAACTGTTAGCTCTTCCTGATGGAGAGACCCTGTATTATATAATGTCCTTCTTCATCTCTTGTACTGCCTTTACTTTAAAGTCCAGTTTGTCTGATATAAGTGTGGCTTCTCCAGCTTTATTTTGGCTTCCAGTCGCATGATAGATATTTCTCCATCCCTTTACTTTCAACCTGAAGGTGTCTTCAGGTCTAAGATGAGTCTCTTGTAGAGAGCAAATAGATGGATTTTGTTTTTTTATCCATTCTGCTATCCTGTGTCATTTGGTTGGAGCATTCAGTCCGTTTACATTCAGTGTTATTATTGGGAAATGTGGGTTTAGAGTCATTGTGTTCTCCCTAGAATTCATGTTTATAGTGGTGTCTCTGGCACTTTGTATTCTTTGCAACATTTCCCTCATAGAGTCCCTCTTAGGAT
Organism: Suricata suricatta; assembly: GCF_006229205.1. Classification (NCBI taxonomy): domain Eukaryota; kingdom Metazoa; phylum Chordata; class Mammalia; order Carnivora; family Herpestidae; genus Suricata; species Suricata suricatta. Next base: position 75,409,664 of record NC_043711.1, on the reverse strand, counting down.
TTCTTGTAGGGCTGGTTTGGTGGTCATGAATTCTCTCAATTTTTGTTTATTTGGAAACACTTTTATCTCTCCTCCTATTTTGAATGACGGGAGATTCTTGGCTGCATGTTTTTTCTGTTCATCACATTGAAGGTTTCCTGCCATTCCTTCCTGGCCTGCCAAGTTTCATTAGATAGGTCTGTAACCATTCTGATAGGTTTCCCTTTGTACGTTAGGGCCCTTTTATCCCTAGCTGCTTTCAGAATTCTCTAATTTTATATTTTGCCAGTTTCACTATGATATGTTGTGCTGAATGTCAATTCAAATTACGTCTTAAGGGGGTTCTTTGTGCCTCTTGAATTTGAATGTCTATTTCTTTCCCCAGATTTGGGAAATTCTCAGTTATAAGAGACCTTTCTCTCCTGTCTCCTCTTCTGGAATTCCTATGATACGGTTGTTGTTCCATTTGATTGTATCACTCAGATCTCGAATTCTCCTTTCCTGGTCCTGGATCAATCTCTCTCTCTTTTTTTCAGCTTCCTCTTTTGCTATAACTATATCTTCTAATTCACCTATTCTCTGCTGCTTCTGTCCTTGAGAGATAGCTGCCTCCATTTTATTATTCACCTCATTTATAGCCTTTTTAACTCATCACACCTATTTCAAAGTTCCTAGTCATTGTCTCAGTTGCTTCTTTGATGCTTTTTTCAATCCCACTGATTAATTTTATGACAAGTTTTAAAAATTCTTGTTCAGTGATGTTGTTTAGGTCTGTGTTGAGCATTCTGTGGCTATGACTTCTTCCTGGAGGTTCTTCAGGGAAGAGTTCCTTCGTTTTGTCATTTTGGCTAGTTTTCTGTCTCTTGTCAGTTTTAAAAAACTCATTGTGCACTGTGCACCTGTTAGTATTGTTCTGTTAAAGGAAGCTTATTGACTGTCCAGGGACTGTCGTTTCAGGAAATATTCTTTTAATGGTGTCTCTCAGTTTCTCTTGTTGTGCCTTTGATTATTTTATTTCCCTACTCAGCGATATTTGGGACTCACCGTCATGTGCACTTTGGCTTGTTTCTTGGGGGTAGCCCTAAGAAGGAAAACAGACAGACAAACACAGAGGGAACAGAAGCACACAAATGCACAGACAAATCAAACAAACAAATTAAAAGGGGGAAAGAAAGGAAAGAAAATGGAGAGGAAAGAGAAGAAAAGAAGAGAAAAAGAAAATAAAATAAAGGGGGGCAGAGACAACAAAGGGCAATGGATAGTCTAAAACCGTATAACCAGTTGTGGGAGAGATAAGGATGAAATACGGGAGACTATATCTGGATTGCAAGAAAGAAAAAGAAAAGAGGGAGAAAGGAGAAAGGAGAATGAGTCAAAAATAAAAAAAATTTAAGTGAAAATGGTATTATTTTTAGTACCAAAAAAAAACCACAAAAAAAAGCAGCATCTACCCCTCGCAGATAGGCGTGGTTTGGTGTAGTAGGTCTCAGGGGCTGCTCTCAGAGGCCCCGCCTTGGTGGCTGCGGAGAGTAGAAGGGCGGCATTCCAAGCTCTGCTGGAACTAGGCGCTGCAGGCCACTCTAATGAGTCTGATCTCCTTGTGCCGCAGCCGAGCCAAGTTGTATTTTCCAGGCCCGCCTTGTTTCAAAATCCTAGTCCATGCACATTCATGCTACCACAGATGAGATGTACTTGCTTTGGCAGCTGGCTTCTTAGCCGGGATCTCATAGGGGGAGGATGCAGTTTCTCTTGGCACTGGCAGGGATTTGTGCTGCTGCTGTGGGAGGTGAAGTGCACTCCAGGAGGCGAACTGCACACCCTCACAGACACCAACAACTCTCAGCCCCCTGCCAGGATAGCGATCCCGTAGGGGGAGGGATCAGTTTCTCCTGGGGATGGCTGGGATTTGCACTGCTGCTGCCTGAGGCGAGGTGCCTTGCAGCTGCCCAAGGAGCTGGGCGCTGCCGGAAATGAGCTGTGTGCTCCTGTAGACAAAGGATGTGCCCCCGCCTCCACCACTGCCAACTCCCTGCCGGGATTGTGTAGGAGTGGCGGCTATTTTTTCCCTGTTGGCACCCGGGATTCAGGATTCGCACGGCCAATGCTGGAGGGAGATGCGCTGTGGAAATGAGGTGTGTGCTCCCACTCCCGCAGCCGAGGCTGGAGTGTGCGCCCCCAGGCCGCCGCCATTGTGGCCGCCGACTCCCTGCTGGAATGGGCACAGGGGTGGAAGCTGTTTTTTCCCTTGTGCCACCCGGGTTCAGGATTTGGGCTGCCCAGCAGTTATATATGGAGTGAGAGGTTTTCTCTCCGAGCGGGGTTAAATGTTCTTTATCTCTTCTCTAGAGACAGTACTATCAGTGTGTTCAGTTTCTCTTTCTCTTCCCTTTGTCTCTCAGGGGCTCTGCATGCTTGCCCCGTGGTGGGCTGGGGCTCCCACCTCCCCTGCCCCTCTTGGGCTGGCCCGTTTTCCAATCTCCCCTGTTCGCACTCACTCACTCAGGCATCTTTGAGGTTGTCTTCTTTATGGAGTCTGTATTTTCTCATTCCACTCTTGCAGATGAGAGTAATGCTCTTCTCAGTTCGATCGATGGGGCAGACGAAGTTTACAGAGCTCCCTTCCTCTCTGCCTTCTTGGCTCCTCCGCCCATTTTAACAGTCTGGGATGCCAATCTAAATTAATTTCTACTGTGTGTGTGTTCTGCCACATTTACTAAATAGTGATTTCCATTCCTTTTTATTATATTATTTCTGGTTTACTGTATAGTAAATAGTTATTGCTGGTTTAAGTCAATTTCTGGAATAATTATCCTGCTAAATTAAATTTATTGTTTTCAATGCAGTAACCTATGATCTTGATAATGACCACTGTAATATATAAAAGTGACTTTATTTTATTAATTTACGTTGAATGCAAATAAGATTTGCCCATGGTGTACCTCTTTCTTGCAGACATTAACCTATGTTTCAGACAGGGAAAAGGAAGGAAACCTTGAAACAATAGCTGATACATTTTTACATACATCTACCCCTACTAACACAGTATTTATACTCTGATAGGCAAAATGAAAATTGCTTTAGCCCTGGAACAAAAGGGAAGGGGAGGTTGGTGAGAAAAGAGAAGCTGTTAGAAGATGCTCAAGAGCGAGCCTGTATATATACTGCTGGTTGGCAGAGGCCTTAGAGATCACCTGGGTGGCAGGGTTCCAGCCGGGCCAGAGCATGAAAACCCTCCAGGACGCTTTGATCTGTGCTCTTATGAAGCCCTCCCAGGCTGATACTGTGGTGGGCGGTCAGATTTTTGTTAACAGTCCTTTCCTCCAGGCTGTTACGGATGGTAAGCTGAGTCCAGAGATGCTATTGGAGACTAATAAGCTTGACCTCAGTATAGGCTGTGAATCCTATAGACCTAGGTTCCATTCCTGGCTGTACTACTTACTAACTGGTGACCTTAGCCAGATTATATAATCTGCCTGAGGCTTGTTTTCCTTATTTGTAAAAAAGGGCTAATGATGGTCCCTATTTTGCAGAGTTGATAGTAGATTAGATGACAGTATGTATGAAATGCTTAAAACAGTGCTAGATGCTCAATAAATGATAGTTTTGGTTTTTAATAGTTAGAACAAGAACCCTAGTCTTTGCAATATATTAAATTGCCTCATCTCTTTTGCAGATAGTATTCTTTTTTCCCCTGTGATGACAAAATACAATAACAGATGTTTACTCTCTTCTAAAGTTGTGTTTAGGACGTTTACTGTATGTAATTTGCATGAACTTGCTACCTCTGAAAATCTGATAGATTTTGTCAGCTGCTGACTCCTGCTGAAAAGTTTGTTTGACAAATGCAAAAATGCTTCTACAAATCATGGCTGGCTTCTTCTGTTACTTGACTGATACAGCTGTGTCTTCTGTGTGCCCCAAGTACCATGACTTGAGTAGCAGATGAGCATTTTCTCTTTGGAGTAGTCTTGTCATCAAGGACTAGGCCAAAGGTGTACACGTACATCATAGCTATAACCAACAGAGATTTAAATTTTAAATCTTTAGTGAGATTTTGCTCAAGTTGCACAACCGGTAAAATGGCAGACCTGGAGAGGACCATAAACAAACATGATCTCAAAAGTAATTCATAGAAGAGCTGTTTGAAAGTATTATGGAAGGCATATTCGTGATCCTGTTATTTTAGTTTGAAACAACTTAACTGAGTGTCAGGATTTTTTTCTCTTTAAAAATTTTTAAATTTATTTTTAGAGAGTGTGCTCGCATGTGTGTGCGTGCGCAAGCAGGGCAGGGGCAGAGGGTGACGGAGGGGAATCTCCAACAGGCTCCACACCTCGTGCAGAGCCTGATGCAGGGCTCCATCTCAGGGTTCTGAGAATATGACTGAGCCGAAATCAAGAGTTGGAGGCTTAACCACTGAGCTACCCAGGTGCCACTTTTCTCTCTTTTTTTTAAATTAAAACTTTATTAAAGATAAAGTTTATTTATGTTGAGAGAGAGAGAGTGCTTGGGAGGGAGGGAAAGAGAATCCCAGACATGCTCTGAAGTGTTAGCACTGCGTCTGATGTGGGGCTTGAACTCACAAATCATGGGATCATGACCTGAGCTGAGCTACCCAGGTATCCTGCCCCCTTTCTCCTAAAAATAAACAAACAAAAAAAACTTTTCCTAATAAAAGCAGTATGTGTTCTTGGTTAGGACTTTCTGTAGCACAGAAGACGGGAAGTGAAGTAAGACCTCTGCCCTCCCACTGTTATTCAGCAAGGGGGTTTTTGGGTATCAGTCTAAAGTACGAGGCCAGCTCTTGCTCTGGGGCCATGCTGTGGAATCTTAAGACTAATGAGAAAACTATTAACAAGTTAAATAAGCATTTATTGAAGAGAGCGCCTGGGTGGCTTAGTCGATTGGATGTCTGACTTTGGCTCAGGTCATGATCTCACAGTGAGTTTGAGCCCCATGTTGGGCTCAGTGCTGACAGCTCAGAGCCTGGAGCCTGCTTTTGATTGTGTGTCGCCCTCTCTGTCTGCCCCTCCCCTGCCCATGATCTCTTTGTCTCTCAGAAATAAACAGACATTAAAAACATTAAAAAAAAAAAAGAACTTATTGAATGAATAGGGCAGGAGAAAAAAATAGCAATTAGCATGGATAGGAACTGGCCAGACAAAAATGAAGATAATTTGGGTTCTCCACAGTGGCACATATAGCAAATGTTACTGCTTATAAAATAGTCCAGAATGCAGAAGCCATCAGAGCATCTGAGTCACCATAATAAAGTCTCCCAGTAACTTTTCCAGTCTCCACCATCTCATTCATTCTCTGTAAGTATACTGATTGTGGTGATCAGTTTTCCAAATTCACAAAGCTGGGAAGTAACAGAGGAGACCGTGGGGGCTGAGCAGAGCTGACACTAATAGCTACAGCTTAAAAACATATGCAAGAAGGAAAAGAGGCAAGAGGATCGACATTCTGAAAGGCAGATGTAGACTTTAAAAGCCGTAATCTGTTCTTCACTTGGTTTGAGGTAGGTTAAAGAATATAAAAATTACTGGTTCACTTATAAGGACCCTAAACCATCAATAAATATTATAACATGTTTATGTATGTGAACCACCAGTTTATGATATGGTTGAATGAGGCTTTATTGTATATATAATATCAGTAATTTTCAAAATCCTGATCAAAATGATTTTTTCTCTTTGATTTTCAGTTCCACTGACTTATATGATAATTTCAAGAGATGTAATGTTGATTGCTGCTGTTTTTTATGTCAGATATAGAACTCTTCCAACACCGGTGAGTTAGTTAAAAAACAATTCTTTTACTTATAACTTAAGGCAAAAAAAAAAAAAAGCAAAAAACCCCAACAACCCCACTGTATTGTATCCAGAGTTTCACTTTATGGGAGTAATTTATGGCCATTATTTTTTGATATTTTTTGATATTTACCAAGAATATCCTAAAAACACACATAACTGTTATCTTGCTATTTGAATCACCCATTATGGTAGTTGTTTAGTGAACACATGAATGACCAATTTAAAACGGGCATGTTTAATAACCAAATTATGGGGAGAGCCCAAATGTTCATCAACTGATGAATGGATAAAAATGTGGATAAAAATGGATAAAAAATACATACATACATATACAATGGAGTATTACTTGCTAATCAAAAAGAATGAAATCTTGCTCTTTACCATAATGTGGATGGAACATAATACACATATGCTAAGCAAACAAATCAGAGAAAGACAAATATATTATTTCACTTGTGGGATTTAAGAAACAAAACAAATGAACATAGGGGAAGGAAAGGGAACATAAGATAAAAACAGGGAGGCAAACCATAAGAGACTCTTAAATACAGAGAACAAACAGGGTTGCCGGAGGGGTGTAGGGTGGGGGATGGGCCAAATGGGTGATGGGCATTAAGGAGGACACTTGTCGGGATGAGCACTGGGTGTCATATGTAAGTGACGAATCACTAAATTCTACTACTGAAACCAATACTACACTGCATGTTAACTAACTTGGACTTAAAGTTATAAGTTTATAAGTCAAAACCTTTTTAGTTGATAGCACATAAAACCCAGACCAGCTAACCCTGTCCCTAGCAGCAAACTGTTAGGAGTTTTTGTATAACCAAGCCCCTTTTGCTGTCTGATTTAGCCTCTAGTATGGGTTGTCTAGAACTAGTTTTTAAAATCACAGTGTAATGATTTGGTTGCATATTAATTGTTCTATGATGTTTGAGCACGTAGGGATTGCATAATCTCATCTTTTGGTTCTCAGTATAGTGAAAATAGCAGTATTTTATTAATTTCCTTTTTTAGTCTGTGAAAGAAAATAGCATAAGGGAGGTTTATTGAGTTTATTTAGAAAAAAGAGGTAGTCAAGCAGACTTTATGATAGTTACTATGTTAGAGTTTTGTAGGGATTGAATATTCTATAAATTTTAAAAAATCTGTTTTCAGTAACCTTTGTATGACTTAAAAGGAATATAGACACTGTTCATTTAGGGTAATAAAGGAAGATGCGGATAAAGGGCTTGTCTGGCGTAGAACCAGGCATGTGGTAAATATTCAGTAACTGTTACCTACATTAATAACAAAATGTTTTAAACTTGACTGACAAACTGTATCTTTTTGTCCTCTGCCAGCGAACACTTTCTAAGTATTTCAATCCTTGCTATGCCACTGCTAGGTTAAAACCAACTTTCATCAGCAAGGTAAGAGACACACGTGTCCTTTTACATTACTCCCCTGTGAATGTTTATTAAAATGAATGTAAGCCTCAATCTGGAGCAGCTGACAGTGAGACAGATTTAAATGCACTGACTGTAGGGGATAGAGAGTGGGGTCATTAAGTATATGCATTGTATTTTCTGTTGGTGGGCTGAGTATTTAAGTTTCTGAATGAGGCATTAGGGCCACCGTTTAGGGAAGGTGGAGGGGGGGGTGGACATGTAATTGCATCTTGATTGAGATGTAAAAGAATTATGGAGGTTCTTCTCTGGTTTCATTACCCACTTTTATGTGGTGAAAACACCGTCAAGTTGGGCCCTTCATTACCAATATTGATTATTCCATAGAAAAGAGAGGAACACATTTTCAAGACTGATCTACAACTGCTTGTTTTAAGTTGTCCATCTGATTTTCCTGAGCCCTTTTCAGGACAGTGACTGTGCCAGTCGTTGCGTACAGAAAGGACACTGTTAACGTAATGCCTCTCAAGACGTGTTTGTTTTTCTAGTGGCCTTGATACATTTATTCTTTTGCCCTGTCCCTTTTGATGGAAGTCTAATAGGTTAGGGACACAGATCATCTTTGGGACAGAGAGGGCATTACTTTTATACCTAAAACTCCCTGGGGTCGACTTTTACCTACATTCATGGTGGGTTTTTTTTTGTTTTGTTTTGTTTTTATTTTTTATTTATTTATTTATTTTTGGATTCAAATGACATATTTGTATCAAGTACAGCAGTTTGAGTGTAGCACTGTTTAGAAAGTGACTTAGAGGTGCAAGAGGTTCTCCAGTTTTATTATTTATTTATTTTTATTATTTTTATTTATTTTTAAATGTTTATTTAATTTTTAAAAAATTTTATAGTTTATTTTTGAGATTGAGAAATAGAGCATGAGTGGGGGAGGGGCTGAGAGAGAGGGAAACATAGAATTTGAAACAGGCTCCAGGCTCTGAGCTGTCAGCACAGAAACCGATGCAGGGCTTGAACCCATGAACCGCGAGATCATGACCTGAGCCAAAGTTGGACACTTCCCCGGCTGAGCCGCCCAGTTTCCCCTCACTATTTATTTTTTGAGATGAAGTGGAATCCTTGTCTTTCGGTTGCAGAGTGGACGACAGAACAGAGATGCTTCTGTGCATATTTCCCAGTGTTTCATTCTTGACTCACTTCCCCTGTACCCTTTTCAGGAGCAGGAGATGGTCTCTAGTGCATTTTTGGTTTTTTCTTACTTTCCTCTTCCCTGCTGTCTTGTAATGTAGGGAAACCTACTCATTTCTTCCAGAGCCTCTCTTACGGAGATGAGTGCATTTCAGTTTTTGGCCCTCGTAGGGTTTGATGTCTGGACAAGTGAAGGAGCACTGAATGAAGTGCTGGGGAATCTGGATTCTAGGTTTGATTCTGTCATCTGCTGTGGCTGTAGGCAAGTCACTTAGCTCATTACATGTTCTGTGAAGAGTTAGCCTTATTATTTCCATAGTCACAGGGCTATTTCAACAGACAACTGCAAAAGGCAAAGAACTTTGCAACATTATTGAATTGCCTTGGAAATTCAAGGTGGTAGTATTTTCTGACAGATGCCCTTATCCTCACTGTCAAGGGCAGCTGTGCAGACAGAGGAGCCGGTTAGTGAAGTTCACCCTTTTGTATGCATGCCAGCTTCTTTGGCAAGGATATCACAGCAGCAAGCATGCTGAGGGTATGTCATGTTACAGCGTGATGGCTGTGCCTTTGTCTCTTGAGCTTGAAACCGGATCTGGCTGGCACTGTTCATTTGTGACTCCTTTTTTTTAGGTAAACACAGCAGTCCAGTTAATCTTGGTAGCAGCTTCCTTGGCAGCTCCAGTTTTCAATTACGCTGACAGCATTTATCTTCAGATACTGTGGTAAGCTAAATTTAGAATTACTCTCTCAGAATGTCAGCAAATTAGCTTATTGTGATAGTCTTAGAGTTACTTGGTTTTTATTGTGTTTATTGAGCACCAGCTGGGTGAAGCTGCAGGTGGTATTTTATTATATGATTGATACTATTTTATTCTTAAGTTTACTATCAAGCATGGGATATAGAAATTAAAGGGGTTTTCATGCAAGTGAAAAGGGTTGAGAGGTATAGATAAAGTAAGTATTGGGGTTTTGGAGGAGGGAGAGATACATGGTTCCAGGTAGGGAGAAGAGGGAAAACTTCAGGGAGGAAGTGGCATTTGAGCAAGAGGTCTTAGTGGGTTTATATAGGGAGAGACTGGGGAAGGCCTTTGAGGTGAAGGACTGACCTGAGCACAGTCAGGGATAGGAGAGAGGGAGGGGACAGTGCATCCAGCCTCGTGGCTTAGGGACATAGTGGGAGGGAAACTTGGACAAAGGAGTTTTTTTATTTTATTGTCCTCATAGGCTTGAACTGTATCCCCTTGAAAATATGTCAAATTCAAATGCTCAGAGTCCACATATGCCACACTGAGACTGAAATGCTCTCTTGTAGTGCACTTAAAAAAATTTTTTTTTGCATTTATTTATTTATTTTTGAGAGACAGAGCATGAACAGGGGAGGGACAGAGAGGGAGGGAGACACAGAATCCGAAGCAGAATCCGAGCTAGTGGTCAGCACAGAGCCTGATGCGGGGCTTGAACCCACAAGCTGGGAAATCATGACCTGAGCTGAAGTTGAAAGCTTAACCGACTGAGCCACCCAGGCGCCCCTGTAGTGCACTTTAAAACCTTTCCTGATGCAGTCTGAGCCAGAGAATGGATAACCAAAGTCAGTTAAGCTAAAGCATAAAAATGATACATGTGCTAAATATTTTATTTTCCAAAATATAAGTGTACATTTATTCGGATTCATCTTATATCTTCTGATACAGGAGCAATGCCTCTTTGAGTATTGTTCCATCTGTGGGGGTTTTTTTCTTTGAATAAACTGCATCCATAATATAACCTCTCTGATCTTCATTTGCTGCTTTAAACTTTTTTTAAAGAGAGCACATGTGAGTAGGGAAGGAGCAGAGAAAGAGAGAGAGAATCCCAAGCAGGCTTTGTGCTGCCTCTGTATTTTTTGCTTCTTTAAAGTGATAAAAGAACCTAAGCCACTTACAAAGCAGTCTAAGTATAAAAACTTCCTAGGTTTTTACTTTTTTTCCCAACCTTTGAACAGTCATATTGCCTACTTTGACAGTAGTTTTTAGCAACTCACCTGTGATAAAGTATTCCCAAGGCATTCAAGTTAGTTCCCAGAAATAGCAGCACTTCTTACATGTATGTTTCATTGGTTAGGTGTGAATTTAGATTACCAAGCTGGTACAAACAGCTTTAGGATCAAAAATAGGGTCTCTGTGGTCTCCCTCTTCACTAGTGGACGTAGACGTGCACAGGTGCACTAAGTAACCCATTAGGCCATAAGCCCTCAGCAAGCCCTGAGCATCACTCATGCAACTACAAAGATTAATCTGGTTAATTTGGCAGTACAGTTAAGGAAAAATCAGTTTCAAAAAAAACAAAAATCTGGATTTTACTTAAAATGACTCAGATACTAGAATTCTGCAGGAAGGGGAGCCTGGGTGGTATAGTTGGTTGAGTGTCTGACTCTTGCTTTCAACTTAGGTCATGATCTCACAGTTCATGGGTTGGAGATCCACATCCCCGCTGTAAGCACAGAGCCTGCTTGGGATTCTCTCTCCCTCTCTCTGGCAAGATCTCCCCCACTCATGCGCTCTCTCTCTCAAAATAAAAAAATACACATTAAAAAAAAAGAGAATTCTGCAAGAAACAAAAGCCTAATGCCCTAAGCAAGCCTGGAGCAGTGGAAGGAGCACATGGGCTCTTGAGTTGAAACCATGCCAGGCTCACACAGGGTTCTGTGGCCCGGAGCACAGTTCTCTGGGGCTCTGTTTGCTCTCCTCTGCAAGACAAGGTGGTTGTGAGAATAAAATGACCGCGTAAGACACCTACAGTAATGGCTGGGTGAAAGTGACAATTGCTAGTGTCATTTTTTTCAGGCTCATTAACTGTTTGACATTCCTAGTTCAAATGAAATCTTAAAAGCAGTAGCTGTAGATGGTTGTAGCTAAAAGAATTACACCCATAACCTTTTTGCTTTTTAAAGATCTCTTAAATGTCTTCTTTGTGATTCTCATGGTTCCTGTTGTTTAGAACTGACAACTAAACATTCTTTCTTTCTTCCATGAAAGGTGTTTTACAGCATTCACCACAGCTGCATCCGCTTACAGTTACTATCATTATGGTCGAAAAACTGTTCAGGTGATAAAGGGCAGATGAAGGCCACCCAGCATCATTAGCAGTATCCGTCGTCGGTGGTAGGGCCGGCGGAAACCCGCAGGACTTTCCGTATTTGGGTGTTCAGCTTGAAAAAGGACTTGTCAGAACAAACCATGTCATCCAGATTCAAGTAATGTGCATTGAAAATAAGTTTGATCATGGGCATATGCAGAATTTCCAATGTATTTTTAAATACAAATAAAACTATAATTTAGAATTTTTTTTATCTTAGGTTTCTTGAATTATTTATAAGGTGCCAAGGATTCCAGTTACTGTCAGTCACTTTTTAATACATTTTTAAAAAACATAGTCCAGGGCATGGAAACTGAAGAGGTGCCACTTCTGTTTAACAGAATTTAGGTTGCTTACAAAGTACTAGGGAATTTCCTGGATTTACGTATCTATTCTAAACAACTTGGCTACACAGTTCGACGTTTGATTTTTAGAACTGTGTACACATTAATAGTTTATGTGGTTAATATTTGATCATTTAGGATAATGACCATAAAGGTAGCTTAGTTGTGGGTGAAGTAATCTTATAAAGAGATTTAAAATGCAGTAAGTTTTGAAAATTATAAAATAAGATCAAAATAGAAGGTATTGAGGTTCATGTTCAGTAGTCTTCCAGCCTCTCAGGGGCCTAACGGTTTGTGGATAACGAGTGACTGAGGTGGTTGAAATATGAAAGCGGGTCCATTAGCCTGCACCACCAGGAGGCAGTGAGTTACGTCATGCCTTCTGCTGTTTCTCACATAGCAGTGTTTATATGACATTGGAACCTGTACTCACTTGATGCAAATAATATGAAACTGTATATTTTTCAAAAGTTTTTTTAAATTTTGGGGAGTCTTTTGTTAAGATGTTAAAGGAATAAAAGAGCTGGAAAAGTACCTTCAGTGGTGGTGGTCTGTAGAACATGTCATGAGCCTTACTCTTGTGGAAGTTTTCTGACTCATAGAATCCATTCAGATGTTATCACTTGCACTGTCATTGTAAAAATAACTTTTTGGGGACCATCTGACTGACAAGGCCTTACTCTGGGTACACCAGCATGTTTGGAGGAGCGGGAGATGCAGGGAGAGGGAGGAGAAGGCCCTGGCTCTTGCTGGTTTCTTCCTCTTAACGGTGGAGGCCTATTGCTGCCCCGTTCCAAGTGTAATATGGAATTGGGCGGTGAGACTATCCTAACACAGCTTGTTTGACCTGCTCCGTTTCCGACCTGGGCCGGTTCACCCCTCCTTAGGCAACCTGGTGGTCCCCTGCTCCCGGGAGGTCACCATATTGATGCCGAACTTAGTGCGGACACCCGATCGGCCTAGCGCACTACAGCCCAGAACTCCTGGGCTCAAGCGATCCTCCTGCCTCAGCCTCCCGAGCAGCTGGGACTACAGGCGCGCGCCACCGCGCCCGGCCCAACACAGCTTGTTGAGCTGTGTTACATTCAGATGCGAAGTTATAAGCAAAATTCATGCCTCTTGATGGTGGCATCTTTGGATCAGTGTGTCCCTTGGTTGCATTCAGTCCTGGCTTCCTTGTTTCCAGACTGGCAGCTGAGTTGCCCTTGGCTTGAAGCATACTGAAGCGTGCAGCCAGGGACACGGTCACTGAATCAGATGGAGGATGGTGTGACAGGAGGACAGCTGTGGCTGGCCATCTTCTCCCTCTGGAACCTCCTGTGTATAGTCTCATAGCTTGGGAGGTGGTCGATGCCGGAGGTGGAATTCCCAAGAGGCACACTGAACACGTCTTAGCACTAGCCAAGCGCAATCACAAAATGTTTTAAAATGGGAGAACGTGAGATAAAGTAATTATGGGAAAAATTAGAATTTTGTACTTCATTGTGTTTATTTTATGATTTAGTGTTGATGCTCTTTGGAGTTACTGATGGGTTGGGCCCATAGTCTCTTCTGTATGAAGGTCTTCATCTGGCTCTGGTTAATATACCTCAATCCTTAGAAGATGGCACAGGCTTCTTCAGGATTTTGGTTATTGAACTGTTATAAAATGTAAATTCTGCTAGTTACAAACCATGGAATTGTATCAGGCATGGTTGAGCGTATATTGAGGCACTCAGTGACGAGAGTCAGTGACATGACATGACAGTCAGTCATGACATTCATTTTAGTGCCTCTGCACAATGGATTTGAGCCTGATAGGAACTAAAAAAGGCGTTGAGATCATTACCTGTCTGAAGACCATGCTAGTCACAATTTTGGCTTTTGCTTTCCAATTTTTCAATTAAGAGCTGGTAGACACCTTAAAAGATTGCTTCATCCAATCCTCTTGGTTACATAGGTGATGAAACTTGGGCTCCACCTTAAAATTTTGGGAAGCCTTTTCAAAACTCCAAACACCTATTCAGGTTGAAGTTGGATACATTGGGTTCCTGCAGCACATTTTGGAGACAAGATATATGGGAATCAAACTTAATTTTTTAAAAATAAATGCTGTTTTGGGTTGAATTGTGCCTCAAAAGTTATATTCAAGTTCTAACCCTGGTATCTATGAATATGACCTTATTTAGAAATGGGGTCTTTGTAGATGTAATCATGTTAGGACAAAGTCATACTGAATTTGAGTGGGCCGTAATCCAATGCCTAGTGTCCTTACAAGAAGGAAGTTTGACTTTGGGGTATATATCCAAAGGAAATGATACCATTTTGAAGAGAGATCTGTACCCCTATGTTCACTGCATCATTATTTACCATACTCAGGACATGGTGGTGCCTGGGTGGCTCAGTCAGTGGAGTGTCCAACTCTTGATTTTGGGTCAGGTCATGATCCCAGGGTCATGGGATTGAGTCCTGCATCGGGCTCTGGGCTGACAGCATGGGGCTTGCTTGGGATTCTCTCCCTCTCTCTCTCTCTCTCTCTCTCTCTCTCTCTCTCTCTCTCTCTCTCTCCCCCTCTCTCCCCCTCCCCCCACCATCTCCTCTGTCCTAGCCCCCTTTGCCCATCACCTCCTGCTCAATCTGTTTCTCTTAAAAAATAGCCAAGTGTCAGTGAATGAATGGATAAAATGCATGTGCATATATGTATATATACACAAACACACAGACACAGGAAAATTATTCAACCATAAAAATGAGAATCTGCCATTTGCAACAATATGTGTGGAACTTGAGCACATTACACCAAGTGAAATAAGGCAGAGAAGGACAAATTCTGTATGATTTCACTTAACTGTAAAAATCTAAAAAGAAAAACAAAACTCAATAGAAACAGCATATTGGTATATCGGTGCTTCATGGGGTGGGGGACAACAGGGGAATGTGGTCTAAGGGCACACACTTCCAGCTACAAGAGGAGTAAGTTCTGGAGCTCTGATGGTCCCCGGAAGTCAGCATGATGATTATAGTTCGTGTATTGTATACTTGAGATTGCTTAGAAAGGAGGTCTTCAAAGTTCTTACCACACACAAAGGTAACCACGTGAGGTACAGGATATGTTCACCAACCTTTTGTGATCATTGCCCAATATATATGTGTATCAAATCATCACCTTGTACACTGTAAACTTATAATTTATATCCCCATAAAGATGGGGGGAGAAATAAATTTTATTTTTTTAAAGCGGGAAATTTGGGCACAGAGAATGCCAGAAGACAGTGGAGGTGCAGGTCGGATTTACCTGCAAGCCAGTGATCACCAAGGGTTGCCAGTAACCAGGAGGGGCATGGAAAGTGCTGACAGCTTGGTTGTGGTTTTCCGGCCTGGACTGTGAAGAATAGCTTTCTGTTTTAACGCCGTCCAGTTTGTGGGGATTGTTACAGTCGTTACAGAAAAGTAAAATAATTTCTAATGCAGAAAATTAAAATTGAACTATGACCCACATTATACTTTTGTAAAATTACTTTTTCCCCGTTTGTATACAAGTGAAAGGGGTGGAGTGAGACATTGCACACTCAGATACAAATCATAAAGGCAATGTTTGATGCAATTGAGAGCAAAATGCTTTTGCTTCTGGTTAGAGTGTTGAGGTTTTTCCTTTTTTTCTTCTTAGTTCGTTTATTTTGAGAGAGCACCAGTCTGGTAGGGGCAGAGGGAGAGGGAGAGAGGATTCTAAGCAGACTCTGCACTTTGAGCACAGAGCCCCCACACAGAGCTTGAACTCACCAACTATCAGCGCATGACCTGAGCCGAGATCAAGAGTCAGACGCTTAACTGACTGAGGCACCGAGGCGCCCCGAGGTTTCTCTTTTAAGCTCATTTCTTCTCTCTTAAAAAACAAACTCTTAAGAGTGATCTTACTATGTATGCTTTCTTAAGAAAAGGAGTTCATAGTTCCTTTGACTAAGTCTAAGGTGAAATGCAGTAAACAATTACTAAAAAGCACAGCTTTTCCTTGTGTTTCACAAATGTTCCCAGAAGACTGCAGTTTTAATGACAAAGCGAAAAGCACATTTTGTGCCATATTCTGAAACGCAACTAGTAAACTCAAGAAGCCTCAGGGAGACATAACCAGTGGCTCCCCCTTCTCCCCACTTCTCAGATGAAGACTCCGCCGGAGTGGATTCCTTGAGGAACACCTGCCTTAGCCGGAACTTGACTGTGAAGGGAACTTCCCTGAAATGACTTGAATGACTTCCAATATGGCAAAGGACCCCGAACTGCGTGAACTATTTTATCTCCATCTATTTCCATACACAATCTGCCCAATTGGCTTCAACTGCTAAAAGACCCAAATAACCCACAAGGATGCCCTATGGCAACGGGAGTTGTCTGGTGTGCACGTTTCTGGGAACAGAGGGGAAGTAGGAGGAAGGGAAGGCAGTGGTTCCTTGGACTGAGAAACAGCAGGGCAAGTTCCCCATGTGCCCGAGGAGTGCTGGCTTCCCAGGCAGGAGAGGTGTTCCGAGCTGACGGGGCCATCTCTGACCCTCTGTGTCTTCTACACCCAGGCGGCCTGAGTTCCACCGGAGGGGGCGCTGGGCTAACTGACGGTCTGGAGCTTCAGCCTGTAGTCGAAGGCTGGGTTTTTGTAGGCCACTAGGTGAGTGTCGTAGCGCCGTGGGTGTGGCGTCCGGGCCCGGCGGCACAGACTGGCGGAGAGCAGCAGGGTGGTGACGAGCAGCAGGGCGCAGGCGGCGCACAGCCCCGCGAAGATGAGCACGAAGCTGGGCTTGGTGGTGAAGGAGGCGCACGCCCGCGCCCAGCCCGAGGCCCGCGCCCGGCTCAGGCCCGCCCGGTTGGCCGCCAGGACGCACACGCGGTACGTGGTGCCTGGCGAGAGCCCGTACAGAGGGTACTGCCGGGCGGTGGCGTAGATGTCCGCCACCACCGACTGGTTCCCCGGCCCGCCCTCGGCAGAGTAGCGAATCTGGTAGCCGCGCACCACCGAGTTGGGGGCGCACCAGCGCACGAGCGCCGAGGTGTCCGTGGTCTCGGTCACCGCCTGCAGCCTCGGGGGGTCCGGGACGGTGTCTTCCCCGCTGAGCCCGGGGCACCGGCACCGCGAGAGCCTCTGCAGTTCTGCGCATGGGGTCTGGAGGTGCTTGCAGGGCTGGTAATCACAGGGGACGTCCTGGGGAGGCGCTCCCATCTCCTCCTTCTTCCCCGCCTCTTCCTCCTCCTCACTGGAGTCGTCCAATAGCAAGATTGGAATCGTGTCCTCGGAAGGACTCGGGTGAGGCACCTGCGGGGTGGCCTGTGGCCTGTGGCCGGGCTGGGGCGTCCTCACTGGGTTCCAGGAGGTGGAGAAGAGCCCAAGGTGTTTGCTGGCGGGTGGGGTGGAGGCAGCCTCCATGTCAGGCTCATGGACAAGCCTAGCAGCGTGTTCTTGGTTCTCTGTCCCGACCGTGCTTGCAGCCCTGCGCAGAGCGCTAGAGTTGCTGAAATCTGCTGTGGACGTGGCAGCGGAGGGGGTTGTCCCCGTACTGATGCCACTGTGCGACCAAGCAGTCCGTGTGGGGGAATCCGCAGGGAGGGAAGGGGTCTTGGTGACACTCTGTCTGACTTCCACAGGTGGAGTGGAGGGGGCTGTGCTCTGTGGGGTGGCAGGCCTCTGTGTAGATGGTGCATGGGTGACAGGAACAGAGTAGGGCGAGATGGCCTCCAGGAGGGTAGTGCTTTGGTCCAAATGGCACATACTGGGCAGACGGGACAGCAAAAGAGGGGCTGAGAAGGTGTCTTGGGATTCTGCAACTGGTGCGCACACAGTGTCTGCTGCCCTAGAGGGGAGGTCAACCAGTTAGAGTGTATTTGGTATCAGGACGCTTGTGTGCTGGGTTTTGAGTCCTCAGTGCAGGCAATCCCTCTCCTCAAACTGGGTCAACATGCTACACACTCTACCTGCTTCGCCTCACTGATCCTCAGGGCACCCTGCGGAGGAAATGCCCCTCATTCTCCCACTGGGCAGAGAAAGAGACAGAAGCTCAGCAAGAGAAACAACTGTCCAAGATGGCAAATGGCAGAACCTAAATCCAGGGCAAGCCCTGTGAATGGTGGACCAGAGCCTCCGACTGTGGTCTGCCATCTTGTTCACACCTATCTGCTTCCTGGCTGAACAATACTCAATGCTAGCTAACATTTTCTGAGTGCTTGCCATGTGCTAGTGACTACCATCAGCACTTTACTGTATCAACTAATTTAATCTGTATAACCTTAGGAAGTAGCCACAGATGAGGAAGTATAGGCACAGAGAGGTTAAAGCAATGCAGCCAAAATCAACAGAAGTAAGTGCACTCTCAACCTCTTTTTTTTCTTGTTCTCAGTCTTTTTTTTTTTTTTTTTTTTTTTTTTTTACCTTCTCATTAATACCATAGTGAGACCCTTCACTGCAAAGGGCCTAGGTACTTATCTTTGGAGGTTGTATGAAGGGGATGGGGGTAGACTGAGCCCCGTTTCACAGTTGGGTTTGGGTGGGACATGAGAAAAAAATCCATACCGGATGGGGAGAGGTGTCTCCTAAAGTGAGCTCCAAGGAGGAGAGTTTGGCTAGTGGAGCTGGTTTAAGAGTACTCAAGATCAGAGGTGTCCCCAGCCAGCCCCCGGTCTCTCCTGGTGGCCAGCCTGGGCATGGCTCTCCACTGCAAAAACAGCTCTTCTAGCCAACAGCCAGTGGGAAGTCTCTGAAGGACTTCTTTTTTCCCCTGTTCTATAAGAGCCCATTGGTCTTGGACTGAATGATGCAGGAGACCAGGCTACATCTTGGGGACTCAGTAGAGGTTAAGAGCCCAGTTTTTGAGGAAGACAGATCCTGCCTCCTCTGGCCAGCAGCTGCATGAACCTAAGCAAACACTTCCTCTCTTTGGGTCCCAACCCACTCATCTATAAAATGGGGCCATGATAAGACCATGTTGGCAGAGACAAGCTAGCTGTTCACTTGGCCCATTTCCCCCACTATTGGGCATACCACTAGACTACATTTCCTAGCCTCCCTGTGATTGGTGTGGCCTGCTGACTGACATCTGGCCAATGAGATGTGAGTGGAAGTGATGGGCACCCCTCTGCTCCTGGCTTGGCCCATTAAAACCACCTTGTCTGTTCCTGCATGCTCTCTGCTACCCTGGCTGGCTGCAGTAAAGAGCGTCTATCCTTGGGGGCCCTGCATGTGATTCTCTGGGGGTGGCCACCCTGCCCAAAACTGCCAAACTGTTCAAGGTGAGCAAGGCATAAGCTGTGGGGACTTCAGCTCACCTCTCGGTCATCTGCTTTGTAAATGTGTTACCTGCTTAGGATAGTTCTCTTTGCATCCTTCAGGAGCCAGGCCAATTCACAGCTGCAGGTGAGGGGGTTGCCGAAGAGGTTGACGGTTAGGACCCGGGAGGAATGCAGATTCCAAGGAGGGAAGGAACTCAAGTTGCAGCTGAAATACACAAAAATCCATTAAGTCGGGCTTTGTTTTAAATTTATTTATTTATTTTTGAGAGCAAGTAGGAGGGGCAGAGAGAAAGGGGTGGGGAGAGAGAGAGAGAGAGAGAGAGAGAGAGAGAGAGAGAGAGAGATCGAGGTTGGGAGACAGAGAATTCCAAGCAGATTCCATGCTACCGGGTCAGAGAACTCATGAACGGAGATCATGACCTGAGCCAAAGCCAAGAGGCGGATGCTCAACCAATCGAGGCACCCCAAGACAAGTTTTAAAAATCAAGTCAAGACTATCCCCAGAGAGCCCTGGTGGTGTCACGACAAAACCATCCTGTTAGGGCTTAGGTGACACCACTTCAGGCAAAACTCTTAACGACCTTGGACTTCATTTTTTGTCATCTGTAAAGTAGAGCTACCAACCCAATTCAGTCACTATCACCCCTCGTATCAAATGGAGACAATGCTTCCCTGCCCACTTGTATCAAAAAAAATCTGTGATAATGAAAATGTTTGTAAGTATAAATCTCTACACAAAAGTAATGTACTGTTATTATGGACCAGTCACAAGAAATGGCAGAAGCTGTTTATTAATGAGGACATTCTTGAATATTTGCTCTTGCAGTTGAACTGTAGCTGATGGCACTCAATACCAGTCCTTTGGAACATGCCTCACTGAGTGTATCAGTGAAGCTCTTGCTGAGTAGAGAATTTCCCCAAAACTTTGTAGCTTAAAAAGACAAATATTTATTCTTTCCCATGATTCTGTGGTTCTTATGGTCTGGGCCAGCTCAGCTGGGGCTGGAAGATCTAAGATGGCCACACATACATGGCTCCTCCACTAGGCTGGAGCCCCTCTCTGTGCGCTCTTCATCATTCAGGAGGCTAATCCCAGGCTAGTGCGCATGGTGGTGGAGGGGTCCCCACCATCCAAGAGGGGAAAGCGCCAGTCCTCCTCAACTGCTTTCAGGTCTCTCCTCACATCACTTTTGCTAATGTCCCACTTGCCTCAGCCGGTCACATGGCTGAGCCCAGCTTCTAGAGATGGAGAATAGACTCCTCTTCTTGATGGGGGGGGGCGGGGGGGGCTGTAAAGTCACATTGCGATAGGATATGTGTGTCTACGAGGATGGGAGGACTTACTGGAGCAGTTTTGCAAAGGGTCTGGAACACTCAGCAATGGCAGGGTCCCTCCCAACCCTCGGTTCTTTCTTCCCTAGAGTCTTACAGAGCATTTGGCCTCGATGTTCTCAACTCCCCGACTCCTCTGGCCTCCTTTACATACATACTCAGACATAATTCACCCAGGGCAACAGGAGCTGCACGTTCCTTCAGGTTTCCTCTGACCAAAGGCTGGTTTTCCTCCACCTGTCTGGGAACCATGTGCCCTCCGCAGGTGCTCCGAGAGGGCTGCTCATGTGCTAGAGGAGGAAGCACCCACTCCCAGATCTGCTCTAACACTCCAGGGTGGTGGGGACCTGCCAGCTGTTCTGTGGGACACCAGATACACATGTGTGCTGTTTATATTGAAATTTAGCGCACACTTCTGAGTATATACATATATGCATGCTTCTTTTTAGCAGATTTCATAGAGCTAGAGTAGAAATCTTAGAATGAGAGTTTACTTAGCACTTCAGCACACAAAGGAAATGCTTGTCTTCTTGCCTGAAGGGAGAGAGGAAGGGATTATCATATTTTTGACAGGTAACATTGTCCAGTGCTTTATATCCATTATCTCATGTTGACATCATTATGACAGTTCAGTGAGGTAATAATATTTTGCTCATTTTAGGAAAACACTGGTGACCATTTCTGCCACCAAAGCAACTTGCACTTGATAAAATCAAGTTGAATTCCCACCCATATGCTGAGGAACGGGAGAGCCTGCCCCTGAGCTGGGGCAGTTTGGCTCCATATATGATACCTTACACACAAGTCTGAGGTTCAGAAGAGAAGTCTGAGCCAGAGAGGACATCACTCTCACCAACATCACCACTGCCACCACCATCACGATTACCATCACTATCACCGATTCACCATTACCAACATCACCACCACCACCACCACTATCATCATCATGGCTACCATCACTATCACCAACTCACCATCATTACTAACATCACCACCACTACCACCATCATCATCACGAATACCGTCCACTATCACCAACTCACCATCATTACCAGCATCGTCACCACCACCACCATCATCATGATTACCATCTACTATCACTGATTCACCATCATTATCAACATCATCGCCATCACCACCATCACTGTTACTGCCATCCTTCCCGTCACTTTCTTCACAGCCACCATCATTCTCATGGGTGGTACAGCACGTACCATGTGCCAGGCACTGAGCTAAGTGCTGTGTGTGCGTGTTCTATTTGTTTTGCTGTCACGACAAGCCCCAGAGTGAACACTCTGGTTGTGGCTGGAGCTAGCAGAGAAAAGAGACGTGTGGCTACAGTGAAAGTGATGATAGGGCAAAGGTGTCAGCTTTCCAGAGCTTCAGGAAAGGAGGTGGCCTGGGGTCATCCTCAAAGTGACACTGCCCTTCCTGTTGAAGTCAGGACAGCTGCTCTTGAGAAGGAGGGTGAATGTAATGACACTTAGGACAACCAGGTCTGAAAGCACCAACCTGGGGTCCCAACTGCAAGTAGGACCCTTCTACCCTTTCACCTTTCCTTCCTAGGCCCATTCAAACCTTCGAAGGCTGAATTGTATAAACACCTGGGGAGGCAGGTGGATCCAGAAATAGAGAAGAACCCTGGGCTCATCCCCTCTTTCTGCTGCATGTTTCTCAGTCTGGGCTTAAAGGAAACTTTACATACATAAGACTTTGGAGATTTAATATTAATCTGGACAAGACTGAGTTCCATGGTTGTTAGGCTGATGCACTATCTGGTACCTGACCAACATATCACCCAAAGGATGAGGAAGGACAGAAGCCCAGAGAGGATGTGAAAGAGCAGAAGAATTAAGGTCTTGTGAGTTCTATAAAATGGTTACACGTGTTCAACTTTGTGTAATGGGCAGAAATCAGTTATGTGATTCAAATGTGTCTTAGAAACACTTCTGGGGCGCCTGGGTGGCTCAGTCTGCTAAGTGTCCAACTTAGCTCAGGTCATGATCTCATGGTTTGCAAGTTCAAGCCCCACACCGGGCTCTCTGCTGTCCGCACAGAGCCTGCTTTGGATCCTCTGTCCCCTCCCCCATCCCTCCCTCCCTTGCTTGCTCTGTCTCTCAAAAATAAACATTAAAAAAAAAACCTCACTTACTTCTGGAATAGAAGGGCTCGTAGGTGAGGAGTGTCTTGGAAGATGTGTGTGTGGACAGAGGTAAGTGCTGAGGAGTCTTGACAATCCAGCTGCTGCAGGTCAGGGGTCATCTTGAAAATGTCCCCCTCCAGGGTTCTCAGCCTGGGCATCTTCCTCAGGTAGAGAGTCTTGAGATTTCTCAGATCTCTGATCCACCCTATCTGAACTGAAACACAGAGGGGAAACTGCCCACTACCCAGGAAGGTACCAAGAGGCTAGCCCAGCATTAAGGAAACAGAGAGAGGGAGAAAATGAGTCATGAAGGTCATTGCTGAACATGGGCACAGTTAGCAGCTTTGGGAGTCTCAGAAGTGCAACCATTTTCGCTGGAGGAGCCCTCAGAGATGGCCAGTCCTCCCTCCCTCTCTCCCCGCCCCCTCCCTCCTGCCCGCCCACCCTCCCTTCCTTCCTTCCTTCCTTCCTCCCTCCCTCCCTCCCTGAGATCACGGGCCAGTCATTCACCTTTCCCGTCCATGCCCTTCCCTCCTGTGTGAAGCAGAGATAGATAATAACAGTCCCCACCTCTTGGGCTTCCAGGGGTTAACTCGAAATGTTAGATAATAATAATTCCCAGCCCTTGGGCATCCCGGAGTTGACCCCAATATGGCCCTTTGAGCAGGGCTCGCTTGGCCTTGGAAGTCGAGGTGGGCTTAGTTTCGGGCCTCACTGTCCCACTCACCCAGGTACTGTGCGCCCACCCCTAGAGGGAGTTCACGGCCCTGCCCCCGGAGCGCATGCCCAACCCGGCGCGGCCCGGACTCACCCTGCTCCAGGAACGTGCCGCTGAGATCCAGGACTTCGAGCGTGTCGCCCGCCCCCGCGAAGGCCGCGTCGGCGACGCCCGCCCCGGGGTCGCGGCCCAGCTCGGTGCAGGAGAGGTCGAGGAGGCGCAGCGCGGGGAGGCAGGCGAAGGCCCCGGGCCGCAGCTCCCGCAGCGGGTTCCCGGCCAGCGCCAGCGAGCCGAGGCCGGGCAGCGCGGCCCCGGCGCACGGCGGCAGCGCGGCCAGCCGGTTGTAGCTGAGGTCCAGCGTGTGCAGCCCCGCCGGCCCCCCGGGGCCCCAGCGCAGCGCGGCGATGCGGTTGTGGCGCAGCGTCAGCACCTGCAGCCGCGGCAGGTGGCCGAGCTCGGCGGCGCTCAGGGAGCGCAGCAGGTTGTGGCTGCCGTCTAGGCTGCGCAGCGTGGATGGCAGACAGTCGGGCAGGCGCTCCAGGCTGCGGTTCGCGAGGGTCAAGGTGGAGGCTCCCGCGGCCGGCAGCCCCTCGCAGGGGGAGACCGTGGCGTTGCCGGCCCCGCTCTCCCAGGGGCCCTGCTGGGTCAGCCGGAAAAGAGGGGCCCTCTCCTGGGGAGGCCCTGCCCAGCTGGGGCGCAGCGCCGTCGGTGGCAGCAGCAGCGGCAGCAGCAGGACCCACCACATGGTGCGTGGCTGAGGAGAGAAGAGCGGGACAGCCCCTTAAATCCAGCAGAAACCCCGAAGAAGGGGCAAATGTGCCCCGCTACGCTCGGGCTCTGAGGGGAGGCACAGGCCCTGGATGTTCCCTGAAGGGCGGGCGGGGGGAGGGTCGCTCCCGTGGCACCTCTGCCCTTCCTGCACCCAGCGATGCCTTTCCCTCTGATTCACGTGTGGATTAGCATCCACAGGTGACTTCTTGCAGAAGGCCTCCTTCATCTGTCCCCTCCGGCCTGAACTTTCAAGTAACCTCCTGCCTTGTCCCCATTGCACGAGCTTCTAGAGGGAAGGGACCGTGTCCTTTATTACTGTAAACTTTCCCTAGGTCCGCAGAGGCTGCTCCAGAAACATCTATAATGAACCAGTGGATGACCTCCTGTCAGGAGGAGCCCTATTGGAATAGAAGCATGGAACTTCTAAAAGATTTTGTTAATTCCAGGGAAACTCAGTTGCCTCAATTTTTTCCCCTGAGAACTGTCCAGCCACAGGTGAGTCTGGTTTGCTTGTGACCCGGTTTGTAGGTCATATTTTTAAATAAGTTCTGAGGGCAGAACTTTCTCTTGAGAGGGTTTGGCTTTCATGAAGAAAGAGCCCCCAGAAAGCTGTGAGGGCTGGGAACCTGGAGACAACATTTCCTGGTCTCATGGAGAAAGCCAGGGCCCCTGAGGTCAACCTTGCTCTGGAGGGATGGCGGAAGGCTCCTCTGTGTGGAGTTTCTGGAGTACCCAGACTTTCCCAGAGCAGCTGGGAGATCAGGTAGGGGTAGATCATGCAGCCGTGGGCTGGTTTGGGAGCGGCAAAGCTACTTCCAACCAGCCTTGGCCTTGCGGTCACTGCTTCCTGTGGCCCCACTTCCTCTACCCCGGTGTCTCTGCTGGCCACCAGGTTTCAGAGCAACCACCCAGGCTCCGGGGGAAGGGCTTCCCTCTTGCTAGTGAAGGTCAAGGCAATGAGAAGGATCCTGTACACTGAGGCCAGGAGTCCAGCCATCTGGCGGCATGTCATACTCACCTGAAGCTGTCCTTTTGGAGTGTGGCACCCCTTGATGCCCCTTTGCAGTCCTCTGTCTTGTCTTACAGATTCCAGGGGTCAGTGGCTTAGACAGCAGCTAAACTGTGAATTCCAGAGGGAGGCCTGTTTCCCAGGTGCCTCTGCACACGGCCCCACCCACTTGCAAGGGGCTGAGATACTCGAGTCTCTGCAGCCCCTCCCTCCCCACCAAGACATTATGGTCCTTAGCCCATGCTTTCACTGCCTGTCTCCCTCCTCCCCTGCTAGGCCTGAACCTGCTCTTTTTCAGGCCTGGCACCTCCTTCTTGCCCTCCCCCATCTTTATGTGTCCTGACACTGCCTTTCCCTGGGCCAGACAAAGGGAGGGAGGCAGCTCTTCTTGGCTGAAGGCAGTGCTGAGGGCTCATGGGTGCAGTGACGCAGAAGCAGCAGAGTCCCCTCCCAGGAATCTGATCCTCCTGCCAGGTGGTTCCCACTCCTGGGATGGTTGGAGGCTGAATGGTCAGCTGGAATGAGGAGGAAGCCCTCTCCCTGAAGGAGGAAGGCACCCCAGTCCTCAGGAAAGCTTGCAGAGCTGGAGAGGACAACGTGGCAGGAGAGGAGGTCCTCAGAGGAGCCTGGGAACAGGGGCAGGCTCACCCCACATCCAGGGGTCCCCATGAATGCTTGGATTGGTTTCTCTGAGACCCAGCTCCGTGACATCATGGTCGTTTGTCTCTCCATCCTGTGGAAGTAAATAGAGAGGGCAGAAGTGCAGAAAGAACATTCCTGCCCCAAGACGGAGGTGATTGATGCTGAAGCTGTGGCGATGCTAAAAATGCTTCGTTTAGAGCAGACAGAGCCTTTCTCCCCAGAGGTCCAAGACTGGCCATTTTGTCTCAGAGCCTTTGATCTTCACCCCCAACCCTCATCCCCCTTCCGGCCACGGCCCCCAGGCCAGGGGTTAATCGCCCCAGTATTGTATACACAGACAAGGACCAGAGCTTCATGGATCTTTCCTCCTGTCAGTCCTTATCTGAGCAGCCCTGAGGAACTCCAGACACCTCGGGACTGGCATGTTGTGTTAATTGGATAATTGTAAGTCCCCTGGGATCTCCTTTGAGGCCTTCTCTACCCAGAGCTTCAAAATATCAGCCTAAGTGCCAGTCTGGGGCCTTGCTGCTCAGAAGCATTCCTCCGTCTGGCCCAGGTGGGGGTGGGGAGAGGCCTGTTCTGTACAACCCTGTCTGGGGCAGTCCAGTCACCATCCAGGGAGCCCAGAGCCCAGGCTCCAGAGCCCCTCCCTTCCAACCTTCTCTCAGAGTTAAACCAGACAGGTCTACCCCCCAGGCCGGCAGGGGTTTGGGGAGTGTAGGCAGGACTCCCTGGATGAGCGGGGCCAAATCTGAAACAGGGCCCCTGATGAGGAAAACAGTTGTGCCCCTCTGTGCCATGGAGGCCTGTAACAGAAGATCCCAGCAACCAGTGTTGGGTATTCCTCTGTACAGCGGTGGGGCAAGGGGTCTGCGGGGACCAGGGCTGAGGAAGCCCACTGAGGCCATTGCCCTGCACTTGCCCAGAGCCCCAGGCCTTCTGAACCAACTTCTTGTCCCCACTGCTTGCTGGCCAGCTCATCAATGGTGGCAAAGGCCTGGCCTGGACAGGCTGACCCAATGTCTGAGCTTGGCCGTCTGGTTTGCTCTGTTGCTCTTGTCATACCCAACCCAAGTAGACACATCCTTGGTGGGCTGCCCAGTTGGGCTTTTGAGCTGGGGAGTCTGATGGCGGACACTTCATGGCAGAGCTTGCTTACTGGTTTTGCCTGGGTCGCTGGTTGGCCTTGCCCCATTGGGTGCACTCTGCTTGTCCCCAGCATCACCTTTTAAAGCTTGAGCATCTGTTATAGTCAGAGCCTAACGCCATGTGCATGATCTCATTGAATCCTCACCAGGTACTGTTATTCCCATGGCACAGATAAGGAAACTGAGGTTCACAGGGGCTGCCTAGAACTAGCCTGTCTGGCTTAACCACTCCTTTATATTGCCTTCCATAGGCCTCAACATTTCACACTGTAATACTCCTTACAAGCACAAGAGAACCTTTTCCAAATATTTAGATAGATCCAAATTATGCAAGCAGCCAGGACAGTTGGGAAATTTCTTTTTATAGTTGAGCAGCTCATTTTCGGAAGAAACCTTTTGTAACCCTGAGGCCCAGGACTGAGGTAAATACCTGGGTAGGGCCATTAGGCGCCTCTCAGGAAGGCCCTGGCCATCTTCTTCAGCCCCTTCTTTTCCAGCACCTCTGGGAGGTCAGAAAAGGATGACTTAAGTGTCCCCTCTGGACAAGGATACTAAGGTCCCACAACAGAGTCCCAAGAACAGCAGTTTTGTTGCTGTGTTGTGTTGTGTCCTCCAAATGCCATGCCATGTCCTGATCTTCATCACTTTACCCAAGTGGCTGCCTCTGCCGAGGTGCTCTCCCTCTTGACCACCTGACTTTCCATTTAAGCTTCCTCTTTTATACCTATTGTGAGGTCCCTCAAGAGTTGACCTTGAGGGTGCATGTAGTTCATTGGGGAGGTGGCTTCAAGGAGCATGCATAGGAAATAGGAAGTGAGATAGGGAAGGGGAAGAACTACAGGACTTAATGAACTGATCACTCAGTCCCACTGGGTTTGAGCACCCTTGATCAGGATCAAGTGGGGGAGGAATTGAATTGGGGGAATTTACCTACCAGCTTCTGTTTCTTGTTTGCTTGAGGGTTCTTCTTGGGGCTTCAACTCCCTGACATGCCTGGCTTGTCCTGAACATGGATTGAGTGGGCCAGGAGCGGGCACCGACAGCCTCAGCTGTAGTGCTTTTCAAGATTTTGCCCAGACAGGCCCTCTCTGACCTAGGCTAACTGCCCTCAGGTGGACTGACATGTCATTGCTCTAAAGTATTTTATTTATTTATTTGGAGAGAGAGAGAGAGAGAGAGAGAGAGAGAGTGTGAGAGAAAGAGAGTGTGTGTGTGTGTGTGTGTGTGTGTGTGTGTGTGTGTGTGTGAGCGGGGGAGGGGCAGAGAGAGAGAGGGAGAGAGAGCGAATTCCAAGCAGGCTCCGTGCTGTTAGCACAGAGCCCAACATGGGCTCGAACTCACAAACCATGAGATCATGACCTGAGCTGAAATCAACTGTCAGACACTCAACCAACTGAGTCATGCAGGTGCCCTGACATGGTATCTCTCTTAATAAATGGATTAAACTTCCTGCGAACAGGACCATGTTGTTCTCAGGAACCCTGGTGCCTCTCGTGAAACCTGGCACTCGGGAGAAATGTTTAACAAAT
Source organism: Suricata suricatta (assembly GCF_006229205.1). Lineage (NCBI taxonomy): Eukaryota > Metazoa > Chordata > Mammalia > Carnivora > Herpestidae > Suricata > Suricata suricatta. The sequence continues at coordinate 75,381,283 of NC_043711.1, read as the reverse complement.
GAATGGGAAAAGTACACTGAGAGTCGTGATGTCTTTCACAGTGCCCCGAGGTAGATGGGGCAGGACTCAAAACAGTAAGCACAGAATTCCCAGGCCCCACCAGTGTCCCAGCATTGAAAGAGCTCAGGTGAGCCTTGACAAGGGGTATGGTGGGGGAGGGGGGGATGGAAGTGGAAGGAGAGAATTGGGTCCCAAAGAAATTTCCACCCCAGACTCCCAACACTCCTATGGATTTTGGGGGGAAGGATCTCATGGAAGAAGATCACAAGGTCAGAGGGTTAGTGAAGCCAATGCCTGCAGAAAAAAAAATTAATTATACCTTTGGTCACACTTCTTTTCTGGATTTAGATCAAAATCAGACTTGTGGATTCTTGGCCTTAAAAGTGACTTTACAACTTGTCTGGTTCCACTCTCCCTTGTCCACTTTAGAGGGAGAAAATAGCCCTAGAGAGGGAAATTGGCTTGTCTGAGGTCACAGAGATGAATCCTAGCAACCTAGCGAGAAGGAAGGGTGACCTCATTCTCCCTATTCTGTTCTGGCTCAACTGCATAGTCAATCAGGTCTCACCTGCCCCGGCATTAGCATTGTGGGTCTTTCCCCATTAGTATGGCCAACTGAACATACCTGATGAGCATCAGGTCCCTGGGCAGAATTTCTGGGGGTTCTTCTTACCCTTGTTCTCCCCAGCCTATCCCCAGAACTCCAGAAATAAATACCCTAATATAGGTTGCTCCAGAGATCCAGAATTGGTGCTTCCCCAGGGGTCCTGTCCAGCTCTGTTCACAGTTGTAGCAGCCTGGGATGGGGTGAGGGGCGGGCCGAGGTGGCAGGTGACTATTCAGCCAGCTGCCCCTGCCCTGCTTCCCAGATGCCAGGCCGTTCTGCGGAGGGTTCTTCCCGTAAGTGCTGGGGCCGGAATGTACATGCTTGGAGGCTGCATTCTTCTCTGACAGCAGAGATAAGTTGGAGGAATGGGAGAGGGTTTGAGGGAGGAGCCGGTACCAGGTGTTCAGGTCTCCAGGCAGCCAGCTCTCGGGGAATGGTATGCAGAAAAGAGGCCTTCAGGTGGTGGGGCCCAAGATGTCTGAGTGGGCTCTCTCACGTGGCTGACCTGCCTGGGAGGAAATGATCTTCAGGGAATAAAGTAGTCATGGGGTGAGAGTCATGTTTATTTTTCTGTTGATGTGTCCCTCAACAGCAGTTAAGTTTTCAGCGTAAGGGTTTGTAGAGTGCTTAGAATTTTAAAACATACCATGTGTGATTCTGTTAGAATTGTAGTGGGAAACATTCAAACTGAAATGAGAGGTGAGACTTTAATCTGCCACTTTTTTTTAATCTGCCACTTTATTTTGCATGTAAGGAGTGGGATAAGATAGTACATGGGCTGTTTTTGTAAAGTACATTCTGAAATTCATTACATGAGGCAGCGCAAGTGGAAAGGTCATAAAACTGGGGCAAGATATTGGGTTTTCATTTAAAAAAACACTTTCTTAAGGTTTTTTTTTTTTGACATTTATTTATTTTTGAAAGACAGATCATGAGCAGGAGAGGAGCAGAGACACACACACACAGAATTGGAAGCAGGCTCCATGCTTTGAGCTGACTGTCAGCACAGAAGAGCCTGATGTGGGGCTCGAACCCATCACCTGGGCCGAAGTCAGACGCTCAACCGACTGGGCCACCCAGGTGCCTCTAGTTTATTTTTGAGAGAGAGAGAGAGAGAGGGAGAGAGAGAGAGAATATGTGAGTGGAGGAGGGGCAGAGAGAGAGAGAGAGAGAGAGAGAGAGAGAGAGAGAGAGAGAGACACAGAATCCCAAGCAGGCTCCAGGCTCTGAGCTGTCAGCAGAGCCCGATGCCAGGCTCGAACTCACAAACCATGAGATCATGACTTAAGCTGAAGTGACTCATAGACTCAGGTGCCCCATTGGGTTTGTATTTTAATGCTGCTCCTTTTTTATTGGGTACAGTATCTGTATTCTTAAGCTTCTGTTTCATATTTCTCATCTATAAAGTAAATAAATTGGTCCACGCTTAACAATTCAACACACACATCACTGAGAACATGCCAGTACATGCCCCAGGTGCTCAGTATATAAAATGGGGACTCAGAGATAAACGGGACCTGCACCATGCCCTTCAAGCAGTTTCCAGTCTAGAAGGGGCAGAAAACAGAACAGTCACCGTCAGTGTGAGCGCACTATATTGTCACAGAAGGCTGAAATGCAAGCCCCGTTAGCCCAGGGAATGTGTGTCTAGCTTGTTCACTGCTGCATCCCAGTGTCTAGCAGTAACTGCATACAATGTTTCTAAGAAACATTTGCTGAATGAGGGGCACCTGGGTGGCTCAGTCAAGCATCTGACTTCAGCCCAGGTTTTGATCTCATGGTTTGTGGGTTCAAACCCCGCATCGGGCTCTGTGCTGACAGCTCAGCCTGCTTCAGATTCTGTGCCTCCTTCTCTGCTCCTCCCTGGCTCCACACTGTGTCTTTCTCTGTCTCTCAAAAATAAATAATTGTTAAAAATATTAAAAAGAAACATTTGCTGAATGAATGAGCATTTATTAACTATGTCCTTCCCTTCTTTTGTTTCTGATCAGTCATATTTCCTTTTTTGGAATTTTCCACAGAACAGTCATGGTTTGCTTGTATGTTTATTTAGGCTTTTGGTATGTTAAAGAAAATTCGTCCCAAAGCAAAAGCATTCAAATTGCATAAACAAGGCCGCGATTTAGAATTTTATAGAGCTGGATGATGTTTATTCCCCATTGCTATAGCGACTTGCACACACAAAAGCATTTTGTTGAAAGAAAAACTGCACGCTATCCACTAAGCATATGCGCATGTGCTTAATGTTACTATTTACCATGGAAATGCAAAGTCAAACCACAATGAGATATTATTATGCACCCATCAGAATGGCCAAAATTAAAAGGATTGAGAGTACCAAGTTTGGGAAAGGATGTGGAGCAATTAGAATTATTATACACTGCTGGTGGGAATGTCAGATGGTGCAGCTACTTTGGAAAACTGGCAGTTTTTAAATCAATCAATTAAATAATTAAAAAATTTATTTATTGTTTAATTTACATCCAAGTTAGTTGGTATATGGTACAACAATGATTTCAGGAGTAGATTCCTTAATGCCCCTCACCCATTTAGCCCATTCCCCCTCCCACAACCCCTCCAGCAACCCTTTGTTTGTTCTCTATATTTAAGAGTCTTTTATGCTTTTACGTTTTATGTTTTTATAATACTTTTGCTTCCCTTCCCTTATGTTCATCTGTTTTGTATCTTAAATTCTTCATATGAGTGAAGTCATATTATATTTGTCTTTCTCTGACTAATTTTACTTAGCATAATACCCTCCAGTTCCATCCACACGCTGCAAATGGTAAGATTTCATTTTTTTTTATTGCTGAGCAATGCTCCATTGTATATATACACCGCATCTTCTTTTTTTAAAATTTTTTTGATGTTTTATTTATTTTTGATACAGAGAGAGACAGAGCGTGAGAGGGGGAGGGGCAGAGAGAGAAGGAGACACAGAAGTGGAAGCAGGCTCCAGGCTCTGAGCTAGTTGTCAGCACAGAGCCTGACGCAGGGCTCGAACCCACGGACGTGAGATCTGACCTGAGCCGAAGTCGGAGGCTTAACCAACTGAGCCACCCAGGCGCCCCACACCACATCTTCTTTATCCATTTATCCATCGATGGACATTTGGGCTCTTTCCATACTTTGGCTATTGTTGATAGTGCTGATATGTTGGGGTGCATGTGCCCCTTCGAAACAGCACAGCTGTATCCCTTGGATAAATACTTAGTAGTGCAATTGCTAGGTTGTAGGATAGTTCTATTTTTAATTTTTTGAGGAACCTCTATACTATTTTCCAGAGTGACTGTACTAGTTTGCATTCCCACCAGCAGTGCAAGAGAGATCCTTTTTCTCTGCATCCTCACCAACATCTGTTGTTGCCCGAGTTGTTCATGTTAGCCATTCTGATGAGTGTGAGGTGGTATCTCATTGTGGTTTTGATTTGTATTTCCCTGATGAGTGATGTTGAGCATTTTTTCATGTGTTGGTTGGCCATCTGGATGTCTTCTTTGGAAAAGTGTCTATTCTTGCCTTGTGCCCATTTCTTCACTGGATTACTTGTTCTTTGGGTGTTGAATTTGATAAGTTCTTTATAGACTTTGGATTCTAATCCTTTATCTTGGTGTGTCATTTGCAAATATCTTCTCCTGTTCTGTCAGTTGCCTTTTAGTTTTGCTGATTGTTTCCTTTGCTGTGCAGAAGCTTTTTATTTTGATGAGATGCCAAGGGTTCATTTCTGCTTTTATTCCCCTTGCCTCTGGAGACGTGTTAAGTCAGAAGTTGCTGGGGCTGAAGTTAAAGAGGTTTTTGCCTCAAGAAAACGGATAGTTTTGATGAATGCCAAGCATACATCTACACAAAGACCCAGCAGATGCACTCTTGATACTCCAGAGACATGAGCATATGTAGCCACCAAAAGAATGTTTATAACAACTTTATTCATGAAAGCCTCAATCTGAAAACAACCCAAAAGGCTATAAATAGGAAAATGAATACATAAGTTATGGTATAATCATACTATAGCCAGCTTCAACAAACGATGAACTATGACACACTCAACAACAGAGACGAATCTCCAAACACTGTCTTGAACTGCAGAAGTCAGGCACAAAAGTACGTACTGTGTGGCAAAGAAGAGGCAAAACTAATCAGTGGTCAGAATAGTGGTTATTTTTGAAAAGCATCCCAGGGACATGGCCTGTATGTGTTAAGGAATTGGAGGTATGACAAGACATGGTGTGTTGAGGGAATGGGTAGTTCAATATGGTAGTTGGCTAGCAGGAGCCATGGTGAGGGAATATAGGGAGAAAACATTGGAAACATTATTTGGAGTCATTTTGTAAAAGGCATTGTGGTGGTCATTTGTGTTATTTGCCACATATTTTAGCTTTTCTCCCTTCTGGTCCACTCAGTAAGATTGTACTTCCTGGCCCCTTGTGGTTGAATGTTTCCATATTTTGCTCTGGCCACTGAGTTGTAACAGGAAGCCATGTGTGTCACTTCTAGACAATGCATTCAGTTGCTGGTATGAGACCCTCCGGGGTTCTCTCTTCTCCTCTGAAAATTGGCAGTATTTGGGAAGGTGACTGTTGTATCAGCCTGGGTCCGTAGGAAGACCAGCGTTCCTCTGAGGCTGCTGTGCATATATTGGGGAATCTACATGAATAAGATAGTTACAGATTGCAGTAAGAGTTACAAAGGAAATAAACAGGCTGATGTGATATAAAGGACTTGGGGAGGATTGGCGGTGGTCATCAGAAGGGGTGCTTCATTTGCATGGAGGCCTGGGGATGGGATGGAGCTGTCAAGCAAAGGGCCATGGGAATAATATTCCAGAGCAAACGAGCAAGGAGCTGGAAGCAGGAAAGAGCCTTCTCGGTGTGAGTCACAGAAAGCAAATCTTTGTGGCTAGAGGATGGTGGGAGAGGGGAGAGGCGGGGAGGGATGTGATTAAATAGGTTGTGTTAAAGGTCACTCTGGTTGTTGTGTCTATTGTAGGCAAGCGAGCTGTGTTAGGGGGGTGCCGAAAGTGTCCAGGGGGAGGAGATAATGCTGGTTTGAGAGTGAGTGAACATGGAGAAGAGCGTTCACACTTGAAATATGTTGTGAAAGTGGAATCCACAAGACTTGCAAAGGGATTGGAAGTGAGGTGTTGTAGTCTGAACAATGGCCCCTGGAGACACACACGTCTTAATTGGTGGAACCTGTAGATGGTACTTTGTATGGCAACAGGAGTTTGCATATGAGATTAAGGTAAGTGTCTTGAGATGGAAAGATTATCCTGGATCATCTGGATGGGTCCTGGATGGAATCAAAAGTACCTTTGTAAGATGGAGGCAGAGGGAGAGTTTACTACAGAGAAGAGGAAGGCCATGTGGAGACTGAAGGAAGACGTGATGCTGCGGGCTTTGAAGATAGAAGAAGGGGCACCTGGGAGTCTCAGTCAGTTCAGTGTCAGGCTCTTGATCGAGGCTCATAGTTCGTGAGGTTGACCCCCATGTCAGGCTCTCTGCTGACAGCAAGGAGCCTGCTTGGGAGTCAGTCTCAAATCTCTCTCTCTCTCTCTTTCTCTCTCCTCTCTCTTCTCCCTCACCCCCCTCTCCTCCTCTCTCCCTCTCTCTCCCTCCTCTGCTCATGCTCTCTCTCTCCCTTTCTCAAAACAAATAAACTTAAATAATGAAGATAGGAGAAGGGTCTAGGAATGCAAGGAATGCCGCTGCAGAAGCTGGAAAGGTAGTGGATTGTCCCCAACTCCTCCCAAAGGAGTATGGCCCTGCTGGCACTTTGATTTTGGCTCAGGGAAATTGATTTCAGAATTCTCATTTTAAGAACTCTGAGAAAATAAATGGGTATGTCATTGTTTTTACTGTTGTAAAATATATAGAACAATGTGTATCATTTTAACCACTCCTTTGGTACACAATTCAGTGGCATTAAATACATTCATAATGTTGTGTAACCATCATTGTTATCTATGCCTGAAACATTTCCATTATCACAATAAAAACTCTACCCATTAAATAACAACTCCCCTTTCCCTGCCTTCCCAACTCCTGGTAACTTCTGTTCTACTTTCTGTTTCTATATTGGTCTATTCTAGATACTTCCTCCCAGTGGAATTGTGCAATATTTGTCCTTCTGTGCCTGGCTTATATCCCTAGGCATAATGTTTAATGTACATTTATTTATTTATTGTTTTTGTTTTTTTGAAAGAGAGAGAGAGAGACAGAGCATCAACTGGAGAGGGGCAGAGAGAGAGAGGGAGATACAGAATATGAAGTAGGCTCCAGGCTCTGAGCTGTCAGCACACGACACAGGGCTCAAACTCCCAAACCATGAGAACATTACCTGAGTTGAAGTTGGACATTTCACCAACTGAGCCACTCAGGTACCCCTTGCCATAATGTTTAATGCCAAGGTCAGTCATATTGTAGCATATATCAAAATTTCATTTCTTTTCATTTTGGCTGAATAATATTGTATATTGTGTTGTACCCAAGATTTCTTTATCGCCCCCAGAAACCAGAGACCACCAGGGAGGCCGAAGCACGCATGCAAAAGCAAAGGACTTTATTACGAATTTAGGCCCAGCCAGCCTAAATTCGGGCTCACAGACTTCAACAACACAGTGGATCCACGTGGAGCGAGCCCAGAACATGGCGGGGAAGGGCCTTTTATGAGTTTGGGAAGGGGGAGTTACAGGAAATTGTGACACAGGTACAGGGGCCCAATCATTATAGCATCACATCATTGACAGTAACTTTAACCAATTACAGAGTGGACCCAGAACCCCCAGGTAGGGCGTGACTAGGACCCTCAGGTAGGGCGAGACTAGTCTTAACCTCCATCTTTAGGCCCGCCCCCAGAAATGTTAATGGTGTTAGCTAGCCTTCAAGGTCAGAGGGGAAACCCGAATCAGATCTGCATCCTTACAGTCGTTTTAATTGTGGTGATTTGTTATTAGCTGTGGTAATTTGTTATTAGCAGCCATGGAAAACTTATGTGGTGATTTATTGTAACAGCCATGGAAAATACATGAGGATGAGAGAAAAGGTATCAAGGATGATCCCCAAGGGCGCTTGGGTGGTTCAGTTGGGTAAGCGTCTGACTCTTGATTTTGGCTTAGGACATGATCTCAGAAGTGAGATCAAGCCCTGCACTGGCTCTGTGCTGACAGCACAGAATCTGCTTGGAATGATCTCTCCCCCCATCCCCATCCCTCCTCTACTGGTGTTCTCTCTCTCTGTTTCTCTCTCTGTCTCAAAATAAATAAATAAATGTTAAAAAAAAACCCCACAAAAACACGATGACCCCTAGGCTCTTGGACCTGAAGACTGGATGGATTGAGATGCCGTTTACTGGGAAAGAGAAGTCTAAGAGAGCAACATATTTGGGGTAGGAAAATTATAGGCTCTGTTTTGACCATGTTAAGTTTGAGATATCTGTTAGACCAATAAGGAGATGCTAAGGGAGATAACTGGACATCCAACTGGAATTCTGGGGAGAGGTCAGAGCTGGAGAGTTATATTTGGGAGGCATCACCATATGGATGGTGCTTGAAGCCAGTAGACTGATTGAGGCCATCTAGGGCAAGTGTGTAGAAAGAGAAGAGAAGAGGATCAAGCCAACATTTGAAGGTGGAACAGAGGAAGAGGAATCAGCCTAGCAGGCTGAGAAGGAGCAGCCATGGAGGTAGGAGAAACGTCAGGAAAATCTGGAATCATGAAAGTTAAGAGAGAACAATGTCTCATTAAGAGGAGCACAGCCAGCCAGGTTTTGACAGACTAAATAATGGAGGACTTTTATGACCTGGACAAGAGAAGGGTTTAGTGGGGGAGGGACAGAAGCCAGAAAGGAGTGAGTTAAGGGCATGAGAAAATATGTATTAGCCTTCCTAACTATTTGGAGAGCTTTAACTGTGAGCAGGAGCAGAAAGATGGGGCAGAGTTCAAACCTTTTGTAAGGTAGTTGTTGTAGTTATCTATTGCTGCCCAATAAATACTCCCAAAACTTAGTGGCTTAAAGCGACATTTGTTATATTCTATTATATGATTTTTGAGGGTCAGGAATTTGGTTGGAGTTTGGCTAGATGATTCTTTTTCTCCACTTAGCATTGATTGGAGTCATTGGTAGTATTCAGCTGTTGAATGGGCTGTTTTTGAGTCTTCAAGATGGCTTTGCTCATGGGTCTGGTACCTAAGTAGGGATGCCTAGAGAATGGGCTTTGCTGAGATTCAGTTGGAGTGCCTACTTGTGGCTTCCCTAGCATGGGGCCTCAGGGCTCCAAGAGGGAGTATCCTGTGGACAAAACAGAAGCTACATGGCCTTTTATGACTTACAGTTAGAAGTCACATCGCATTACTTTTGCTGTACTCTGTTGGTCAATCCACCACAAGCCTACTCATATCTAAGGGGAGGGGACATAGATCCCATCTCTTGATGGGAGGACACTGAGAGAGTTTGTAGCTGTGTTTTAAAACCCCCAAAGAGAGAGAACATGTTTGCAGTCTGATGAGAATGTATCAAGAGATGGGCAGAAGTGAATGATGCAAGAGAGAGAGGATGAAACTGCAGGAATTGAGTCCCTTGGAGGTCATGAGGGGACAGTACTCAGAAGGCTGGAGATTGGGCACTTTTCCTACTGGGGCAGGAGGGAAGGAAGACATTGTGAGGACGGATGAAGAGTGAAGAGATGAGGCTCTTCCCATCTGATGACATCACTATGCTCAGTAACATGCAGGTCATTCTGTTACAGATCATCAGCTGAGGGTAGGTGTTGAGGCAGGTTGAAAAGAAAAGAAGGTACAAAATAGTAATTTCAGAGAGTTGGAATGTTAAGTATTTGTTTGAACAGCAGATTTTAACAGAGATGGCTTTTTGTCATTACTGAAAATAGTATAGATTATAAGTACATGATGATTAATCCTTAATAATATATTAAGAAAAGTACTTTTTTAGTGATTATTAATTACACCAACTGTTTATGGAACCTATCTGAGAGACTCTAAATTCTAGGAAGTTGCTGACAAATTCTTTTAGATGAGACCACATGATATATTTCCATTTTGTTGCTGGAGGAACTAGCATTAGTTTCATAACATAAGTCTAAGAAAGAACCCAAGATTAGAACTCTGAGATCATTTTCTTTCCTGGGAGGATTGAGAACATGTTTATTTTACTTGAAGAGGATGTCTGGGTCATCATCTGAGAGTGATTTAAAGAAATTATCTGGCAAGGGTTGGTCTTGAGCAAAGTTACTTGGTAGATGATGTCGTTTTGTAGATGATGCCGTTTTGCAGATGATGCTTTCAAGTGTTGAAAATATGTGTGTAATTCTTGTTCTGGAATTGCTTTCAGAATGAGTTTTTCATACACACACACACACACACACACACACACACACACACACACGTGTGCGTGCGTGCGCACCAGTCACTAATGGTCCCTCTTCCAGCTTGACCTTATTTCTGTCCTTTTCCCCACTTGGAAAACTCTTATTCATCCTTCAAGACCAAGTCTAAATGTCCCACTCTCTGGGAAATCTTCCTCCTTTTGCTCTTGACTCTAACGAAAGGTTTCCCTCTTTATTATTCTCATATCTTTTTAATGTATCAAGAATAATGCCTGTTATATAACATTACAGAGTTATTTACTCAACTGTCTCTTGCTAGATTGTATTATCCTTGGCAACTAGTGAAGTGCATAGCACATAGTAGGAGCTACTTGTTTCCTGATATCTATTTTCAGCCCCTTTACCAGTAAAGGAAATCTAATTTTTAGTTGAGGCTTGGCTATTTTGAATAAAGACCAAGTATTTCAACCTCCCTTGTAGTTAATTGAAGCCGTATGACATAATGCCTGAGCCAGAGCAGACATGTCAAATCATGAGAGGACTTTGTGAACAGAAGCTATATGTAGTGGATGGAAAAGATGCCACGACATGGGTCCTTGATATGATATACAGGCTTTATTGGCCTAGGCTTGCCTAAGGAGTTTCAGGTGGAAGAGAGAAAAACTTCCCTTGTTTAAGCCACTATTATTTTCAGTTTTCTGTCACTTTTGTAGCTAAGCAATTTTAACTGCTAGAAATATGTATGTATATATAATTTATATATAAATATAAAATAAATATACAATAAATGTATCAACCACATATTTATGTTAGATAGCTTATATAAAATATATATATATATATATATATATATATAATATGTGTGTATGCTTGTGTGTATGTGTGTGTTTGACTGAACTGGCTGAAATACAGTTGGCTGAGGCCTAGCAGGGATTGACAGCTATTGGCCCACAGGTTACATGGGGTTCTCGGATATATTAGATACGTATTCATATATTTTAAGATCTGTGAATACTAGGCAGGGCATGCCTCACAGATCCCTGTGTCTCACGTCTGTCTGCATCTGTGTATATCACCTCCCCCCAAACACACCAGCATTTGCAGTCCCTTGTCCTAGAATGAACTTTGCTGCGGTTATAAGGAGTTGATTATTCAACAGCTTCTTGCCAACTCTTTGGCTGCCCATTTTCTCTTCTGACGTCTACCTGACTCAAAGAACGATTTATGAAGGGAGGAAAAGGTCAGAATAAGAACACTTCACTCAGCCTCTAAAAACAGCTCAGTCCCTGAGGGAAAGTTGCCTCTCTCTGGTGGAATTGACATTAATCACTCACATGCAATGGCAGGACCTCGGCCAACCATGTGTGGAGATGGGGGTGGGGTGGGGTTTTCTCTGGTCATGGGTTGGTGTTTTCTCTGCTGGGAAGAGGGGAGGACTCTTTCCCACCTCTGAATGCTACCTCTGACCCAGATTTGCAATCAGATATCATATTGGACAAGTGGGCCAGCAATTGGGATCTGAAGACTTTTTTATAGAAAATTTCACTCTTTTGCCTTTTGAAATCTGGTATGATCTAATTGAAGGGGAAAAATGGCTATGGCATTTTGTAGGCCTTACTGAAATATGTTGGGGCAGGATAGGGGCAAATCACCTCAAGGGAGTTATCACAAAGACAATCTAGCTCTTGACTCAAGAGGCCTTGCCATTCACACAGAATTACCAAGAGCAGTGCTAGAGAACATCACTCAAGGCAGAAGGTCTGGGTTCAAATCCCCACTTTCCACACTGTGGCTAGGTGACCTTGCTGAGTTGCTTGACTTCTCTGTGCACAATAGTTCCAGAGTGTGCTAGAGCTGGCTTGTCCCGGTCAGGGAGCTGGGTGTTTGGTATCTTCCCAGTTGTGTTCACTGGTGCCGTGCTGGCTACAGAGGAAGTCTTCACACCGGGAAATGGGTGAATCACGTCTCCCCCTGCATTTACCAGCAACCACTGCACATTTCCTAATCTGTACAAGGCTGACAATACTTACCTCACCCAGAGTTTGAACTGAGAGGACTCACGGGAAGCACAAATGATACCTCATAATATATCTTAGCATTCTAATTCTTTTAGCCATGTAATAATAACTCTATTATTGTCAAGAATATTATTTGGGGAGGCAGATGCAAGATCTGACTTGCTCTAACATATTGGTTGGCACGACTATTTAACCTCTTCGTATCTGTTTCACCCCTGTGCCTTATCTGACTGTCAGGGCAGCCTGTCGACCTGCCCTGAAATTCAAGTTATAGAACTATGTGGCCTGACTCGGATAATGGGCCAGTGTCAGCAGAGTGATGCTACAGTTTTGGAAGTGTGTGTGTGTGTGTGTGTGTGTGGTGCATAGGAGTGAAGGATGTACCCTTACTGGATTGTGGGGAAAGTGGACCACAATCAAACAATTCTGGAGACAAAGGCTATAAGAAACTGCACAGTCCAGACCCTTGTTTTATAGATGAGGAGACATACACTGTCAGGTGGGGGCTTGGATTTTCTGTTTTTGTTCCAGTTTCCTTATTGACCAGGCTAATGCAATCACTGTCTTGAAGAGATATCTGCATCCCTATGTTCATTGCAACATTATTCACAACAATTATTCCAAGATATGGAAACAACGTAAGTGTCTACTGATGGGTAAATAGATAAAATGTACACACACACACACACACACACACTGGAGTATTATTCAGCCATAAAGAAGAGGGAAATCCTGACATTTGCAACAACATGGATGGAACGAGGGCATTATGCTAGGTGAAATAAGGCAGAAAAAGACAAATACTGTATAATCATACTTATATGTGGAATCTAAAAGAAATAAACTCATAGAACAGACTGATGGTTGCCAAATGTGGGGGATGGAGGGTGGAGGAGGTGGATGAAGGTGGGGACATTTTAAGCTGCTTTCAGGCAGGATCATTGCCCCATACTTTGCATTCAACCAGAAGCTAAATAGCTACTCTTCTTTTTTCCTCAGTGAATATCTCATGAATTTTTCTTTTTTTAAAAAAATCTTTTAATGTTTTTTATTTATTTTTGAGACAGAGAGAGACAGTGCGAGCAGGGGAGGGTCAGAGAGAGAGAGACACAGAATCTGAAGCAGGCTCCAGGCTCTCAGCTGTTAGCACAGAGCCCGACACAGGGCTCGAACCCATGAACCATGAGATCATGACCTGAGCCAAAGCCGGACTCTTAATCGACTGAGCCAACCAGGTGCCCCTCTCATGAATTTTTCAATTTCCATGAATGTGGAATGACTTAATAGATATAATATTAAAATACAAAACCTAAAACTAGTATGTGAGATGGTATAAAGGCTGGAAAGACACAATCCAAAATGTCAACAGTGTATGTCCGTGGACAGTGTTAGTAAGTCACACTAGGTTTTGAATTCTGGTTCTGCTGCTTACCGGTCGTGTGAGCTTGGGCAAGTTACTTCACCTTCAGCCTGTTTCCTCCTTTGTGAAATGAGAAGCAAGCCATTCCTGCCCCACGCTGGGTGGACGTGAGAACTGCATGAAGGGACATCTGTAAGCTGCACATTACCGCCTGCTATGGACCATCTACCACTAAATCAAATCCGAATGTTTTGGACAATTGTCCATCAAGTCAGAGGCCCTCTGATGCTCCTTCACCTTTGGGTTTTTCTTTGCTCTCTCATGCTTTTACTAAAAGGTAGACATGGAAAAAAGAGCTAATGATGTCGGGAAATCTAGGGACCTTCAATGGGAAAGGAGTTAAAGCCAACGGGTAAGTGAGCTCTCTAATCAATCTCACAGGCAGGAATGAGCTCAAATCTTGGAACTGCGAGGAAAAGTATGCATTTGCCTTGAAAGTTGCATTCCTTTCTCAGGGGTAGAAGATACTTACCTGTTTAGAGACAGCAGACTGGAGAGGACACAACCAGACCATACTCAAATCCAGATAAAGTTTTTAATTACAAAATTTATAAAAATAGTAAAAAATGCAGATTTCCCCATCTAGTATAGACAAGAACAAAGGAAGCTGAAAGACACATTAATTTAAAATTTCATCATAGTAAGGTAGATGACCTTTTGCACCCAATGTTGAGTCTTTAAGTTGCACATGGGAATAGCAGCATTTAAGGTTTTGTTGGTCACACTTCTTTATTCCTTTGGGATGTGGCCGTATAGTCATGAAAAAAATGTTCCCTGGAAAGTTTGGTGAAGAACAGTCAACTCCTTTGAGTGTGTTCATGGCTATGTTGGACAACCATGGAAAGCCAAGGAAGAGAGTTACACTGAAGGTTCAATTCTGGTAAGTTATGGAGGGCTGTGCTTGGCAGCAGACATGTAACCTGTGGCCTCAAGGAGCATTATTTTAACCTAGGGCCTGACACAATCTTAAAGACGTGACTTAGGTTCTAAAATAATAGAGCCCAAGACTACATAGAAATGACCAGCACCAAGTGTTGCTCAGAACTAGTTTCTATACAAAGCATTTCAAGCAAAGTTTATGATGTGCACCAGATTTCCCAAGTGCCTAAGCCACCCCCTGGCTTCAAGCTGGGCCTTGGAAGTTCAGCTGGTGCCTGGGGAGTCTTCAGGGGAGGCTACAAGAGGACTTTCCAGTAACAGCTTCCAACTCAGGGCCTGGGCTCCCTAGACAGGGCTGTCTTAATGTGGTTCCTGGAGCTGTGGAGATCTCTCTTCTCAAATGTCTTAGTTGGAGAAGAAAGCACAGTTGATGTTTTGGGGCATTTGAGCTCTGGCCAGGCTCCCAGAGGTTTGTATCCTAAAAGAATTTCAAAATGGAAATGAAGGCTCTGCTTTACCATTGCAGCCCAAGTCCTTTCTGTGACAGGAGAACATTTATAAAATGTAACTAAATACTATCTGATATTTCCCTCTACCCCGGATATTGCTTCTTTCTCTCTCAAAACCCATTCCTCCCAAAGCTGACAAACCAAAACAGGAAATGACAATTGAGGCACACACTCTTGTTTTGAGGCAGAGATAGCAAGAGCAAAAAGGGAAAAAGAGTAAGTCTATTATCGGCTCCTGATTTACAAAATGTAGACAGAAGCCAGTGAGGAAGCCATCAGCCCCTGAACTTGGTGGTCATCCAGAATAGGTTTGTCCTTGTCTCCATGACTAGCTGGGATGGAGACCCCATTGTAAGCCTGGATGCAGGGAGGTTTATAAACAGAGAACTGGGCCCATCGTCCTGAGCCCCAGCTGAGAGTAGAAGCAGTTGAGACATGCAGCTGGGTTGAGGAATGGATTTCCCTGTTCCTCTGTGTCACCCGTGTCATCAGGAAGGACTTAAAGGTGGCTGAGGAATCCCCAGGAATGGAACAGGACCTGCAGGTGGCAGCAGTAACCTCAGGGCACTGATGTCCAGGACCAGATGGGTCAGTAGTCACCTCTGCAGAAGTCTCTGTGAACTGATGACATTGCAGGCCACTGCTCTGACCCCTTGTCACCAACAAGTACCAGGAACTCCACCTCTCGTCTCCCCACCCCCAGACCTTGACCTATAGGGAAAAAGTGTGTGGATTCCTTCTGCCATTTTCACAAGATGGGAACTAAAAGTAGTACTGTTAAGGAAAGAAAAATTTCTTTTTATAACTGAGTTAGGAAATAAGATATATCCTTGCCTACATGTGCTTTTAACCTTTCTGTCTTTCTGATGACTTAGCAACAAAGCAGAAAAGCACACTGGTGACTTTAGATTTATACCTGCAGGTTCTAGAAGTCATAGAATTGCAGCTACATACTGGGCTATAGTGTAATCTTGGAGTATTAGCCTTTTACCCACCTGTTTTACAGGAAAGGCCCCGGAGGCCCCCTCCGTCACTGCTAGGACAAGGCAAAGAAAGGAAAGGGATATGTTAGGCAACATGTTTGAAATGAGGCAAGGGTCTTCATCTGAGTGACCAGTGGTAAGTATATGATGTCTGTCAGTCTGGACTCCACACACTGTGTAAGCCAAGGATCCCATCTGTCCAGAGAGGACCGTCCTTGGCTCGCCTTCTGTGTAGGCAGGTCTGTTTTGCTTCAGTCCTGACCACCAGTCAACTTGTGGAACAGATCCTCGTCAAGGGTCTCATTCTGGTCCTTGGACCGGGTGGACAGGAAAATGTAGCCACCGATGTATTCATGCACAATCTTGCAATCTGCACTCAGGCAGGTGAATGCAATGAAGACATTCTGGTCAAATTCAATTGCCACCTGGAAGAGGAAGGCACAGGTGAGCTTAAACTCTGACAAGGAAAATGAAGAAAAAACTGCCTTGGGATGGTGTCAGAGCTGAGGACTCCTTAGGTGGCTTACAGATAATTCCTCCTGCTTTCCCCAAAACCCCACAGACAAAAAAACCAAAAACCAAAATAAAACAAAACCCTGCCAAAACAAAAAACTCCAAAGCAATCACCACTTCCATTAACCGCTTACAGTAAATTTGTCTTTACTCTCTTTGCGCCCCCTTGTGGTGTCAGCTTTGCTGCACACCTGGCAAAGCATTCTAATTCCCAGCACACAGAGATACTTTCTGTCACTCTTGTTTAGATATAATTAATAACTTCTTAAGCACTCCCTCTGTTGAGGGACAGGATATTTTGCAGACTTTTTGATGGAGAGTAAAAGGCTCCCCTGAATTTTCCTGTACCCAGCAGGCCTGCAGCCCTTCCCAGCTGAATGAAACTCTCAAAGCCAGAAGAAACATTCTTCACTTGTTCTCAGACCTTGGTTGCCCAAGTGGACTTTTAAAAATTACTGATGCCAGGTGTGGCCTGGGCAGCGTGGCCAGGGTGTGGCTTGGGCAGCGTGGCCTGGGTATTTTATTTATTTAAAAATTTTTTTTTAATGTTTATTTAATTCTGAGAGAGAGACACACACAGAGCATGAGCGGGGGAGGGTCAGAGAGAGAGGGAGACACAGAATCCGAAGCAGGCTCCAGGCTCTGAGCTGTCAGCACAGAGCCCGACGCAGGGCTCGAACTGACGAACTGTGAGATCATGACCTGAGCCAAAGTCAGCCGCTTAACCAGCTGAGCCACCCAGAAACCGCAGGGCAGTGGTGTTTTAAAGCTCCCCAGGTGATCCTAATACTGAACAAGGTTTTAGAGCCACTGCCTTAGAGGCCACCTAATCTCAGACTTTTATTCTACAAATGAGTATTCCACTGAAAGGATCCCTGGTTCTTAAAAAAAGTGTGAGTGGGGTCCCTGGGCGGCTCAGTTGGTTGAGCATCTGACTTCAGCTCAGGTCAGGATTTCCTGGCTTACGGACTCAAGCCCCACGTCGGGCTCTGTGCTGGCAGCTCGAAGTCTGGAGCCTGCTTCCAATTTTGTGTGTGTCTCTCTCTCTGCCCCTCCTCTGCTTACACTCTGTCTTTCAAAAATACATTAACATTAAAAAAATTTAAAACACAGCACAAGTCTCTTATCACCCCTCTAGGTGGATGGCTTTCTACTGGAAAAAAAGAACACAAAGTAGAAGAGATTCTTTTTTTTCTTTAATTCTTTCCATCTTTATTTACTTGAGAGAGAGAGAATAGGGGAGGGGCAGAGAGAGAGGGAGACACAGAATCTGAAGCAAGGTCTAGGCTCTGAACTGTCAGCACAGAGCCCAGTGTGGGACTTGAACTCACAGACCATGAGATGATGACCTGAGCGGAAGTTGGATGCTTAACTGACTGAGCCACCCAGGTGCCCCAGGAGAAAAGATTCTTATCAATATCAGAATGTGTTAAATCAGCTGGATGCTAAGGTGCCTCGGACTTGATCTAGAATTTCCCAGCTTATAGCCTTGGCTTGAACTTAGCTCCTGGGGTGCAGTTATTGGGAGGTAGACAGTTTGGGGGCCTCCTAACTCAAGAGACACAGCTTTTCTCAGTCATCCCTGCTCACATCACTTGTTTCTCTAATAGTTTTTCCTTTTTGGGACTGGAATGCTCTCCATTTGGGCAGATGAGCCTTTGAGTCCTGAACTAGTTGGACCTCTTGGGAGGCCATCAGATGAGGCCTTTTTGGATTCATTTTGAATGACAGTTCTATCTCAGGTAGTTTCTGCTAAGTAATTATCAGCTTACGTCTTCTATAATCCTATGCTGAGCTGAAGGAAACTAATCAAATTGCTTAGCAATTTTAGAGTCTGTATGGAAAGTCCATATGGAGACTCAGCCAACCCATGGTGTTAATTCAAAACCATTTCGCTTGTACTTGTTAGGAAACTGCCCAGAACTGCATGTGATTATTTTAGCAGACAATGGCCATGTGCCTGTGGTTCCTGAGTTCTAAATGTATGAACAGAGTGATGTACAATTCCGATGGAACACATGTGCATAGGCTCAATGCCGAATATACCAAAAACTTCCACTGTACCTGCCGGATTTCCCAGTTGACATTCCACTGCTTCATATTTGTGAATCTCCATGTTGTAACTGGAATCCCAGTGGTTGCATCGATTCTAATCAACCTATTATAGGAAACTCCCAGAATATCATCTTTCTTGCTTCCTTTAAATCTAAAAAAAATTAATATGAATTAAAGAAGCAACTGCTTTCTGTAATACAATGTTCATTGGTATACAACTTCTTAATATGAACATTTCTAAATGACATCCGAAGAATGGACAGGGAAGGATTAGCTTTGTACAGAAGGGTGTTTTTACTATGATATAAAGCACATATGAAGAATGGAGAGAATGAAGGCTGTCCTGCACACATCCTTTACGTAAAACTGACATCAGTGGAAAGCAAAGTAAGAAAAGGTCAAGTCAATTAATTTAAAATTGCCAACCATGTATGCCCGGCACCCTTCTAGGCCAAAGGAATATAGTAGTGACCTCAGTAGACAGAAAATGCCTGTCTTCATGGAGCTTGTATTCTAGTGGGGGGCAGGGTCATGAGAAAGTGAACTATATATGGTGGATAAGATCATGAAGGAACCTAAAACACAGAAGGAGGACAGGGAATACTGGCAAATGGGGTCGTTATAGTCTTACAAAGGGAGTCAGGGAAGACTGTGGTGAGAGAGGACATTTGATTAAAGATGTTGGTGAGGGAATGTGTTACGTGGGTATCTGTGGAAAAAGGCAGTAGGCAGAGGGCATAGGCAGTGCAAGACTGCAGCATTTTATTTATTTATTTGTGTGTGTGTGCACGCGTGCGTGCAGGTGCGCGCTCAGGGCCCTGCCAGGAGGCTGGTGTGGCTGGGCACAGTGAAGGAGGGGCAGAGGTGTGAAATCCCAGAGCTAAGGTCTCATAGGGCCATTGTAAGGATTTGGTTTATACACTGAGTGAGCCAGAAAGCCATCAGATGGTTGTGAGCCATGGTTTGACTCAGCTCTTAAAAAAAATCACTCTGGCTGCCAATTTAGGAACAAGGGAAGAAGCAGGGAACCCAGGCAGGTACTGTGAAGAGAAGGCAACGAAGATCATTCTGAGCAGCCAATGTGTTTGGGCCATTTGGGAAAGGACAGGGTTCTAAAAGAAAAAGGTTCTACCTTCTAGACTGAGAAGAAACTGGGATCCAAGGAAGGCACTTAGAAACAAATGGAGAGCAAGAGAGGCAAGTGAACACTGTAATCACCTGACAAGGTAGTAGGTGAGGCCGAATTCTGGTAGAGATTGCCATGCCTGGATGAACCGCAGCTTGGCTTCAACCAGTGGCATCTGGGCCACATTCTGGTGGGCTTCTAGAATCCGGGCTGCCAGCTAAGCAGAAGTAATAGACATAAAACTATCCTTAGCATACAGTGACATTCTGTAATCGTCCCTTTAGCTCAGATCCCCAGGAGAAAAAATAAATGCAAGGCCCAATTGTAGCTCTACAAAGAGAATTCGTTTTCATCCATTCATTCAGCCATTCATTCATTCATTCTCTCTTCCCTTCTCTCCTTCTTTTTTTTTTTAATTTTTTTAATGTTTTATTTATTTTTAATACAGAGAGAGACAGAGCATGAGAGGGGGAGGGGCAGAGAGAGAAGAAGACACAGAACCGGAAGCAGGCTCCAGGCTCTGAGCTAGCTGTTAGCACAGAGCCTGACACGGGGCTCGAACCCACGAACGTGAGATCTGACCTGAGCCGAAGCCAGAGGCTTAACCGACTGAGCCACCCAGGCGCCCCCCCTTCTCTCCTTCTATAAAACATATAAATCACTGGGGAGAAGAAGGAACAAGACCAATCAACACATAAACTTCTACGGTTCATGTAGATGGAGAGTTCTGGGTTCCTCTTTATAGGGTCTATATAGTGTCCATGGACAGTGGTTCTGCTTACATTAGTCTATTTGTGTAACTTTTTACCCCCTCTGGTGGACGCACAATTTAAAATTTTAGTTTGTGGGGACTAAATAATTTTAATTAAATCTGGGAATATTACTATGTTCAGTTAGCAGTATTCAGCTCTAACAAAATGAATAATAATCTCTTAATATCATCTAATACTGAGTCTAAAGTCAAATATCCCCATGAGCTGATCTTTTCATGATGATGGCCTCAATCATTTTAATTCCTCATTGTACTTCAGAAAATACAGAATTTACTGCAGTCACTCAAACAAGATTAGCAGTACCTGCTTAGACTTGTGTTTTTTTGCATATCGAGGTGACACAAAACATTCAGGGTTCGTGTCCATGGTTTCAATATTGGAAGCCACCTGAGACGCTGAGTTCCGATTTTTCATCCTCAAAAATGAAAGGATGTTGAGGACCTCTGGCTGGTAGGAGCTGTCTGCCATGGTTTTGCCCTTCGATGCCAAGATGCAGGCAGCCATCCATTGGGCATATTGATTCTCCTGCAGCAAACATCAGAGGGCTAAGACACAAATTCAGGTGCAAAGCCACCCTGCTGGGAACAGAGCAGGAGGTGGGCTTTCATTTCTACAGTATACGAAAGTGTCACCTACCAAACAAGGAAAGATGTGAAATGACACATGTTCTGAGTGGCTGTCAATCACCTAATTTAAAACCCAATAAAAGTTTTTGAGTTCCATGTTGAGATTCCCTATGCTAAAGGGCTAGAGAATAGGAATGTCGGTTGTGATAAATTCCATGCAGGGAACTTTGCTTTTAAAGATAAACCAAGGACACAGAAGCACCATGGAGCATAGATAGGTGAAAACCCAAGCTACCCGCCGGACTTCCTTGATACATGTTTCCATGTTCATATCATGTCTGATCTCTATGACAGAAGGAAATGAGGGAAAAAATCATTAACTGATTTCCCATATAATGTCTACCCTGGTCTATTCTTGGTAAAGATTTGAATCCCATGGTAGGAATCAGGTCCACGGATGGGCTCTGAACCAGTGAGTGGTGGCCTCTATTGTTCTTTAATGTGTGTGCTCATTTTCTACCTCAGAGAGCCAAGTGGAATGGTCAGAAGCTAAGGGGATGCAGCTGAACAGAATTCTTCAGAGCAACAGTAAGTATAGTGCACTGAATTACTGACCTCAATCTTCATCCTCCTGGTATCCACACCTTTTGCCATGTAATTTTACAGTCTGTCTCGTTGGAGCCAGAGTGTAATTTTCCACCTCTTGACTTTGAGCCCCAGCATGGACTTTAGTCAATGGAATGTAGGTGGAAATAACAATGTACTAACTGAAAGCCCAACCTTTAGAAGGTCTGCCATGTTTGTAGTTCCTCTGTTGCACTTCCACCATCACTATATAGCAGAGCCTCCCTGGGCAGCTGGGCACCCAGAATAAATACAGTGAGCTTAATCTCCAGCAAAGGAGCCAAGCCTAGCCAGACTTCCGGCTGGAAGCAGATCTGTCTAGCTGACACACGGCTGATCATTCAAGCCCGTAGATGTTTCAGAGACAAATGTTTACTGGTATGTGTCATTTGACTTTGTGGTTGTTTGTTACAAAGCAATAGCTGACTGATGAGTGCTCTGATTTGAGAAAGCATCTCAGCTGGTTTGTCCTTAGGTTTAAAAAAGGTGAAGGGAGTTAGCACTTTTGTGGTTTTACTTACATGGTCACATCTCAGATATACTTCATTCATACCATCGGCAACAGGGATTAGTAACTTGATTCCAAATTTTCGCCCTGCTACATTTACATCTGGCACAACTTCACAGCCTGAATTATAAAAGGAAGGGACAAAACTGAGTTCTGAGAAATCTGTTATATCAATATCAGATGTGCATCTAAAAGAAACACTTTGAACGTAAGCCCTTCAGATTTGGTCCTCTTCTGAAAAACTGAGGAGCAAGTGGGCAACATTAATTAGAAGATAACTAAATAAGACTCATGAACAACTAACATGGATAACAGAAAATATTTTGTTATTCTTTTAAATATGTCATCAACTGAATTCATTTTCCAAGTTGATTTGGCGATTCTAACTCATAGTAGCACTGAGTTATGAATATAAGCTACTAAAATAAGTTAAAGCAGAGGGAATTTTCTGTCACCATACAATAAGGGAGCTGAGTGCATTTGGTTAAGTATTTTCAGTTGGTGGAGTTACGTTACACTCACAGCCACTTTCAGACACTGGGACAGAAACTGAAGTGACACTGAATTAAACAGAACTGTTCTGGAATTTAGAAAGTTTTGGGATCCTACAATGCCTCACTAATGACACCAATTACCACCACTCTGTAGGCTTGGACACACTGGGGAAGAAAGGATAGCAGAATGCTGCGAACAGGCTGCCATGTGGAAACCAGTGAGATAGAGAGGTTCCTCTGGGAGTGAACCCCGCTTCACTGGGCAGGAGTCTTGGCTTTCATATGTGTGCTGGCTGGGTCATGACAAGCCCATACCCTCATGTTGGACTCTCTTACCTCTAAGATTTAGTTTTTCTACTGGTTCTCCTTGTTCAAGTTCCTTATTTTTAAAGTAGGTTATAGATGTGTCTTTAAAAATGAACCAGTATTGTTTGAAAGCTTTTAATATTAGCTTCTTGGGCCTGCAAACGAAAGTACAATTAGCATTTTAATACCCACCCAGAAACATAGGAACACATTGCAGATTTCAAGTGGATCAAGATGCTCTAGAAACCCGTCCATACGCCATAGTCTTTATTTTTAAAAGTAGTTTTCAAATTTCTTACTCATTTCTAAAAAGTAAAAATGGGGTTTTTAATATGAGATGTAGAAGTTAATGCAGAATCTCAGGAGTTAGACCATTCTGGCTCTGCTACTGCCTAACGTGTAACCCTCGGAAAGACACTTCATCTGCCTGGGCCACGTCACTACCTCTGTGCGATGGGGACAGTATCAGCCTCCAAGTCACAGGGATTCTGTGAGGACAGAAACAGGTAATCTCTGAAAGTGCTTATCATAGGACCTGGCATAATTGAAGTGTTCAATAAGCCATTATTATTACTGTTATTTGAGAAACATCCATGAACCTGGGGACATCTGTAATTTCTGTATACTTCTGGGATCTGAAATAGCTGTCCATATGGACAAGACAGTTCTCAAGTTATCAGACATAAAAATTAGATCGAAAAGTAAGCCATGTTTTCTGTGGTTTCCTCTTGATCCTTAAGAGAACCCCCCGGAGAATTCCCAGCGAGTCATGGATATTACAAAAACCTATAGCTAATTTGTACAGATTCTATGTTATTAAAAAATGTTTTGGGGCACTTGGGTGGCTCAGTTGGTTAGCTTCCTGACTTCAGCTCAGGTCATGATCTCACAGTTTGTGAGTTTGAGCCCCGTGTAGGGCTCTGTGCTGGCAGCTCAGAGCCTGGAGCCTGCTTCGGATTCTGTGTCTCCCTCTCTCTGTGCCCCTCCCCTGCTCATGCTCTGTTTCTTTCTCTCAAAAATTAATAAACATTTAAAAAAATGTTTTGGGGGCAGATCTCCAAAAGTGGTATCTGTGGGGGTGGGAAAATTTTGTACTTTGGACTGCATAAGGTTGGTGGTGCCAATGGCAGGTCTCAGTTGGGTCACTGAAAATAGAAAACATGAGAGCGAGCTGGGAAGTGGGTGAAGGGGTACCGCTGGGCAGAGAAAAGATAACATGAGCTGTGCATGGTTCTGTGCAGCAGTCCAGCTGTGGGGTGAATCTCGTGCGAGAGCAGTGGATTTCTACATTCAAGAACGAGAGAGAGAGAGGAAGTTTGTGGTAACCCCACTCATACGTAATTTGGGGCAAGATTTTTAACATGTCGACCTTCGTCTTTCCTTAGCTAAAAATGTGTTACACTTAACACAAAGACAAGGGAGAAGATGTTCATAAAAAAGTCAGTATATAACATAAAAAGTATAAAATAAAATTGAAAACATTATATGCAGGTAACATTTCCAAGATTTACAAAACTGCTGTGTCAAAATAACATTAATTACATTGAAAGCTGTAGTTACGATAATCCTAAGAACACATTTGAAGGTTGTTTGTCTAAGAATCAGAATCTCCAAAATTAATAGTATTTTCAAAATAGAATCAGAAGACAAGCTTTTAAGCAAAAGACAGTAAAGTCTCATTAAGTCCTAAATATTTCTAGTCATAAGAAAGAATGGAACTCTGCAGCTCCATTTTAACTGGACTTTAGAGTATCAAGAGATTCCCACTGCTATCGTCTTCCTGTTTGGTTCATCTTCCAGGGTGCTTCCATTCATTCCCAAAGCTAATGATTATTGATTGCTCCTATTCCGTGATCCAGAAGCTGCAGCAGGACAGGGTAGGGGAAGAAGTGGAGAAGGCAGCTGCATGGGACATGATAAACACAAGGATGAGGCAATCTTCGGAATCTTCATAGGGCCCAAAGTCAAGAGGGAAATGCACATCTCAATAAATAAAATATGGTAAGTTACAGAACAAGGATGTGCATTGTAGGTGAGTTGCAGAGGACACAGCATTTAAACATAGAATGAAGGATGGATAAGAATTTGGAGGAAAGAGAAAAGAAATTTCAGAAGGTAGCAATAGCACATGCAAAGCATAGAGGTGAGTCAGAGGTGGGCACCTTGTAAACAAGAGCTGGGTCAAATGCATCTTGGACACCTACCTCACACTGGGCACTGAGCTAAGCAATGGACATTTCTGTGGCTACGACATTTCCATGGGTAGAAGATGATGGAGACAGGGAATGGTAAGACAGGTTGGGGCCACGGTGGGACTCTGAATGTTCTGTGAGGAGTTGGGACTTTATTTTCTAGAATATTTTCTTTATTTTCTCAAACTCTGGTATTCATTAAAATTGGAAGGGAGCTTGTTAGAAACATACAAGTCCTTGTCCCAGAGACTCATATTCAGCATGGCTAGCTTAGGCCCTGGGGTTCTGCATTTTAAGTATGCTTTCCCAAGGTGATTCCTGAGTTTGAGAAACACTAGTCTAGGCCAGTAATCTCCAAACTAAAACTGGATACACTCCATCTTTAAAATATTTTGCATATTTTAATATACAATATTACCCATATACGTTATATAAATAGAATACCCTTTGCTTAACACATTTACAATTATTTATTTATAATATCTGTAATATATACATTATAAACCCTATACAAATATATAAATTAAAAATGAAGATGAAGAATTCAGTTTGTTTCCAAAAGGGAGGTTGTTACTCAGTTACATACATCCCAGTTGAGGAAGTACTGTTGGCCACACTTACTAAATCACAATGTTCACTGTATAGTGCCATCTACCTAGTTTTGAAGGTTTTATTGAAGCACAGCTACTGAGTTCCATTATCCCTGATGTCACTCACTCACTTATGAAAATTAATCAGAATATGTTGTATTTTTATATTTTTAATAAGTGGGTTTAAAACATACTATAACTTCAGGCCACCTGGGTGGCTCAGTTGGTTGAGCATCTGACTTTTGATTTCTGCTCAGGTCATGGTCTCACAGTTCATGGGATGGAGCCCTGCATTGGGCTCTGCACTGACAGTGTGGAGCCAGCTTGGGATTCTCTCTCCCCCTCTCTCTCTGCCCCTACCCCACTTGTGTGTAGTCTCCCCCTCTCTCTCTGCCCCTACCCCACTTGTGTGTAGTCTCCCTCTTTCTTTAAAAAAATACACTGTAACTTCATTTGGATGTTTAATGTAAAAATTCTGTTTCCAAGTTTTAAAGGTGTGCAGATAACATTGTTTTATTTTATTATGTTTTAAACTTTGAAGATATTAATTGGCTTTATTAAGTGATTCATAAATTGGGCATCATCCCATCTAGCAAGCAGAGGGGAGCTCTGAGGTATGGTACAAAATGGAAGATTGTCAGAGGAAGGAAGTTGGGGTAAGAAAGTTATTAGCAAAAGAAAAACCTGTTCTAGGCAAGGTCACCTTCCTGGGGGGGAAGGGCAGGAGGTCTATTAGGTGGATTACCTCATCTTTTGGGAGATGAAAGGCTCATGTGACAGACAACCTCATTGGTGCTGATCAGCAAATTCCCTCCTGCCCAGTTAAGACTAATTTTTGGGGAAGGTTGAAACTGTAATTAGGTATAAAGTCCCAGTTTGGTGAGGGAGGAGGGGGCAAGATGGTGGAGAAGTAGGGACCTTTGTAATTTTCACCTGCCCTCATCTATCAAACTAAGAAGGACTGAAGCCACAATACTCTGATCTACCAGAGTGGGAGGAATATACACAGAGTCCCCAAAGAAGGCAGCCTCATGAGTGAGCGAATGCGTGCGAACTAGGAAAGAAAAAACTGGGCCGGGACCCTGAGTCTTGAATGGGAGGAAGCCTCACTCTACGCAGAGCATCAGGGAGCACACAGAGCTATGGAGAGACCAGGGAAAGAGAAAGAGAGGCTGAAAAATGCTCCTAGAGCTATCTCTAGAGAAGAGATAAACCTCAGCCTGGGATGGAGATGGATCCTATCATCCCATCTGTAACTGCAGGGTGTGGGGAGAGAGATTTGTCCCCTTCAGCTGGCGTGTTTTCCTTGGGCTTGGCAAGGCACACTGGTGGCACTGCCTGGCCTGTGGGAGTACATCTCATCTCGGGCGGTATCATCAAAGTGTGTGGACTAGGATTTGGAAACAAGGTGGAACTTGGAAAATACAACTTGGCCCACCCACAGAACAGGGAGATCAGACCCAAAAGAGTGGGTTGCAATGCTTGGTTTGAGAAGAGATTCTTCTCCCCACAACCACCAACGTGGGGCCTCAGAGAGCAGTGCTTGAGACCTACCTTAACCAAACCACACCCATCAGCGCTGGAGAGCTGCCCTTTTTTTCTTTTTCTCCTCCCCCCCCCCCCCAGCCTGGGAAAGACCAACATTGATGCATCGCCATGATTGGATCAATTATTGCCATTCAGATATATTTTTCCTTATCTCATTCTTCTCTCTCCCCTCCACTGGTTTTGTGCCTTTAGACTGTCCTTTGTCTTTTGTTGTTTTTGTCTCCCCCCCTTTTCTTTCTTTTTTTTTTCTTTGCTTTTTTTCTTTCCCTTTTTGGTTTGTTTGTTTGATTTGTCTGTGCCTTTGTGTGCTTTTGTTTCCTGTGTGTTTGTCTGTCTGTTTTCCTTTTCAGGGCTACCTCAAGAAACAAGCCATAGCACACATGGTGGACAGTCCCAAATATCACTGAGTAGGGAAGTAAAATAACCAAAGGCACAACAAGAGAAACTGAGAGACACCATTAAAAAAACACTTCCTGAATGGACAGGCCCTGGACAGTCAATGAGCCTCCTTTAACAGAGCAATACTAACAGGTACAGAGTGCATAACAAGCTTTCAAAACTGACAAGAGACAGAAAGCTAGCCAAAATGATGGAACAAAAGAACTCTCCTTTAAAAAAATTCCAGGAAGAAGTCACAGCCACAGAACGGCTCAAAACAGACACAAGCAACATAACTGAACAAGAATTTAGAACAATTGTCATAAAATTAATCGCTGGGCCTGAAAAAAGCATGGAAGTCATCAGAGAAACTTGATGCAAAGACTAGGGACCTTCAAAATAGCTGTGATTAATTAAAAAATGCTATAAATGAGGTGCATAATAACAGACTGAAGAGGCAGTGAGTAGAATAGGTGAATTAGAAGACACAGTTATAGAAAAAGAGGAAGCCAAGAAAAAGAGAGAGAAATTGATACAGGAGCACAAAAGGAGAATTCGAGACCTGAGTGATACAATCGAAAGGAACAATATCCGTATCATAGGAATTCCTGAAGAAGAAGAAGAAAAAAAGGTCCTGAAGGGATGCTTGATCAAATTATAGCTGAGAACTTGAAATCCAAAGAGGCACAGAGAACTATCCTAAGACGTAACTTGAATCAACCTTCGGCATGACATATCATAGTGAAACTGGCA
>NC_043711.1:75351367-75353004 GCF_006229205.1 Suricata suricatta | reverse complement strand
TTCCTAAACACACATGCACTACCAAAATTCAAATGGGAAGAGATAGAAAATCTGAACAGTCCCATAACCAGTGAAGAAACTGAATGAGTTATCAAAAATCTCCCAACGAATAAGAGCCCAGGGTCAGATGGCTTCCTTGGGGAACTCTACCAGACATTTAACTAAGAGTTAATACCCATTCTTCTCAAGCTATTCCAAAAAATAGAAATAGAAGGAAAACTTCCAGACTCATTGTATGAAGCCAGCATCACTTTGGTTCCCTAACCAGACAAAGACCCAATAAGAAAAGAGAACTATAGGCCAATATCCTTAATGAATACAGATGCAAAAATACTCAACAAGATACTAACAAATTGAATTCAACAGTATGTAAAAAGAATTATCTACTATGATCAAGTGGGATTCATTCCTGGGTTACAGGGCTGGTTCAATATTCACAAGTCCATCAATGTGATACATCACATTAACAAAAGAAAAGATAAAAACCACTTGATCGTGTCAATAGCTGCAGAAAAAGCTTTTGACAAAACACAGCATCCTTTCTTAATAAAAACCCTCAAGAAAGTTGGGGTAGAAGGAACTTACTTAAACATCATAAAAGCAATTTATGAAAAGCCCAAAGCTAATATCATCCTCATGGGGAAAAAGTGAGAGCTTTTCCCTTGAGATCAGGAACACGACAAGGATGTCCACTCTCACACTGTTGTTTAACATAGTGCTGGAAGTCCTAGCATCAGCAATCAGGCAATAAAAGGAAATAAAAGGCATCAGAATTGGTAAAGATGAAGTAAAAATTTCACTTTTCGCAGATGACATGATACTCTACGTGGAAAACCTGACTAATTCCACCAGAAGCCTACTAGAGCTGATCCATGAATTCAGCAAAGTTGCAGGGTACAAAATCAACATACAAAAATCAGTTGCATTTTTATACACCAATAATGAAGCAACAAAAAGAGACATCAAGAAACTGATCCCACTCACAATTGCATAAAAAAACCATAAAAAAAATAGGAATGACCTACCCAAAGTTGTAAAAGACCTGTATGATGAAAACTATAGAAAACTTATGACAGAAATTGAAGAAGACACAAAGAAATGGAAAAACATTCCATGCTCATGGATTGGAAGAGTAAACATTGTTAAAATGTCATTATTACTCATAGTAACCTACACATTCAGTGCAATCCCAATCAAAATTGCACTAGCATTCTTTGCAAAGCTAGAACAAACTATCCTATGGAACCACAAAAGACCCCGAATAGCCAAAGTAATATTGAAAAAGAAAACCAAAATGGCAGGTATCAAAATCCCAGACTGTCACCTCTACTACAAAGTTGTCATCATCAAGACATTATGGTATTGGCACAAAAACAGACACATAGACCAATGGAATAGAATATAGAACCCAGAACTGGACCCACAAATGTATGGCCAATTAATCTTTGACAAAGCAGGAAAGAGTATACAGTGGAAAAAAGACAGCCTCTTTAACAGGTGGTGCTGGGAGAACTGGACAGCAACATGCAGAAGAATGAAACAAGACCACATTCTTACACCATACACAAAAATAAATTCAAAATGGATGAAGGACCTGAATGTGAGACAGGAAACCATCAAAACCCTAGAGGAGAAAG
>NC_043711.1:75349905-75351267 GCF_006229205.1 Suricata suricatta | reverse complement strand
ACAGGAAACCATCAAAACCCTAGAGGAGAAAGCAGGAAATAGCCTCCTTGACCTCAACCCCAGAAATTTCCTACTCAACACATCCTCAAAGGCAAGGGAATCAAGAGCAAAAATGAACTATTGGGACCTCATCAAGAGAAAAGGCTTCTGCACTGCAAAGGAAACAATGAAAAAACTAATAGGCAACTGACAGAATGGGAAAAGATAGTTGCAAATGACATATTGGATAAAGGGCTAGTATCCAAAATCTACAAGGAACTCACCAAAATCCACACCCAAAAAACAAATAATCCTGTGAAGAAATGGGCAAAAGACATGAATAGACACTTCTCCAAAGAGGACACCCAGATGGTCCACAGACACATGAAATGATGCTCAGCATCACTCATCATCAGGGAAATACAAATCAAAACCATACTGAGATACCACCTCACGCCAATCAGAGTGGCTAAAATGAACTAATCAAGAGACTATAGATGCTGGCGAGGGTGTGGAGAGATGGGCACCCTCCTACACTGTTGGTGGGAATATAAACTGCTCTGGAAAACAGTGTGGAGGTTCCTCAAAAAACTATCCGTAGACCTCCTGTATGACCCAGCAATAGCACTGCTAGGGATCTACCCAAGGGATACGGAAGTGCTGATGCTTAGGGGCACATGTACCCCAATGTTCATAGTGGCACTTTCAACAATAGCCAAATCATGGAAAGAGCCTAAATGTCCATCAGCTGATGAGTGGATCAAGAAGATGTGGTTTATATATACATTGGAGTACTACATGGCAATGAGAAAGAATGAAATCTGGCCATTTGTAGCCAAGTGGATGGACCTCGAGGGTGTCATGCTAAGTGAAATAAGTCAGGCAGAGAAGGACAGATACCATATATTTTCACTCATATGTGGAACAGGAGAAACCTGGGGGTGGGGAAGGGGAAAATAAGGAGAGGGAGGGAGACAAATCATGAGAGACTCTTGAATACTGAAAAGAAACAGAGGGCTGAAAGGGGAGGGGAAAAGCGGAAGGAGGGTGATGGACATGGAAGAGGGCACTTGTGGGTAGAGCACTGGGTGTTCTATAGAAACCAACTTGAAAATAAACTATATAAAAAAAGCCCCAGTTTGGTGACTTGGTCTAAGTGATGCCATTTTGGGCCTGTGGTTTTCTTTTCAACAATTCCCCCCTTTTGATCAGACTCTCAGCTTAACTGAGAGGTGTGATAAAAATTTAAGGCAAGATAATATTGTTTTAATAGGCAGTATCATTACCGGCAACGCTATGACCATGGAAACATTTTCAAATAATGCTCTCTTCATAGCACTAATCTCTTTCAAATACTGATTATGTTCTTACTCATTTCACAAT
>NC_043711.1:75348796-75349805 GCF_006229205.1 Suricata suricatta | reverse complement strand
TTTTCAACAATTCCCCCCTTTTGATCAGACTCTCAGCTTAACTGAGAGGTGTGATAAAAATTTAAGGCAAGATAATATTGTTTTAATAGGCAGTATCATTACCGGCAACGCTATGACCATGGAAACATTTTCAAATAATGCTCTCTTCATAGCACTAATCTCTTTCAAATACTGATTATGTTCTTACTCATTTCACAATCAGCTTTTCCTTAAAGGAGAGGTTGTTTCTTATTTTGAAAGCATCTGGAGGCTTATTACTGATGGCCTGTTGTCATCACAGAGAGGGCATAAATTTGGAATACTGTTTTAAGAAAAACAACAGTGTATTGGGACACCAGGGTGGCTCAATTGCATCCGACTTCAGCTCAGGTCATGATCTTGTGGTTCATGAGTTTGAGCCCTGTGTAGGGCTCTGTGCTGACAGCTCGGAGCCTGAAGCCTGCTTTGGATTCTGTGTCTCCCTCTCTTTCTGCCCTTCCCCTGCTAGTACTCTGTCTCTGTCTCTGTCTCTGTCTCTCTCTCTCTCAAAAACAAACAAAGAAAGGTGCATAACTCTACTTAGCGGTATTTCTCCATATGATAACCCATGTGTCTTCATGGGACTAAAGATCTGTCACTCTCTCTTTAGGAAGTATTATAATGATTCCACTGTGTTTCTGTTGTCTTGTATTTCTCTGACTGATAATCTCCTATAGCACATTGCGTAAATCTGCCTGGACCTGCTTTGCTACAGTAACTTGCCTACTTCCTTACGGTAACTTGTCTGTGAATGATGCAGTGAATGACTTTTATGTGTGGCTTCCGTGTCTGTATTCCTCTAGTGGAACTATTTTGTCCCAAGTAGTCTCTCCAACAGTGGTCACAACGTATAATTTGGACATGAATTATTGTTTTTTTATTAAACATGTAACTTACTAGTAGGACTGTATCTTGTCTGGTTTATATTTAGAGGTGTGCATAAAGTAGAATCTTGAAAGATTGGTTGGGCATAAAGTTCTAGATAGACTGT
>NC_043711.1:75326848-75348696 GCF_006229205.1 Suricata suricatta | reverse complement strand
TATTTACCTCCAGGTGTTTTTGCAATTACATTTGGTAGGACTTCACAGGTTTTGTGTCACGGGCCAGTTTCTCTTTTTCCCTTCCTTCCTTCCTCCCTTCCTTCCTTCCTTCCTTCTTCCCCCCCCCCCCCACAGAATTCTCTTATCATGTAAGGCATTTAAATTTAGATCTTCATCTGTGGGTGGCACAGGACTTGGCTCCATTTTCTCTAGAGGGACTCTTCACTTTTCCACACAACCCCGTGTAGGGATGAGCTTACTGCTTCCTGTGGCTGATGGACAGTTTCTCTACTCTCTGTTAAACAGAGAAGGCAACTCTTGCAAGTTTCTGTCATTAGGCACAGGCTTCAGTCCTGTGTCAGTACCTTACTATAGGCCTAAAACTTCATCTCTTATCTCTGCCCAGGGGCTAACATCCCAGCCCTAGCCCATGATAAATGATGTCCATGGCCCAAATCCCTCTTTACACCCAGGCTTCATTTGTAGAATTAGGTTTTCTTTGTATTTCCTGAAAACTGGACTTTCCCAGTCTCATTTTCAACGCTGTGTTTACAATTCTTTTATTTTTACTTTATCTAGCACTCTTACGTATTTATGGCAAGACTGAAGTTTGCATTAGATTGGGTGCACTTAAATCAGTTCCTGGAAACTGAAGCCCAGTGTTTATATAGTGGGTTCAACTGATTTTGTTCAGGGGGAAAATAAAAAGAGCTTCACCATTAAAGAAAAAGAAACATTAAAAATCAAAGGACTAGCTCCATGCTTTTCTACTGATAAGGAAAGTATGTTCGAGGAAACAAAGGGCCTTTAAGGGTCACACATGCAACAGGAACAGAGCTCCATTCCCTGTCTCTTCCCTCTTCCTGTGTCTCCTTTTTCTTTGCTTCCTTCCTCCTTCTCTTCCTCCTTTCCTTCTTTCTTCCATGAACTATATCATCTATTAAATTCAACACCTACAGACGTTTGGTATATATAGTGACCACTGTGAAACGGGAGGACAATTTTGTGGGCCTGAGCAAAGCAATCATATTAAAGTGAAAACATCTATAGGGAGGGAACTGTAGCTATCTGGTTTGTCAAGAGCCAGGTTTGCTTTTTACAGAGAACATGGCGACCTACCTTCTCCATAGAATGGTTGTTTAAAAATTATAAAGATGTATTTGTGGATTCAAATGATGACTTTTTTTCTGTAGCTCTGGCTATAACAGTATGTGTGGTTGCAACCATTTATGCCACAAAAGTTAAATTAATGATCCTACTGTTTGAGACCACATTCCATTAATGCATTAAAAAAAAAAGCAGCCTGTCGAAACAGGTTGAAATATTTCAGTGAATATTTATATCTGATTCACTATTCACTTTTCCAAGTCTTGTTTTGCATCACATGTTCCCAAAAGCAACTTGTGTTTCTTTTCAAGCCAATTGACCCAGTGAGGTGTCAGTTTGTTAAGAAAAGTCAACAAACCATAAAGTGACATGAGTGACAGAACTTCAAAGTGTTTCTATTCTTTTCATCCTAACACACTCTGGCACTGTCACAAATGTAGCAGTCCTTTCTTTCCACAAAATAAAAGAGCTTCTCTGCCTTTTTAACAGTTTCAGATTGATCTGAGGCGACTGGGGAGTTTATCAGAAACACTTTAACAGGTAGAAGTAGCTAAACTGGGGTGACTACTCTGGATAAGCCCAGCACGAATGTTCTAGAGACAATTGATTTTCAAACCATTAAAGAACCTTCAAATGACATCAAGTCCTGAGCCTCACGGATGACCATGACAGAAACTCCAATCTAGTATATATATGTTCACTAATTGCCAACACCGGCCATGTGTACAGTACCATTTACTGAACATTTAAAAATTTTTTAATGTTTGTTTATTTTTGAGAGAGAGAGAGAGGGAGGGAGGAAGACTGCAAGCCAGGGTGGGGGGTGGGCAGAGAGAGAGAGGGGGACACAGAATCTGAAGCAGGGTCCAGGCTCTGAGCTGTCAGCACGGAGCCTGATGGGCTGGAACTTAGGAACCATGAGATCATGACCTGAGCTGAAGTTGAAAACTTAACCAACTGAGCCACACAGGCGCTTCCATTTACTGAACACTTAATGTGAGCCAGGTACCATGCTCAACGCTTCATATATATTATTTCATTTAATTCCCCCTAATAAACCCAAGAGGAGTTATATCCATATTTTATAGATCAGGAAACTGAGGCTCAGATACATGACAATGCCCTAGGTAACTCAGCTCGTATGTGTTGTTGAGCTAGGATTCAGCCCATGATCTGTCTGATGCCAAAGCCCATGCTCTTACCTTTAACCATGAACCTGACTAATGAGGTTCAACTTAAATTCCTGGACTCTTTACCTGCAAGGCTTTGTTATGGGCAATCCCTCTGCCCTTGGTGACTTACCTAAATAATTTGAGGTTATCTGCAAGTTGAGGGATATCAGTAATGTCCTCCTAAGGAAAAGCAGATAATATTTCATAAGCAGTAATTAGGTGCTGTTGATATTCTACACCTGAACTATCGAATACTATAGCCACTCATCACATGGCGTTATTAGAATCTGAATTAATTAAAATTAAATAAAAGGAGAAACTCAGTTCCTCAGTCACACTAACCCCATTTCTAGTAGTTACTTCAGTGGCTGGGGAGTGGGGGGAGGGCGGGGAGTTGGACAGGGCATGTGCAGGGGCTTCTGTGTGGCTGGTAAAGTTCTAGTTCTTGATTTGGGTGGTCATGTGGGTGATCATTTGATAAAAATTTGTTAAGCTATAGGTTGATTTTTGTTTTTTTCACTTTTCTGTGTCAGATGGAAAAAGGGATTATAAAAACTGACCAAGTGCTACCATCCAAGTTTAAAATTTGAGTTAGAAACTGCTACTTTTATGTACAAACAAAATATTGTACAGATTCTACCTCAGAGCGAATAACTAGTTACTTCTAGTTCACTGATTAACTTCTCACAAGGAACCTGGTTCAAAGTTCATTCTGCAGTGTCCGTTGGTGTCTACCTTCTAAATGAAAAGCCTATTGTTTAGCATCGGGTGAAAATCCCGAGGCAGGGAGGAAGAAATTTTTCATTTATTCTGAGAAGGGTCATGGTGTATCTAGTTAGTGGAGGAAGTAGACAAAAGAGAACTCCAATTTCATGGGGCCTGTATCTCCCATAAATGTGAGATTGGGCTCTGAATGTCTACAGAATCTTGGCATTCAGTTTGTACAGAATATTCACTTTTGTATGATACCAATTTCCCATTTTAAGGAAATTAATCATGAGGAAACATGCATCAAGTAGCTAAGAATATAGTGACTCATTTTAATGTTATTATTAATATTCACTTACAATGGACCCACCTATCTGATTCAGTGTGAGTTAAACTAATATTTACTCCCACGAATTGAAGAAGTTAAACAGAAGGGCAGCATTCAACGAATGAATCAGGAAAGACATTCTGATTATAAAGCTGCCATTTGGCCACATTGCGTGGACAAGGAGATGATAAAATAGTTGTTCTACTTTATGTTTCACCAGAAGGTTTTTGTTTATTTCCTGAAGTCAGAAGGTGTCAGGAAAGTTTTTAGTGTCCCAGAGTCAAGGCCCTCACTTTGTCCGCCTTGCCCAGTTGCAGTGCATGATGGCTAGGTAGACTCATAGGCTTTGTATCTGTAAAGCATCTTCTCCATTCTCACAGCTAGCCATGCCATGACGGGGTGGTTCTCTCTAGACCTGAGTGAAGGGGCCGCTTCCATATTCCCGGTGTGGAGCCTGATTGAGATTCTCTCCCTTCTCTCTTGCTCCCAAACATTCTCTTATTACAAATTAAAAAAAAAAAAAGAAAAAGAAAGAAAGCTCATTTAATGTTTGTCAATCCATGAGCACACAGCCACAGGTCTGAGTTACCAGAAAAATTCATACCAAGGTATCATCCATTTTTCCACCTTCCAGAGTCACTTCCAAATTGGAGAGTGCTGCTTCTACTTCGTCGACCTCAGACTCATGTGTAAAATCCTGGGTTTCAGCTGACAACGACAGTTTGCTAATGTGATACTATGATGCAAACAGAGGTTTTAAAAATGTTATAATCCCAAACGAATCCATCAGCCATTTCTTCTTTCTGGAGGCAGTTCTCCCACTCCCCCATAGCAACAAACATCTCCTATGAAGGGAAAATGGCAGTTTAAT
This sequence comes from Suricata suricatta, assembly GCF_006229205.1. Lineage (NCBI taxonomy): Eukaryota > Metazoa > Chordata > Mammalia > Carnivora > Herpestidae > Suricata > Suricata suricatta. The sequence goes on along the minus strand of NC_043711.1, from coordinate 75,344,510 downwards.
CTGAATTATTTTGAGATTTATATTTAGTTGGGTTCAAACTCGATTCTTCTCCACCACTGGTTGAACTCGTAGTGAGGATAAGAATTGTGAGACTAATACCTTATATAAGATGGGCATGTGTGTGGGTTATGAGGTGTATTTTAAATTTAAATAGACTCCCTTCATTTTCAATTCTTTCTTCAAAGGGAAAAACAGAATGAAGAAAATGAAACTTTAAAAAAATGAATTTGTTTTCTTCCAAGGTATTGAAGTTCCCATACCTGTAATGCTGCAAAGATCATCATTTCTTCTTCGGTGCAGTCAATTTCTTCTAAGAGAATAGCCCACCTGGCTTGTTCATAGAGCTGGTTTATTCGGACAGCATCATACTAAAGAAAGAGACAGGTGGGTGTGTGTGTGCTGGGGTGGGGGGCGCACGTATTTATATTCCTCAGTACAAAAGTTCTGGAAAAACCGAGGCCATCCCTTATTTATCTGTGTTCAGATAAGGGAAGGAAATACCTCTCTCTTTCTTTCTACTGTCCCAGTTCATTTTATTTCTGAACTTAGCACTTTCTCAAAATATTTTCCAGAGAGTCTTCAAGGGGCCAAATAGACCCATCTCAGATTCTATTATTTCCCTCTCTCTTTTGTCACCACTTCCACTGGGGGGAAGAACCATCACCACCATCCGCCTACAGGACTCTCTTCATCTTGCAAAACCACAGCTCTGTATCCACTATACTCCCCACAGTGAGTATACAATTTACTATATCCTTTAAACAAAAGTTGAGGAAAGCATGGAAGAGGAACAAAAAGATAGAGCACCTAAACAGATTTATCACAGGTTGATTAGCATTAGTTTACTTTTCCTTTTGCATTACCCTTATACACACTAGAAGAAGGGTGACAGGGATGTAAAAATGCATCGCAAGCCCAAACCAGCAAAGAGCACTGCTGTCAGGTCAGCAGGAAATGGGGCCTGTCCCACAGGCACGCCTCCTCAGCAGTGCTAAAGCTGCTGGCGAGGCAAGATGAGTGCAAACCCAAATGTGTGGTATTCCGGAAGCTGGAACACTAAGAACCTTAAGAAAGTCTGTCTTTGCTTTGTGAACTTCGCCAGGTATCATGGTACAGCTCAGGAGCTAGCCCCAGTACCCTCCCCAAACAAACCCAAACAGGACACACGTGAGAATGTTCACAAGGGTGTTCTTCATGGCAGTCCTGAACTGGAAACGCTCCAGTGTCCTTCCCCTGGTGAACGGATAAACAGAACGTGGGCCACATGCACCAGGGGAGGCCACTGAGCAATGAGAAGGAGCACACTATTGACATGTGTGAAAACACAGGGGACCTCAGAAACGAGTTGATGAAAGAGGTCAGATGCACAAGATTACATACAGGAGGATTCCATCTATGTGAAACTTCCAGAAAAGGCAAACCTCGAGATGGAAAGCAGACCAGTGGTGGGCTGGGAACAGGGACTGACCACAAATGGAGAATAAGGAAACTTTTTTGGGTTACACAAAACGTTTTTGGATTGTGGTGATGGTTGGACAACCACATGAATGTACTAACAATCATTATATGAGAATTTTATGGCACAACACTACAGTCAAGGTACAACAACTAAGAAAAACCACAAACAATGCACACCAAAAACCAAGCAACCTCTGCCCCTCTCCCCACAGACCCCTGCCTAATTAACTGTCTAAAGACAAAAATCCAAATAAGTATGGGCAGCCACTAAAATTTGAATTGGAAAGTCACATCTGACTGCCAGTCAGTCACAGTGTCTACAATCCTAATGCAGTAGGACTTCTAGTGAGAGTAAGTTAAATCACCCAAAAGGTGTTTCTCTCCAATGCAGTCAGTAAAGGTTTTAAAAACTTAATCAAAATTTCCACATCTAAACAAACCTGTCTCCCGCCACTCCTTCGAAGCCAAGTCAAACAATTCCTTGAGAGAATATTGGTTAAACAAAAGTTACCTACATTTACAAATTGGCATGAGAAGAACAGGATCTAGTAGCAGATGTTAGAAAGGACAGGGTAAGCCCTGGCTCCCACTGCGGAACGCTGGATTTCTTGTGGCAGCCAGCAGAGGCCCAGATTTCCTTCTTTGAAGGCTTGTTCACATTTCCCCTGAGGCTCTGGAACATCACAAGGTCCCAGGTGTTATGGGTCACTTATTCACAGTGTGCACCCTGACAAGTCTTTTTCTCTTTGAGAACTCTGTCAGTGGTTTTCCTGTCTTAGAAATAAATTTTTCCCTTGGAGGGGACTGGCTGCTGTTGCCCTCTCCTTGGGCCTACATCTCCTTTGTCTTCTGGTTTACTGAAAATAGAAACCCCAGGTGGTTTTTCTGTCACCTCCATTGCCTGAATCCCTGTCTCTCCCCCTCCGGTCAATTCAGTGAACCCCTCTCTCCTTCCACCCACCACCAATACAAACAAATAACAAAACCTGCCTCCCCAAGTTTCACCTTCTCTGTATGGAGTTACTATTTAGATCTAATCACAGAGGATTCCCTGTTAGCTGGCAGGCAGCTTTCCGTATCCTCTAGGATTCTTTTTTTTTTTTTTTTTTTTTTTTTTTTTTTTTTTTTTTTTTTTTTTTTTTTTTACAAACCCTTGTGTCGAGGGCTGACTTTCAATAGATTACAGCAAGGGAGCTGCTCTGCTACGTACGAACCCCCGACCCAGAAGCAGGTCATCTACGAATGGTTTAGCACCAGGTTCCCCACGAACTGCGTTGCGTGACGGGCGAGGGGGCGGCCCCCTTTCCGGCCGCGCCCCGACTCCCGGGACAAGGGGCTCTCCGCACCAGACCCCGGTCCCGATAGGATTCTTATTGAAACTGATGTGCCTTTATCTCTACTGAACATTAAAAAATACTGTGAATTATTGGCATTACAAAAGTTATCTCAATCCACACATTTAAATGGGGGCAAAATAACAGATAATGAAGGAATTCATTTTGAATGAATCCTAAAGGGACAAAAGAATGTACAATAAAAAGTTAAGTCTCCTTTCCTTCCTTTCCCCCCACAAATGGTAGTTTCTCTATGGACTATTTTTGTTCCTTGTTTTTCACTCGATAATATACCTTGAATACATCCTACATCAAAAAAAAGCTGACTCATTCTTCTTAGCAACAACACTATATGGATGTGTCATAGGTCTTTAACCACTTCCCTGCTGATGGAGGTTTAGGTAGTTTCCAATTTTCTTCCTCTAAAAATGTAGCAATAGCTGTTCTTGTGCAGACATGTTAATTCACATATTTGAGGATAACTGTGGTATAAATACCAAGGAGTGGATTTCCTGGGTCAAAGCTATGTAGAGTTGTAACTCTGATACATATGGTCAAACTGCCTTCCATAGGGATCAGGTTAATTTGTACCCTGACTTACAGTCAGCATACGAGAGAGCCATTTTCCTGGTACTCTTGCTAAGACAGTGCATGAGACTTTTTGATCTTTGCCATTGTAGTTCCTTTTCTGTGAACTATGTGTCCACATCCTTTGCTCATTAGTCTACTGGGTTGTTGGTCTTTTTTATTATTGATTTCTGGGAGCTCTTTATTAGCAGAATTAACCTTTTGTTTGTGTTGCCAAGACTTTTTCACTTTGTATATAGTTTTTTGGCATGCATAAGATTTTCATTATTTATGAAAATGTACCAATGTTTTCTTTTATGCATGCTGGGTTTTGTATTTTTAAAGTATTTAATTTTTGAAATTTTGTATATTCTAGTATTTTTGTATATCTGAGATTTTAATCAGTATCTGTTACCCTGGTGCTACAGCCTGCCTGTGTCTCTCTTCTGGAAACTGAAGAAGAGAGGCTCCCTGATCCTACTGCACAATTTGGTTCCCACTGGTAGGCTGCCTCGTCAGTTTTACATTGTTTTTATGGGTGATGACTTTGTTCTTCTAGAGTTGATTCTATGATAACATGAACCACATCTTAAATTTCTGTACCCCTCTATCTACTAAGCACATCGTAAGAACCTTAAATTAGGTTATATTTATAGCATTCCCTACTTTAGAAGTCAGGAGAAGGGAACTCTAAAGTGGTTGGGGATCGCTGTTCCTGTGCCCCAAAGCCCGAGTCTTCCTGTCACCTTTGGGTTGACAGCTTCCATTTGGCTGTTAGATTCGAGTAAGTTTTGTTCATGAGCCATGTAGTGAGAACTGCTTACCAATTAGGCAAACATGATCATTCACAGTGCCCTTGAAAAAAAATCAAAACCAAAAAATTCCCTTCCCTTTTAGGAGAAGCTGTAGAGCAGTTTCTCCTGAGGGCTTTATCAAAGAGCCAGAATTTTCTCTTTTGCCATGATTCAGGGGAAGTTATGCACTCCAGACTCAAGCTAATGAGCTAGGTCCATGGGCTTTAAGTTGGATCTAAATCAAAGACTGAGCAGGAGCTCCACAGAAATGACCAGGAATAGGGCTTATTTTGAAGAAGATGCCAGTTAAGGAAGAAGTGGGAGCAGAGATGTGCCTTTGAAGACCAGACTTCAAACCAGGAACAAGGAGAAGACAGTGCCACGAGAGACAGAAGCACCGCTGTGCATGAGCCAAGGGTCTACGCAGAAGAGGTGGCCTGAGGTGTGCTCCTCAAACAAGTGCCCAGCAATCAACGGAAAAGAGCAATAAGCATGCAACTGGGATAAAACCACCCTGTGCACTTGGGGGCCTGATGACTCAGTTTATATTTTCTATGTTTGGCCAGTTAAGTGCTGACTTACAGCTCCACAAAAAGGCCAAGTAGGGGCGAGGCAGGGGCAGAGATTCAGAGGATTTATTTCATCATTCAGTTGTCCTAGTAAACTTCAGGTGGCAGGTGTGTACTTAATGGGAATTGGTGGCAGCTGGGATCTTTATTTATACAGATGGTCCCTCTTTCCTGCAGTGGAGAGTGTGGTGTGCACTATCACGGGGTTCATTCACGAGAACCTGCTCTTCACCTTGGCTTGACACTCCTTCCTTCTAAGCATTAAGGATTCTGGCTCTGTGAGCTCCTCTCCTCTTGTTCGTTTGTGTGTGTTGTGCACACCGTGCTGGGTGGAAAGACCCCGACAGACTCCTGCTGACTCAGGGGCAGCTGACCACACTAGCCAGAAACTAAAAGACGAAAATCCAAAGACAGTATGTATACATTGGTTGTTCTAACCCTACAGAACGAAATGGAAGGTTACACAAATTAATCCTACTTCTGATAACCAAATGACTCAATTTTACACTTCCATGCATTCACATTAAAAAAGAGAGAGAGAAAAGAAAAAGCATCTTACTTTGGGATTCAAGTCAAAAAAAGTATAGTATTTAAATCGTAACAGCAGCTGTTCATCCTCCTGGATGTCTTGTTCCATAAGGGAACGGGAAGAGTCCAGCCAACTAGAAAACAATAGGGTGAGTTTTAAAAGTCGATCAGTTTTACACACATATATTACATTACATGTTTGTATACTACTTAAGTTTATACATATGCATTTACATTTATATACATATACACATATATGTAAACCTATATGTATGGGTGTATTTCCTTGAACAAAGTCCAAGTAATATAACCAAAAACCTGTCAGGAGAGGACTTGATAATAACTTATATCTGCATTTCCTTTTATAGCTTTTATAACTTTTCACATGCTTTTTGTATATACATCTTGTTTACATAGATACTTTCAAGTAACCTAGTATAGAAGCCAAGGCAGTTCTTGTCTTCTCAGTTTTATAGGTGAGAAAATGGAGTCGTAGTGACATTAAGTGATATGTTCAAGGTCATGTGCCTTGTCGTGGAGCCAGAATGAAAATCTGTACCTGCTGACTTCCCGCACAGCCTCTCCTCTACACCAGCTGGTCCGACTCAACGCTGGGTCTATCTTATTGTCCAGAACTTTCTGTAATAATGGAAATATTCTATATTGTCCTGTCCAATAGAGTATCTACTAGTCACATGGGGCTACTGAAGATTTAAGTGTGGCTAGTGCCACCCTTTACTTTTAATTAAATTTAAATTTAAATGTAAATATACACATGTGGCTAGTGACTCCTGGACTGGGTAGTACAGTTCTAGGGTTGAAAAATAAATACTGTGTAGTGGTGAGGGGTGGAGAGGTGGGGATGAAAACTCAACAGCAGAATGAGGCGGGGATGAGTAGCATCCAGTACCTCAGAATGATAATGGTTTGAATGTCTATTATAACAGGCTTTGGGGGGGGGGGACATAAGGATAACTGAGATGCATCTCTGTCCTGAAGGAAGTGACAGTCCAGTGGGGGAGAGTGAGCATCATAAGGCAGGAACATGGTGACATGGGAGTGAGTAAGTGTCAGAACAGGAGTGCAGGGGCATGAACTCACCCTGAATGGTGTTTTTGAGGAGAGAGTATGGCTGGGCCTTACAGGACAGGCCGGGGCTGGGTCAAGCAGGAGGAAAGGAGAAGAAGCCTGGAGCAGAGCAAAGGTAGTGATAGAGAGTGTGTGTGCGCCCCGTGGGGGGAATGGGGCGTGTGAGGGCATGGGATGGAGACATCTGCTGGGCCAGCCCTCACTGGGGGCAGAATGCTGTGAACAAACTCGACTCCAGCTGGTGAACAGTGGGGAGTGAAAGAAATGGTGGTTTGAGAGGCAGGCTGAGTGCATTTTCTGAGATGACTTCAAAGCTGAAGGACTCACTCATTCACATACTTAACAGGAGAGACGTGGTGTCCCACCGAAGGCGATGCAGACCGGGTAGGCCATCTTGGGTCTCCCAGCTGCCCCATGGGACCAACCGACTTATAAACTGCTCACATCCCTTCAAAAGCACTTTGCACATCCACAGGGACAAAGAAGTAATATTCACATAGGGCAATCCTTTGAGTTAGCTGAACACATAAATGTCGCCATACTTCAAATGTACTGCAATGACCAAAGGTGGCATTTCTCCCTCTGGAGCCAAAATCAGCACTGATTTTTGCTAACAGTGTACAATCTCCAGGCATGCTAACTTAAAAATTAAACAGTTCCCTCTCCCCAGCCTCTGTGCCATCTCTCTTACCGTATTAACATCAGTTTACAGAGAAGGAAAACAGAGCCATGTCCTTACCCTGCGTTAAGCTTCGCTTTGTCAACCAGAGACCGAGGCTGGTACATATCAGCCAGTGCTTCTGGTGACTGCGGGGGTTGGCTGAATGCGAGGATGCTGCAGTTTTGTTCAGTCAGAGGGCTGTCACTGAACCACGTCATGGTGGATGATGCCAGCGTTCCATTGATGGGATCATACGTGGGGGTCATGGTTTTACTGTATAATCCAGGACTTACTGCAAGGCAGAGGCAAGCAGGCACTATGACATGAGAATCAGGGGAGGAATCTTTGGAAAAATAAATACTAACATTGGTTATACAAAAATGGATTTTGAACTGAAATGTTTGCTGTATTTAAAGGAAGGAGATGAGTCATGATAGAGGAGGCGTTTTCAGCTCCTGGGAAGGCTGAGAACTCATAGGCCACAAAAGCTTCCAAAACCAGCCCAGACATATACTGGGGACTATCTCCTTCTCAATAATTCAAAATTCTGTTTGGGGCACCTGGGTGGCTCAGTCGGTTAAGTGTCTGACTATTGCTTTTGGCTCAAGTCATGATCTCACAGTTTGTGAGTTCAAATCCCACATTGTGCTCTTCACTGGCAGTGCAGAGCCTGCTTGGGATTCTCTCTCTCCCCCTCTCTCTTCTCTTCCCATTCATGTGCTCTCTCTCTCTCTTTCAAAATAAATAGAACTTAAAAAACTCCCCAAATTCTATTTCAGCAGTAGTTTTGGCACCATAAGAAAACAGAAGACCTCATAGAATGCATGTACAGACTATAATTTTGGGCAAATCCTTTTTTTTTTTTAAATAGTTAATTTTCAAATTGGATTCCATATAACACCCAGTGCTTCTCTCCACAAGTACCCCGAGAGAGAGAGAGAGAGAGAGAGAGAGAATCCCAAGCAGGCTCTGCACTGCCATCATGGGCAAATCCTTTAAACAAATAACAGTACTTGCCAATTTTAAGAACCCCACTCGTTGATGGATTATAAATCACGTGGTTTGTGTAAGGAAAAGGCAAATAATCCCTTTTACTCTTTGCATTTGGATATACTCTTCAAGAAAACCTTTGATATTATATGCAAACTAGAGAATGATTTGTATTTATATAAAAAGATAACGATAATGTTTTTTTCAGAATTTTTACCTGTTACATGCCCAATGCAAAATTTAAATTGAATTCAGGAAAGAGTCACATGAAGATAGAATCAGGAAAAATCCTGAAGTTTTCCATTCATCAGCAACATTATTTAACACAGTTAAAATAATGAGCTATACAGCAGGTAGAGCACACGACTCTTGATCTCAGGGTTGTGAGTTCAAGCCCTATGTTGAGCATGGAGCCTACTTAAAAAAATAATGAGCTATAAAATAAACCTTGTTAAGAAAATTCTATGAGTTCTAAAATTAATTGCGTATCTTTTCCTTATCACAGGAATCCTGCAATTTTAGTCCTTCTTTGTTTGGTGGGAGAGGAAGGGAGGGAAGAAGAGGAAGGAGGAGCCAAGGAGGAAGACTTCTTGGGACTTTAGAAATCCTTGGATTCAAGCATGAAATAAAAACAACAAAACACCTGTCACAAATCATACCTGGTGGACCTGAAGTCGTTGGGGACCCCTCCAGATTTAAAATATCTTCAATAATGGGCTCCTTGTTAGTTTTGTCTTTCTTTTTCTTTTTTTTAAAATAGTCACCAGAAGGCTTTAACAAGGAGAGTTCTTCTGATCTTCTAATATCTAACAGACAAACAAATATAAAGAAGAAAGAACAACTATCAAAGAGTAAAAATAAAATTCCTTCTAAGACTCAGAGTCATGCTGAACATCTGAAACCATTTCTCAGAAAATCCCTGAGAACTAAATGGAACTAAATTACATCCCTTTGGAAGAAATAGACGGGTGTGTGTGTGTATGGGGGAGGCGTCAAAGATTGGAAGGAGATTTAATCTAATAAAACTTCTAGCTGTTTTTTAATTTATTATGAAAATATTTCAGACATATCCAAAGCAAAGGGAATAGTATAATTCTCTTCATGCTTTCATCACCCAGGTATAACACTATAAGCATTTAGTTATAATTTTCTCTCCCTCATTTTTCTTCTTTCAGTTTAAAAAAAATAACAAAGAACCCCACCATTTTCTTTCTAGAACATAGATCCTGAGAGCCCTTCCCTTACAGTGTGTGCAATTGCTAATTTCATCCCTGTGGCAGATGGCATTGGTCCCTTGCCTGTCTCTTCTGGACCCTCACCATTTCAGTGCACTGTGACCCGACTTCCAGTGTCAGCAAGGACAAGCGTCTTTCTTACTGAGCCTTGCTCTGGATGCCAGAGTCTTCACTGCCCAGATGCTGATGCAACAGGCTACACAAATTCAGAGAATTAACACTTCCAAAAACAGCCCCCAATGACTGACATGAGTGGTATATTAATACCCCCACTCCCTCATCCATTGGGTGGGATAGCTCTGAGGCATGTTTACATTGTCTCCCAGAAGCCCCCCAATTGCCCCAAGTGTGATTTGATTGGTGACACTGTTACTGGTGGCCTTCTCTTTCCAGTCTTACTTCCCTACCCCCAACCAGCGTTTTCTGGAATCATCTCCTCCACCAAATAAATGTTTTACTTTAATTATTATCGCAGGGTCTGCTTCTGGAGAACTCAAACCAAGATGATTCCCATTTTTCTCCATTAGTCCCATATATTTATAATGGCGCTTGCCAATCAGAGTCCTGATAACAGTGAGCCACACTGAGCGTCTGTATGATTCCAAGTGAAAGCCAAGGAATATGGATGTTAGAGTCTGTGAGCAGCTTTCTGGGAGGCAAATGTACTGATTCCATAGGTCCTGCCATTTCTCAAACATTGCTTAGTGTGCTCAGTCTGAGGCTAGCAGTTCAGCTCCATCCTCTTCCCCTATAACTAACGATGCTTGATTCTCAGGTTGTGACACACACCTGTGCCCATTCTAAGTGAATAATTTATATATGAGACTTGGAGATGAATCAGAATTTCCAGTAGAAGCATTAGAAACAAAACAAACCAAAACAAAACTGCGTCTCCAAGCCCAGGATTTGTGTGTTGTCCTATCTTCGTGGGAAAACCCATCACACTGCCAAAATTGGATTTAGCTTCAATAGAACAGATTAAAAAAAGTGATTAAAAATGGCGAGGTTGAGCCCTTCAGAACTACTATGAAGACATAATGTGGAAAAGAGAAGAACATTTGACTGCTTCTGTATATTTTGAAACCTCAAGTTTTCAGTCCCAGCCATGATATGTGTTTCCAGTCTACTATGGACTGGGTTTTATTTAATCCTTTACTTTGTTTTCCAATCCTCATTGGAATATTACTGAAAACAAGGTGCCCTGATGATTGCCTTTGCCCACCATGTTCCAGGGGCGCTGCTGGTGAGTTTTGTAATGGAAGGTTCCATTCATTTGTTCACTTAACAGTCAAGGAGCAGCTAACGTGTGCCGGGCATTGTGCTGGGTGTTAGGAACGTGGGCGTGCTCCAGCAATGGCATCTGTCTTCACTCTATTAATACCATATCAGCCCCCACTGCCCACCGGAACTCCTAATCCTGCACATGCTGTTACAGCTCTTCTTTTTTTTTCTCTACCAAATATCTTCTTTTAACATCTTATTTATAAATTAATTTTTACACTTTTTATTCATTTTCTGCTTCTGTATCCTAGAATGTAAGCTCAAGAAGGGAAGGGATTTTGGCCTATTTTTATTGTTAACCAATCTCTAGCACTCACCACAATGCCTAACTTATCAATATATATTTGTTGAAGGAGTGGATGAATAGTTTAATGGGGAAGATAGACCACTCACTCATATATTGTATATACTATATTCAAATGCTGAATCTTAGCCTTGGAACCAGAAAATGTACCTTTCAAAATGTACGCTTTCAAAAATATAAAATAAGGACCATGATTCAAGGTTTACTTCCATTATAGACATTCCACAAATAAATGGGTGGGTAGTGTTGTCCCTAATGACTGTTAAAGTCATAGGAATTAGTTTTCAATCCATAATTAAGTGCACTTTTCTGCTTAAACTCCACAAATAATTTTTGTGGATATTTACTGGAGCCAAGTGTTAGTAAAGTAGTTACAACATTGCAACACCATTATCTCAAAATCAATAAAGATATATCAGCTCTGGTGGTAATGATTTAACGGAACTCTTTCTTGTTTGTTTTAAATATAATGATGATATTACTATGGCTCAGAGGAATTAATTTGTTTTCGGGGGAGGAATCTTAATGGGTTTGTTTCTTCTGTTTAAAGACCTGTTTTGAAATAGCTTTAAGCTTTGTGGAAGTGAATCTGATTTACTCCAATAATGCTCCATTTGGTTTAAATTTACATGGCTTAAGTCCCCAGAACCAGGCTTGAAAAGTATGCTTCCTAGTAAGGGAAATGTTCTATAACGCTAAATGCTTGCAGGGAGAAAGCACACATATTTTCCTGCCCTCCTTTGCTAACAGTTCAAGGGCACAGGGCCCCTCCGGGGTACTCACTCAGGATTTTGCAGATGTCACTGACAGCTTTAAAAACCACAGCTGAGAAGCTGACACGCAACCTCACTGTCTTCACATTTGGCAGGCGGAGGCGAAGCATTTTATGCTGAGGGGTGAAGAGAAGCTTTGCATCTGCCTGGACTCCATATTTGTCCAGAGTCCAGTGCGTTTTCAGAAGCCAGCAATGCTTTTGTTCCCACCAAAGGGCAAAGTCTGACCAGTCTTGGGATATGTCTGCAAACATGAAAAGTACGGTGAAGTAAAATAAGAGAGAACTTTAGTGTCCATCCATTGTGTGCAAGAACTGAAATAAACAACTGGTCTTCGGCTCCCCGTCTCCTTTGACCACCCAAGGCTCAACAAGCCTCAGCCCCTCTTCAAGGTCTCTAAAGTGGGGTAGGCAGGAAACGGAGCCTGATCCTTATCACAATTATATTTAGATACGGTGAAAGGAATAGACACATACAAATTTTGTTCATGATGAGGTGCTGAAGTTCTTTTCCCTTAAGTCCCTTAGCGCCATGGTCCTTTCTGGGAAGGCCAGATGCATGTGACTTTAATCAAGATTATTTCTCTACTAGAAATGAATCCTTATATCACCGGATCACAAGGGGATATCAAGAACTCTCAAAGTCTGTGTGGAAGGACTGTAAACCTGACATTTCACCCCCTCTCTATACTTCCCAGCTCTTTTATCAGTACTGTCAGATTCCTAGCTTCCGAAGTATTTATACCGAAATCAGCTGAATATTGTCTTTCCCTCAATGTCAGCATCAGCACTGACTTCTTCCCCTCCTTCAATGCTGATATCAAAGTTGAATCTTCTCCCTTTGTCAATGTTGAATCAATATTCAATCTTTTGTTTTTTGAAAAAATGTCTCTTTCTCTCATTCTCTCACTTTATGTTAGAAAACCTTTCTTTTAATGCTGTTAATAGAAGTATAAATGCTACAACTATTACTGTAATATTATAACATTACATAATATTATTATTATATATATAATAATAGGACCACAGTCCTATTTTTCAGTAATTCCTCTCCAAGGTCTAATGCAACAGAAATGCCTATATATACTCACCAAAGACATGTTCTGTAGCATCCCTATAGTACAACCCAAATCCCCATCAACAGGATAAGTAATGGCATTGTCATATGATGGAATATGACACAGAAATAAGAGTAGATGAACCAAAAGTATATGCAACAATATGGGTAAATCTCATAGACATAATGTTAAGTTAAAGAAAGCAGATGCATAAGAGTATATCCTGTATGATTCCACCTATATACAATTTAAACACAAGTAAAATTATGCCTGTCACATTAGAATTCGAGACAGTGGTTACCCTTGGTGGGGCAGTGACTGGTGGGGGAGGGGGTCATATGTGGTACTTGGGTTGTAGAGTCAGTAATATTCTCTTTCTTGATCTGAGTGGAAGTTACATGACTGTGAAAATTCGTTGAACATAGATAGATGCACCTTTCTGTGTATATATTATACTTCAAGGAAGACTTACTAAAATATATTTAAGTAAAAATTTTTTTTTAATTTCTTGGGGCATGTGGGTGCCGGTTGAGTGTCTGATTTTGGCTCAGGTCATGATCTCATGGTTTGTGGGTTTAAGCCCTGCGTCAGGCTCTGTGCTGAGAGCTTGGAGCCTAGAGCCTACTTTGGATTCTGTGTCTCCCTCTCTTTCTGCCCCTCCCCCAACATGTGCACACATTCTTTCTCTCTCTTTCAAAAATAAACATTAAAATTTTTATTTTAAATTTTATTTTTTTATATTTTAGAGAGAGAGAGAGAGAGAGAGAGAAAGAGAGAGAATCCAAGGCAGGCTCCATGCTCAGCACAGAACCTGATGCGGGGCTGAATCCCACAACCCAGAGATCAAGACCTGAGCTGAAATCAAGAGTCGGATGCTCAATCGACTGAGCCACCCAGGAGTCCCTTACTTAAAAAATCTTTATTTCATTAGCGTAAATGAAAAGCGAATATCTGGACAAACTTAGAAGGTAAAAACAAATAAAAGAAAATAGAACAGTATTAAATTCTAGGTCAATCATGTTGATTCCTGATGTGAAGAGTCTGACCCTTAAGACATCTGCCTGTTTAAACAGGGAGAGTAGCAAATGGTGGCTTTGTGTGAAGTGATACATTAGCACTGAGCTAACTTTATCCCTGAGCACTCAAACACGAACAGAGAAATGACAGAGCAATCCAATGCCATGCCTCCTAAAGTCACCTCAGATGTCACCAGTGGAATGGGCCTGTGGAAACGTGGTTTCATATCTACTAGGGAGCTTTAGTTTGCCACCAAAGACTGAAGTTTTTACAAGGGCGGTTGGGGGTTCAGTTTATGGCTTTTGCAGGATCCTCTATTTCTCTTCCTCCTGTGGGGAGGGGGCTTGCTCTCTGGGCCATCATGAGATACATAAGAAGAAAAACTTAGATCATCAGACAGCTTAGATTAGCCATTTAGTGTTAGTGCAACAGAGAGGGTTTCAAACATAGGGAAACCACGAAGAAACGAGAACTTACTGATCTGTTCTACTAACTTGAGCATCAGCCCCCCAACATGCAGGTCTCCGGCCACTCTCAGTGTGACATCTTTCTGCTCCTCCTCATTTGGACGGTCCACCCTGACGATGAGCTCCCAGGAAGCAGAGGCGAAGTCCGTGGATGAGAGCATCGTGGCAAAAGCAGGTGTCTGCCGACAAAACGTGACTTGGATCAGAACGTGAGAAGGAAGCTGGAGCTTGCCAGTATGTCCCGCAGGGCAAAACGTATTTCCATTTTTGCCTCTTCTTCAGAAACTCTGCAGAGTTCCCCAAGCTCAATATTAAACTTAACATCTGAACTTTAAAGACAAAAAGTCTTATAAGGTCTCAAGGTTTATAGATTTATGTAACTTTATCTTTCTATTCCCATAGGGCCACTTGCCTATTTATTTTCTATGCCTGCTCAATGCATCAATCTTCATTTTCTGTCTCTATGGACTTTTCTTGACTTTCTCTGAACTACTGTGGCAATAGGCAACAAATCATGGCAATCCTTGATATCTTTTTAAACAAGCACCTTCATGGAAGTATAATTTGCATGCACTAAAATGCACAGATTCTTTCTTTGAGTATAGTTGACAATGTTACATTAGTTTCAGGTATATAATATAAAGATTCAACAACTCTATGTGATGCTGTACTCCTCACAGAAATGATGATTTTAAACAATGCCTTTGTTATATACAAATGATGCCTCAATAAAGCTTATTCTAGAAAACGATGCCATTAAAATCTTTATCTATCTACCTACCTATCTATATCATAACATTCCTCCTACAAATATTGATGACATCTTCTGGTATGAAAATTTAAAAAAAAGTATAGCAGGGGCGCCTGGGTGGCTCAGTTGGTTAGGCCTCCAACTTCAGCTCAGGTCATGATCTCACAGTTTGCAGGTTTGAGCCCCACGTTGGGCTCCGGGCTGTATCTCAGAGCCTGGAGCCTGCTTCAGATTCTGTGTCTCCCTCTGTGTCTCCCTCCCTCTCTGCCCCTCCCTTGCTTGCACTCTGTCTCTGTCTCTCTCTCTCAAAAAATAAAGAAACATTAAAAAACAGTATAGCAAAAGTTTCTATTTCAGTCATATAATATGTAGTTTTACCTTAAATGCGTATAAAGATATAGGTCATTAATAATTATTGCCAGGTATTTGATTTACTTGCATTACCATTTTATATTATATAGAAGTTGATAAATTCAATGCATCAATTAAGTTTTTTCTGACAAAAGATTGAAAACAGGAGTGACAGACACACAAAGCCCACTCTTCAAAACACAGATGGGGTGAGAACTTCAGACTTAGAGTTTTCCTCTCACTTGAGCAACAAGAATAAAAATGAGCTATGCAGTAGCAAAAACTGATGATGTTTCCAAGGAAATAGGAACACTGGAATCCAAAAGTGGCTGAACTTAAAATGATGGCTCTGTCTTATTTTTAAAACAGAAAGCACATGATACTACCTCTCCTGGCTATTTAAAGATTTAAAATAAAAATCAGGCCTTTAAATGATAACACATCTTTCCCCCTTTACTATGTAGAGACGGCTTATAAGAGATCCGTGTTTCCAAAAGGCCTATTTTTGAGAAACCTCAGTGCACTCAAACTCCTAAGAAGGAGCTTCTCCAGTGGAAAGTGCACAGGTCCGCTGGGCATCTACTAACCTGCAGATTCTGTTCAGCAGGTCTGGGGTGGAGGTGGAGACCCTGCATTTATAACAAGCTCCAGGTGATGCTGGCTTGCTGTGGCTCACACTTTCAAGTCCAGACAGTGAAATGAAAAGTCAGCTCCAGGACTCCTCCAGGACTCAGTCCCTCCCTTTAATCTACCCTAATTGATATTAAGCCCGGGATCGTGGTGATATCTGAGGAACATTATTTCTAACAATAAGTAATAATGATATCACCAGTGTTATACCACTTTTGTGTGCATTTGAAACTGTTCACATTTGAACGCATCAGAGAACCTCAAAATACACAAACACGATACAGTGAAAATCTGAACAGGGTTAGGACAGACTTTATTTGCTCAAATCAAATTCAAGAGTTTAGAGGTAGACCCTTGTGTTTTTATGACCAGAAGGATCCCAGTGATGTAATGCTTGTACCTCTGCATGCAAAGAGGCACATATGGACACCATTTGCATGGGCAGGGAATGCTACGCCACTGGGCCTAAACTCTTGCTTCACCATCATCATCAGGATCAAGTATCCTTTATTATGTACTTACCTGGGGATGTACTCTGTGAACCATGGAGTATGTGTTATCTCCTTTACCTGTTCAGCAATCCCATTTAGAAATGAGGAAACTCAGGCTCAGAGAGGTTAGACAACTTGCTGGAATTCACACAGCAAGTTAGATGGTGGAGCCCAGACAGAAATTCAGGTCTTTCTAACTCCAAACTTTCAACCACTACACTGGGACATGTCCTTGACAAAGTTACAACGCCAATATGAAATAAAACTCTTACGATCACAGGAGCTAAACTCTCAGGAACCTTCACTAAGTGTTTCTACTAACATCCTACCCAGTGAGGAGGCAACAGAGGTAACTCTATAACATGGCATTGAACTATGTGACCTTAAGAGCCTCACAATTTCTACAATGCGATGGTTTGAGGTTTAGGTAGGTACTTTAAAAATGGGTACTTTGAAGTGACTCCTCACTGCTTGTTTCATGATTATCAGTCATAGGTCTCTTCTTTTCCTAACCTGGCCAGTCAAAACACTTCTCACCTAGGCAATACATGGTGGTTCCCTTACAGCGAAATTCAGGCTAAAATTAGACGATCTGGTTTCCCCACATTCCTCTCCTATCTTTCTGCACCTTCATTTTTGAGAGAACGTCTCATCTGCAGCAAGCTGTTACTTGTTGAGGAGAGCAGTAAACTCCAACTGGGACCGCACATCCAAGGAGATCAGAACGGGAAGTGCACCAGCAGACCTGCCTTCCCTGGGTGAAGCCCAGTTGTCCACCTTGCAAACAGAAAAATTCAAGAAAGAAGGACAGACGGAGAGGCAGCCGGACAGCCAGGCAGAAAAACAGACCCTGATGCTTCCCCTGGAAGATCAGAGTGCCCACCCAGAGGCGACTGGGCCTGTCCTTTGCCAGCCGTACAGGGTCCTGGGGCCAGGGAGAGTGTGGTGGGTGGCTATAAACCCGCCCCTTGACCCATGAGCGCAGCCCCAGCCGCTAAACGGAGGGTTTATTTTGCGAGCGAGATGCGCAAGGCCAGACAAAGTGGTCCCAAGCAGGGACGTTATTTTTAATTCAGCCGCCATTTACGCGCAAGGGGCCGCAGACAGAAAGAGGGGGGTTGGGGGCACCTGCGGCGCGCGTTACAGCCGTCCCTCCCACCCCAGCCCTCGGTCCCCACCTGCTTTCCGGGCGCGGGTGGCGTGCAGCCTCGCGGACGCGCACGTGGACGCCTGCGCCCCCAGAGTCCGGGCAGGCGCGCGAGGCGGTTGGAGCTGGCGAAGCGGGGCGCCGGGGACCGGCGCTCACGGAGGCGGG
>NC_043711.1:75277235-75326748 GCF_006229205.1 Suricata suricatta | reverse complement strand
GAAGCTCGGCGTCCGCCGCCAGCGGGGCGCGGGGCGCGGGGTGCGCCGTCTCCGCTCTGTGAGGGCACGCCCAGCCCCGGGCCTGCTGGGTCTCGCTCCGGGAGAGGAGAAGCGCTCCGCGGAGCTGTGAGGGCTGAGGGGGGCCGGAGGGCTGCGGCGCGCCGGGCGGACGGGGAGAACTGGGGCGGACGCTCACCCCCTGCGCCCCTCCGGCGACCTCACATCCCGCCCCCCGTAGGCCGCCTTCCGTTTTCCCGGTTCCCCGGGGCCCGCTGGGGACTAGCCGTCCAGGTGGTTACACGAGCTACGTGCCCTGCCCTCCAGGTATACCTGTCACTCACATCCCCGGGTCCAGGCAGGGAGACTCCCGTCTCCTCTTAAAGAGCCCGGGGCCCTGCGATTGCCAGGTGGGAGAAACCAGAGCGGCTCATCTCTGAGTAACAGGATGAAGTAAACCCCAGAGAAGGGCGAGGCGCTCAAAATAAGGCACAACTTGGGACCCAGTGGCAACCCAAGGCCATGCCCCAGGCCGGAATCCGGTGGCTCACCTCGGATTCACCACCTGGCCCCGACGGTGGCCTTCCGTCGGATTTACTCCAGAAGGCGGCTGGGCCACCCTGGAAGGGTGGGTGACTTTGGGCAGTTTACACAACCTGTCCAAGCCTCCCCGGTTCATATTACACACATCCGTTGAGTGTTTACTGTGTGCCAGGCCTGGGGCTGAGCTCTAAGGAAGGATTCAGTGGTTTCATGAAAAGTCAAGGCAATGACAGTTTCTTCTTCCGTGAAATGGGTAGAGAGATGGAATGTCCACCACCATTGCCGGGTGGGATTTCATTCGGTCCACGGCAGAATTTCATGCAGTATAATACAGGCTTTAAGCGATTTACACCAAGTTCATAAGGCTCGGGATAACTTCATTTCAAGTACTATAAAATTTAGAAGTGGAATCTTTGGTTTTGCTTGAACATTTTTACCATATTCAGCCATTATAATGGTTTTGAAAGTATTTTACATTTAATTTTAAAAAGGTCAGTTGAATAATTGTTAGCAAATGTGGGTTTTTATAATTAAAATAATAAAACTTGAAATAGAAATTCCTAATTTGTAAAGTTTGTCAACTACAGGAATGATGTCAGATGTCACCTGGTTCCACTTCCCTATGTATCCAACACCAACTGAGCAAGTATGTTATCTTGGGCAGACAGTGTTTAAAGGGTTGCTTTGTGGAGACCGCTCATGGCTGTTTAGGACATAGACGTTCTTTAAGATTTTCTGTGTGATTGCGAAGTAGTAATGGTTTTATTTGTACCAAATTGGTGTCTCATTTTAGTTGAAAATATCTGGGTTTTACTGAAGAGTTTCACTGACTTTAAGCTTTCTGTTTGGTCTGTTATTTTTTAAGCTTTTTAAAAAAATGTTTACTGGGGCGCCTGGGTGGCTCAGTCGGTTGAGCATCTGACTTCGGCTCAGGTCATGATCTCACGGTTCGTGGGTTCAAGTCCCACGACGGGCTCTGTGCTGGAGCCTGGAGCCTGTCTTCAGATTCTGTACCTCCCTCTCTCTCTGACCCTTCTTCCCCTCCCCCTCATGCTGCCTCTCCCTCTCTCTCAAAAGTAAATAAAACATTAAAAAATGTTTACTTATTTATTTTGAGAGAGAGAGCATGAGAGTTAGGAAGGGGGCGATGAGAGAGAGAGAGAGAGAGAATCCCAAGAAGGCTCTGAGTTGTCAGTGCAGAGCCTGATGCGGGTCTCAGTCTCGGGAACTATGAGATCATGACCTGAGCTGAAATCAAGTCAGCTGCTTAGCTGACTGAGCCACTCATTTTTAAGCTTTTAATTTTACTTATTTATTTAATTATTTTAAGCTTTAATTGAAATATATTTTATATTTATATGGAAGACTACAAATCATGAATATTTAGCTGATGAATTTTCACATACTGAACACACCTGTGTAATGAGCATCAAGATCAAGAAATAGAACATTACCAGTCCCCCAGGGTTCCTTAGTCCTTCCTTTCCATTAGTGCCACCCTACGCCCCCCAGCAGTAACCACTATCGGACTTTTAACTCCTTACATGGGTTTTGCTAATCTTTGTATTGCATATAAATGGTACCGGATGGAATGTGCTATTTAATGTCTGGCTTCCTTTGTTCAACATTGTGTTTTTGACTTTCATTCATATTTGTTCCATATTGTGTGTCCTGGGCTTTTTTTTTTTTTTACTTCCTAATTATTATCATTCTTGTGACACAGATCTGACACATCCCTTAAGGTCCTGGGTTAGAAATGAATTAAAAAGTGTATTCTGCCTTTAAAATTTCAATACACACACACACACACATACACATATATGAACACATATACATACATATGTATATACAAATATATGAATATGTACATATATGAACACACACGTATATATGAATATATACGTATATGAACACATATACATATTTATGCATATCTGAATATATACATATAAAAGTATATGTAAATATATACCTATTTATGTATATATGAATATATGAATACACATCCATATATGTACATATATGAATATATATACATATACGTATATACATTTACCCTTTCTCTCTCTTAAAAAACATCCAGAATCAACACTTTGAATCAGTTATTTAATAATCTACACATACTAATCAAGCAATGAATTAGTTTATTTAATTCATTCAGCCGTTGCATTACTGTGGGCCAGACACTGTGATATGTGCTGAAAATACTCAGATTATCTCGGCACAGACTTGATCTTCAGATCTACTTATGATGCTGGGGGGGTCAGAAGAGGGGCATATACTTCGGCCAAGTTTGCAGAGTTGGGGGAAGTATGAGAAAAGATTTTGGAAAAGAGATGATTTTTGAGATGGACTTTGAAGTATTGGATAAGAGCTTGATAGTTGCCCATAATAACAACCTGTCGTCTCCAGAAAATTGTTTTCAGATGTTTTTAAGTTAACAGATAGTTGTGGTTCGCTTCTGTTGGCAGAAGGTGGAGGATCTCTATCTGCTGACCCCAAACTTTGTGTCCACAGTACAAACAAATATTGAAACAAATAACTGTTATCAGACACCCAGATCCTGAAAAATTAATGTAACAATTAGTGTTCTTCAGAGGTAAGGTAGTCGTGTCTGCATTATCATATGGATATGAGTGGTGAGAAGGGTGACCACATTCTTATTCACAGCAGGAAAGGGAAATAAGGGAATGAGGGACCTTTGAAGGTCCTCCTTGTCTTGTAAACACTAGCAACTTTCTTCCTCCAGCACCTTTGCACTCCCACTGGATGAGCCGGTCAGTCCTCTATATACTAATTGAGAATAAGAAAAAGCTGCTGGAAGGAGAAAGGGGTGGGGTGTTGTTTTTTTTTTTTTTCTTGATTGAGGGTATTCATTTGACCAGACAGGGTGTTATTCAATGTAAACTTCTTTGTTAAATATTGTAAACATGCTAAATGTCTAGCAACTAAGAAAGGGCAACAGATTCCTGAAACGTATTTTTATTTTCACCCAGTCCTCAGGACTCAGGAGCTGTGTTCATGTTTGTGGAGAACATGTTGTGTTCGGTACAAAGAAGCCTAATGTGCCTGTTAAAGCTACACCCGCCTTTCCAGCTGGATGGATAACGAGCACTTTCTATGCCCAGGCAAGTTCTATAATTTTCTCCTTGCGAGGGCGGAGAGGGTGTGTCCTGATGTATCTACAGGCCCTAGATGGAGAAAGAAAAGTTAAGAAAGCCTTGCTGGAGGCCACACTAGAGCCCACCATTGAGGATGAGAGGAGCAGGAGAGACGGTTCTTCCCTCCCTCCTTCCTTCCTTCCTCCCTCCCGTCTGTCTTTCTCCTTACCTCCTTTACATCCATCTCAACCAAAGGGTCCAAGAGTATATACTGGTAGTCAAGTCTTCCTCCTCTATGATTATAACTTCCCTTCCTCAGAAAAAACGGTTACCTATTTCCTGTAGAACCTTCCAGAGATAGTCTGTGCATGTAGACTATTTTTGCTCTTTGTACAAGCGATAGTATTGTATAAATATTGTTCTATGTTTTTGCTTTTTTCATTTTAAAATAGCTTGGTGATTACAGTGGCCATCAGTCATATTGTTACGCCCAAGTTTCCAATATCGCCCCAAAAGAAACCAGAGACTACCAGGGAGACTGAGTCACGCCTGCAAAAGCAAAGGGCTTTATTACAGGCTTATAAGCTCGGGCTCTCAGACTCCACCAACCCACTGGCCATGTGGAGAGAGCCCCGAACATGGCGGTGTAGGGGCTTTTTTAGGAAGGGGGCATTACAGGAAATAACAACACAGGCATAGTGATCCATTCCCTACCCCCTATCAATACTGGCAGTAGTGGGAGCCAGTACAACATTTAGAGTATCGACCAATCACAGAGTGGGCCCAGGACCCTCACGTAGGGCGTGACTATAGCCTCCATCTTTAGGCCCGCCCCTAGAAGGGTCAAAGGTGTTAGCTGGCCTCTCCTGGTTGGGTGCCACAAGAGTTGTCCCTCCTTCCCTGGGCACTGTGCGCCTTTCCATTGGCCAATGATACTGAGAAGCCGGCACCTTGGCCTTTAAGTACAGGAGAAGCCTGAATGAGACCTGCGTCCTTACAATATTCATGACTGCCTACCATCCTTGGAAAGTCCTCTTTATGTTTGTAGAAATTCTTATGTTAGTATCCTAGTCTAGAAATCAGGACTCAAATTCCTGGCCTCCCCTGCAGCTGGGGCACAGGGCCTACAAACTGGACTCTGTCACTCAGGCATACTCAGACGTGACTTTAATTTGGAGGTGAGTGAGTTGTGGAGACAGGATGCACTTGGGGGAGTCCTCATAGCCAAGAATCATCGATGGATTTAAAAATTAATGAGTGAAAATATGGTGAGAAACAGGATATTTGCAGTTTCATGGTATCTTCCTGCAAAGTAAGTGCCAATTACATAGAGAAATATAGTAACATTGGAGTAGAAAAAAGTGGTGATCACAATGGACATCATTGGTAGTGATGCATATTGACCTCACACACCTCCTGAGAAGGGCACAGCGTCACTTCCATGGCATTCTTGCACAAAACATGTAACTTCAATTAATCATGAGAAAACACCAGGGTCATAAGAGGCAGAAAAACTGAGGAACTGTCTCAGGTCAGAGGAGACTGAGAAGACATGGCAATTAAAGGCCATGTGAGATCCTGGACTGAATCCTGGAGCAGAGAGGGGACATCATAGGGAAAACTTTTGAAGTTTGAATAAGACAGTAGATTACTTAATAGCATTATTTCAATACCAATTTCTTGGTTTCTATAATTGTACTGTGGTTTTTTATGATGTTAACAAGAGGAAGCTGGGTGAAGGGTATAGGTTCTCTGTATACAATTTTTGTAACATTTCTATAAGTCTAAAATTGTTTAAAACCAGAGAAGGAGGGGGAGAACAGGAGCATGCCTTGACCCTAACGCAACTCACTAAGAGGGTAAGGAGCCTTGGAATACTGGAGCTAGCCATGGCCTTCTGGTGAGCAGGGGGAGGGGAGGCCATTACAGGTGATGATTCTTGTAATCCAGAGTTTTCAAACTCGACAGTGGCTTGGGGAGCATGTTTTGTATTCTTACCTCTGGCGGTGACTTTACAACATGGTGGTTTAAAGGTTTTGGAAAATGACAAATCTGGGTCTATCTGTTTGCACTGCTGACACTAAATAGATCAGAGGGCTTGGGCATGTTTTAGTTTGGTTCTCTGAGCTTTAGTTTCTGCTTCCGTAAAATGGGAGCAATAGTATCTACTTTGTAAGGTACTAGGAAATGGGAGAATGTTTGTAAAGCAGTTGAGCACAGAGCCCAAAAGATGGTAAATGTTCAATATGTTTGTTTAAAGAAGTAAATAACTAAGAAAAGAGCGAAGGTTGGGGGCACCTGTGTGGCTCAGTCGATTGCTCAGTCAGTCGTCTGACTTCCACTCAGGTCATGACCTCCCAGTTTGTAGGTCTGAGCCCCACTCAGGCTCTCTGCTGTCAGCACAGAGCCTGTTGCAGATCCTCTGGAACCCCCCCCCCCCACCACTTCCGCCCATGCTTTCCCTCTCAAAAATAAATAAGCATTAAAAAAAAAAGGGTGCGGGTTGTCATGGGGAGAGAGGATGAACTGGAGACTCCTAGGATGTTACATCTCACCTCAGGGAGGTAGGACAATGTTCCCCTCTCCTCTTTTCTTGTCCCCAGGTAGGGGTCAGACAAGGGGAGGAACTGTCATGTAGGTGAACCCTTGTGAGTTTATTAACTTTCTTAGCACCACAGGAAAGGTGTGACAGTTTACTCCCAGGTTGGTGGGCAAAGCACCACGGTGAACTGTGTCCCGACACCAGTGCAGTGGTAGGGTGCTCTGGACATACAGGAATGACTTATGGTAATGGCTGTTCAGTAAACACTGGTTATTATTATAACTGCAGCTATGATTTTGAAAAATCTAGAATGCTGAGTGTGACAAGACATGTTTATTTTTCGAAGTCTGACTTAATTTGATTGATTTTTGGTGAAAGATGGTTGCTTGGCTACTCCTGTTTATCGTTTCTCCCAATGGAGTTCCCTGCTAAAATAATAGTATGGGGACAAACGGCTATAAACCTACAATGACAAAGGTTAACAAGAGAAAGGTCATCAGGCAATGAGAGATTTCAAGGATTTTCCACAGGATGAAACACTGAAGAAGGAGTGGTTGGTAATGAAGCAGATGAAATCCATCGTCTAGGAGTATGTGAAAATGGGGATGTAACTGAATATTTTCCAGAAGATTTTCAGAGAAACTCAGGACTTGGGAAATGCCAGGTATGAAAGACAGTGGAAGTGAGATGTGTTGCCAAAAATAAGGGAATGAATCGAATGTCTCCATGCAGAACAGTCAGTCAGTCCCCCACTATCACATTGAGCTTAAGTGGTGAATGCCCCATCTCCACCCTGCTGGCCCAAATCACGAGGGCTCACTCTGGAGAAGTTAAACATCTCCTTTGAAAGGTTATTTGGCTTAAAGGCCAAGTCTCCACTCGCCCTAAAGCAAACCTTATCAAGTTGAACCTTGGACACTGAGCTCCCAGATTAAAAAAAAAATCTCCCCATTCTCAAAACATCTTTTTTTCAGAAAAATCCTCTAATATGCAAGAATGATAAAAATGTTTTTTTGAATCTTTATTTTACTTTCTTCTAGTTTTAATGATCTATAATTGACATGCCAATATTTAACAGAAATGAATGAATACAAAGATAAGAAACCTGGAAGATTAATACAGAGAAGAGCAAAAATGGAGGGGAGCAAATTATCACAGAAATAATACAAAAAATTGCCCAGAAATAAGAAACTTGAACCTTCAGGTTAAAGAGACCACTGGATACCCAACAAATGAATAAGAAGTAGCTAAACGAAAGAACAGCATTGTGAAATGTAAGATCACTATGGAAGAAAAAAAAAAACAACAACCAAAGCAAAAACAAAACCCAAAATCTTTTAGTAAGAAAAGCCAGATTACCTACAAAGGAAGCCAAATCAATATCCTACACTCAGATTATCAGTCAAGATATTTGGAAGCACTGAAACTTTAATTCTCACATAACCTGCCTTAGAAATGTTCTTGAAGGTGAGCTCTAGAAAACCATCATATGAATCCAGAAAGGGGAAGACCCAGGATGCAGAAAACAGTACATCCAATCCAAAAAGAGTAGAGAAGGAGAATTGAGGGCCCTGGGAAGAGGTCTCTGAGGCAAATTTGGTATTTTAAAATGTTTGGAGGAAAAATCCTGAGATATGGTAAAAGAAAAATAGTGCAAAAAAAAAAAAGTCAGTTAAAAAATTCAGAAAAGCAAGTGGATGTAGAAAATAAAATTTAACTCTTTCAATTTTAAAAATTAATCTACAAACAAATATGAATTAGAGTTATGAAATCAAGTAAACATTGTTATTGTGGTACAATAAGGAAGATATTCGGTCTTCAGTTGGTTCCTGACACAGAGCTCCTAAAACCCTTGAATTTCCCATATGATATGGTGTCTGGTGTTGGTAGGCTGGACATTGGGTTAATCACTAACTGCTACAATCATGCCTACGTTAAGAAACCTCCATAAAACCCCTTAAACTCTGGGTTTAGATGGCTTCTGGACTGGTGAACACACCCACGTACCAGAAGGGGGCTGCACCCCAACCCCAAGGGGATAAAGACCACTGCCTTTGGGACCCTTCTGGACCTCACTCTAACTACCTCCTTCATCAGCCTCTTCATCTGTATTCTTTATAATTAACTGATGGCATTTTTTTCTGAGTTCTGTTGAGTTGTTCAAGCAAATTATGAAGCTTTAAGGGAGGGAGACTGTGGGAACCCCTGACTTTGTACTCAAGTCAGACAGAGTATAGGTAACATGGGGACACAATTCTTGCATATGACATCTGAATTAATACCCCTTCTCCCCTGTCAACAGGCAGACTGGGAAACAAATAGAATAATTAAAAACATTTTTTTAATGTTGATTTATTTTTGAGAGAGACAGAGTGTCACTGAGAGAGGAGCAGAGAGAGAGGACACAGAATCTGAAACAGGCTCCACGCTCTAAACTCTCAGCACAGAGCCCAATATGGGGCTCGAACTCAAAACCGGTGAGATCATGACCTAGGAGGAAGTTGGATGCCTAACTGACTAAGCCACCCAGGCATCCCAATAGAATAATTTTTAAAAATTACATTGCATAAATCTTGCTAAGTCAATGTAGTGGGGATACATGTATTTCCATAATAACGTGATTGCAAACTTTCTGTTATTTGTATATACAGAATTTATTTTAACCCATCAAATCTACTGTTTTGAATTGTCTCTCTTTTTCCCTAACTGAAAGTTGTCCTGGACATCTTGGTAAATTGTTGTGCATGTGGACAAAAATTTAAAGAGTATTTTCCCAGAAAGATTTTACTCATTAATATACTCTCCAGTAGCATATCAGAGCTCTTCTAAGATTTTTATTTATTGTTATCAGGCACTGTCTTGTGTTAAGTATTTATTTTAAATTAAAAAATTTTAATGTTTATTTATTTTTGAGAGAGAGAGAGAGAGAGAGAGAGAGAGAGAGATACAGAATCCAAAGCAGGCTTCAGGCTCTGAGCTGTCAGCACAGAGCCCAGTACAGGATTTGACTTCATGAGCTGTGAGGTCATGACCTGAACCAAAGTCAGACCCTTAACTGACTGAGCCACCCAGGTGCCCCTTGTGTTAAGTATTTAAACAGCGCTAAGTGCTCTACCACACTCTTGGGATATGTGCCTTTGACACATACATGAAATAATGAGGGTACTCACAGCAAACAACTGAAAATACAGTAATGATGATGTATGTGTTTATCGCTTTACTGTTTATAAAACATTTTCATATATCTCTGTTCAAACCTTCTCAAACTAGGGGCACCTGGGTGGCTCAGTCGGCTAAGCATCCGACTTTGACTCGGGTCACGATCTCATGGTTAGTGGGTTTGCCCCCGTGTTGGGCTGTCTGCTGTCAGCACAGAGCCGACTTTGGATCCTTTGTCTCTCTCTCTCTCTCTCTCTCTGCCCTTCCCTGATCACATTCTCTGTCTCAAAAATGAATAAACATTTAAAGAAAAAAAGCTTCTCAAACTATAATGTGCATATGTGTCATTTGGGTTTCTTGTTAAAATGCAGATTCTGGCTCAGTGGGTCTGGGTTGGAGGCCGAGAATCTGCATTCCAGCAAGCTCCCCGGTGATACTGATGCTGTTGTGTCCAGATGACACTTTGAATAGGTAGCCTTACTACTTCCTCTTAAGTTCTGAAATTACCTAGCAATTTTAGTGATGAGGAAATTCAGACTCAGGTTAAGTAATTTATCTACAGTGCTAACATTCAAACTGGTTTGGAGCTTGTTTCTTTTATTTGTTTGTTCATTGTTTCATTTATTCCTTCTGGCACTGTGGGTTCAGCAGTGAGTGAAACCAAACCCCTGTCTTTGTGGAACTTGTCTTCTAGTGAAGAAGAACAATATCAGGTTGATGAATAAATACAAATAAACATAATTTCAGGCCATAAAAATGTTTATGGAGGGAAATAAAACAGGATAAGACATTGATTTTTAACTGAAGGGGTCTTTTGAACCTAAAGTTTACTGCTTGATCCTCCTCAGTTGAAGATATGGGCCTTCATTATTGTGTAGCACTTTGTAGCTCATTTTTTTCTTTTAAATTGGTTTTACCCTATTTAACTGTCATGATAGCCTTGTGACAAGTTTAGGCAAGGATTGGACACAATCTAGCTGGTGAACCATCTGAGCTTCTTGAACTGGAATACAGAGGGAAAGAGGTGCCCCTGTTGAATAAAAGGTAACTGGGAAAGTCTTTTTGTTTTCATTTAAGTTGATGAAGGAACCCCTTAGCCTCTGCTTGCCAAGGTCTAAGGGGAAGGAAAAGATGACTCGTGTGTGTGTGTGTGTGTGTGTGTGTGTGTGTGTACCCACTCAGCCCCTTTGTCTTGGAGGGCTTGGTTTAGCTGTTAGGGTATTTTGGTTGCAGGCAGCATGAACCAGTTCTGTCTCAAAATGGTAAAAAGCCAAAATTAAAAGGAGTTTATGGTAAGGAAATGAAGGTATAGTTCATGGGATCAAGGAAAATCTCCCCATTAGACTTTGGAAAACACAGAGTCCAACGTGCATTAAGGATCCAAGGAGTCTCTTCAGGCTCCTCTGTTCAGATGAATCAGTTTTATATGGTCTTAGGCTTCATGTCATTACGAGTTAGATTGTGTCCCTCCAAAATATACGTTGAAGTTTTAGCTCTCCATTCTTGTGAATGGGATGTATGTTGGGCGGTTGGGTTTTGGTAGATGTACTTCAGTTAAGATGAGGTCCTGCCAGAGCACCGTGGCTGATTCAGACTGGTGTCCATATAGGAGGAGAGACAGAGACATGCAGGGGGAAGACAATGTGATGGTGGGGGCAGAGACTGGGTTGATGCATCCAAGGAATGCCGAGAGTTACCAGCAAACACCAGAAGTCAAAAGAGGCAGGGAAGGGTTCTGCCCAGGAGATTTCAGAGGGAGCATATTGGCCCTGCCTGCTACTTGATTTCGGAAATTTAGCCTCCAGGATTGTAAGACAAAAATTTTCTGTTTTAAGCCACACTGTTTGTAGTACTTTGTTGTGGCAGCTCTAGGACATGATTAGTATTCTTCTCCAGGTTCAAATTCCAGGGGGCAAGCATCTCAGTAGCCCAGCTTATGTCACATGCCCACCCATGAGATGATATTTGGAGGAGTAAGTAGTTATTCAAAGGGTGGAGGAAATGCTATTGTTAGGAGTAGAGAAAACGGTGAGGATAGCAAAAACGGGAGATGCTCCTGGCATCAACCCACATCTGCTCTGGCATGACAGTTCAGCAATGTACAGGCCACTTCCTGGCCATACACTGCTCCAAATCTGGTGGTGTTCTGTGATGTCTTCCTGCCTAGAACAAATGCAAGCCTCTACAAACTGAACTTTATCATAAGTATCCTGGCCACTATACTGAAACTTGCCATTTAAAAAATTACCCACCCACATAAGCACTACCTGAATCATCCATTTATTCACCCATTCATTCATTTCCCATTAACCTGCCCAGCCTTCTACCTGCCCATCCACTATTAACTCAACTATACACTTGTTCACTCATCTCCTGAACTATCCACAAGTGAGCACCCACCATCTGCCAGGCAGGATTTCTAGATTCATTCAATAAATTAATCAGTATTTGTTGAGTGTTAAGTGCCGGACACTCCTAAGTGCCTCCTAAGTCCTGGATGCTGGAGATAAAACAGTGAATAAAAAAGGGTTCCTGTTCTCATGGAGTTTGAAATACACTTGCAAAGGCAGAGTTTAGACCAATAGTTTGGAAATTAAAATGTGAAGCAACTTCTTTTCTCCTAATGCCCTCCCCCCCATACCTCTTTCTTCAGGATACATGGGAAGCTTTGATTTTTGAAAATTTGCAGAGCATTTAGCATAGAAAGGTGACAAAAGCAAATCATGTCTCGAGATGTGTGGGGTTTAAGCCCACTAGATTCTAAGCTCCTGTAGAGCAAGAAGAGTGTATGTTTTAATTCATCACTTTACCCCCAGGGCCTGTCACATAGAAAGCACTAAACAAATATTTGCTATGATATGCAAATGATAACAAGGGGTCAGACTTACTCTGTAGTTTCTTGAGTTTTTACATATTGAAATATTTAAAGACAATTTTTTTTTTTAGAAATTAGGGAAAAACCTACCGTAAGTAGCATTTTTATAGATTTCACAGCTTTTCTGTGCCAGTAGATCAGCCAGGAAACTGAGAGGATGTGTAGACTAAAGAATCCAGACTGGAGGATTCAAAGTTGGTTGAATTTTAAGGACTCTCAAAGAACAAAAATAAATGGTAGGGAAAAAATATTCTTGGCACTGTGATGCTTGGCAGGATGCTAGCAATTTCTTCCAGTATATCTTCAACATATATTTTAATGCTTTTGTGGAATAAATATTTGCTTTTAAAATGCATTTTTCTCTATTAAAAGACCCACATTGGTTGTAGAAGATGTAGAAATGAGAACCACTGAATGGAACCTCACCCCCTTCTCCTCAAAGGACCACATGAGTTCTTCCACGCGGGAGAGCTTCCAAGTGGGTGCCAAGCTGTTTCCATGCCCCCCATACAATCTTTTACTGAGAAGACACCAAAGAGAAGATGGAATTTTATGGCAGTACTGGAAGATGGTGCCTTCAGTCCAGCAGCTTAGGACCCACCGGGACAGGTAGGCACACCAAGGGTTATTAGCAAATGTAGATTCTAGATTCAAAAAGATTCCCTTGGTCCATCTCCAGTTGAGGTGATTGAGAGACCCTGATAGCTCTCAGGCAGCAGTGGGGAGGGTGGCGGTGAGAAGCCCCCAGCACCCCACATCTGCTAACTACTGGGTCTTTGAAAGTCTCTTAATTAACCCCCCTGCAGGTTGTCCATAGCCTTCTATTCAGAAATGATAACTTTGTTAATATTTGGATATAAATTCCTTCAGTCTTTTTGTTTTCTGTCTACACATAGAAAATTAGACACAGAAAAGTATTTTTGACAATAATAGGATTTTTCGACAATAATAGGATTTCATGTATATACTGTTTTGTATCTGTATAGCAATAAAATAGCTAAAAAACACAAGGTAGCATCAAAAGAGTCCACACTGCAGTTTGAGGAAGGGCTGATGGGGATACAGAAGCAGCAAGTTTGGCATTATCTCAGCAGTGTTAAGTAATTTTGTCTCACAATCATTTTCTGTCTCCTCATCTACAAAATGGCAATGAAGATAAAAATAATAATATGTCCCCTGAAAGATTGTTTTGGGGATAAAATAATAATAATAAAAATAATAGTAATGGTAATAGTAGGCACTTATGTGGATCCTACCATGTGCTGGGGACTGTTGTAAGAATTTAAAATATAGTAAGCAACCAAACATTATGCCACCCTGTGAGTAAGGAACTATAATTATCCCCATTTTACAGATGAGGAAATGTAAACACAGGGAAGCTAAGTGACTGGCCGGACTTCGTAAAGCTAGTCAGTAGTAAAGGTGGGATTTGCACCCAGGCAGTTAGCTCTTGTCTTGACTACGTATCTGAAGGAGGGTTTGCAGTGAGAAGTCTGGAGGTGGTGCTAGATGCAGGATTTCACCAGAGCCCTGCCTCTTTCCTGTGATGGTGTCATTTCAAGCTGACTCAACATGGTAAAGGGATGACTTTCACCATGTTCATTATGACACACAGTTGGCAATGCTGAATAGTTCTGACAATGTCCTGGGAAGGCTTCCTGCCAGCCTGCTCTTGGGAAGGCAGATGTAGTCTCAAGTGCATCACCTAGAATGAGGAGGATTCCTATGGAATGAGGGTGGGATGGGCTCTCTGAGAAAATGGAAGTGCTAGGCAGGCAAAAATTATGTCTGCTACAGACTTGCTGCTCGAAGTGTGGCCAACAGATCAGCAGCAGCAGCAGCACCTGGGAGTTGTGAGAAATGCAGGCTCTTGCTCCTCCTCCAGACCCACGGGATCAGAAGCCGCCTTCTGCAAGATGCCTGGTGATTCCTGTGCACACTGAAGTGTGGGAAGTGCTTTTGGAAAGAGAGGTGTGTTTGGTCACTCCTGCTTTGCTTCCACATTGACTGTATGGATGCTTAAATAGTTGCTGCAGTAGTGATGATGGTCCCAAGTGGGAAATGTGGGGGAAGGAAGAACAAGTAAGGGCAGTAGTACCCTTAACTCTTGGCAAGAGCCCCCTTTCCTCCTCCGTGGCTCTCCTTTGGCCTCTCACTGGCTAAGGAGTCCACGGGGGCTGAGAGGAGTGTCTATTATGGGGCACCTGGATAGCTCAGTTGGTCAAGCATCTGATTCTTTTTTTTTTTTTTAATGTTTTATTTATTTTTGATACAGAGAGAGACAGAGCATGAGAGGGGGAGGGGCAGAGAGAGAAGGAGACATAGAACCGGAAGCAGGCTCCAGGCTTTGAGCTAGCTGTCAGCACAGAGCCTGACGCAGGGCTCGAACCCACGGACGTGAGATCTGACCTGAGCCAAAGTCGGAAGCTTAACCGACTGAGCCACCCAGGCGCCCCAAGCATCTGATTCTTGATCTTGTGTCAGTCTTGATCTCAAGATTATGAGTTCAAGCCCATGTTGGGATCCATGCTAGGGGTGGAGTCTACTTAAAAAAATAGGAGTATCCACTTGGAGTCCACCTTTGCCCTTGTAGACCTTGTTTTTGGTACTGGAGACTCAGGAATTCCTTGCACAAATGGCCCCAAGTATGTTTCTGCATGGGCCTCTCCTCCAGCCATTGGGCTCTGAACACCCAGGTTCCAATAGGTCTCCAGCCTGCCCTGAGGTATAGGACCTCATCACAGAGAACGGTGCCTTGGCATGCCCTTCCTCTGTAGAGTGGACCTACCACAAGTGTGCAGGCCTTTAGGTCCCAGGGCCAAAGGACCTCACTCTCCTCCAAACAGTGTCCTCCTTTACTTCTTCCCCTTCCTCTATTCTCAGCCCTTACATTATCTCTAAGGTGCTTTGGGTTTGCTGGAGGAAAGAAAAAGTAATGATAACACAGGACAGAACATGGAAATAGTTTGTGGAGTATTGAATGACCCCACCCCTAGAGTCAGTATCATAACCTCCTGAGTACACATGTTTTTCTTTGATCCCACAGACAAATATCCCTTGCCTAGATTTGGTAGTCCCATACCTGCATGAGTTTTTACTTTGGCACTGAATCTCCAGTCAGTTTGTTTTAGAAGGTTAAGAATAGCCAAAATCATTTTCTGTACCTACCCTTTATCTAGGACTTGGCTGAGGTGTGTACACATGAGGCTGTTATGCTAAGAATAGAGACAGGGGTGAGAAAAGAACACAAGTGGGCTGCTGGCTTGGGTATAATGAGATATTAATCTATAATAGGTGCTCAATAAATGTTTAATGAGTGTGGCTTTCTGCTCGTTTTCTATCTGCAGTTATTTCTTGGTAGATATTCGAGGTGCTTTAGCAGACGGTGCCCACTAGATGTCACTATTGTCATGTTTGCGAATCCTGTACCCCTCATCTTCTCCTACCCCTCCCCCATCCTGATTTGATTTCATTAGATTGAGAACACAAGTATGCCCATTTTTCAGTTAGAAGGCAGATTTTCCTTTACAAGTTATTGGAATCCTTGCTTTATTTGCATCTTGTCACTTTTTATTACATTTGTTGTTTTCCTTGCTCATATTGGGTGCCTGAGGTCTCTGTACACATTTAAATAAAATTTTAATTGAATTGAAAGGGAGAGTCTCTAGAAATTTGAGGAGATCGTGTCCTCCTACAGTAACTGACTGCAGGCTGTTTTTTTAAAAATATATAATTTATTGTCAAATTGGTTTCCATACAACACCCAGTGCTCATCCCAACAAGTGCCCTCCTCCATGCCCATCGCCCACTTTCCCCTCTCCCCCATCCCTCATCAACCCTAGTTTGTTCTCAATATTTAAGAGTCCTTATGGTTTGGTTCCCTCCCTCTCTGTAACTTTTTCCCCCTTTCCTTCCCCCATGGTCCTCTGTTAAGTTTCTCAAGATCCACATATGATGAAAACATGTGGTATCTGTCTTTCTCTGACTTACTTCACTTAGCATAACACCCTCCAGTTCCATCCACATTGCTGCAAATAGCCAGATTTCATTCTTTCTCATTGCCAAGTAGTATTCCATTGTATATATAAACCACATCGTCTTTTCCATTAGTCAGTTTGAAGGGCTATTTTTAAAAATTAAATAAATTCCTTGATCCTAGCAGGATTCATAATTAGATCGTTAGGCAAATTTGGTGTGAATTTGAGTAGGGAAAAACAATCACCAGCTCTAACATAAAAGCAGCATTTCCTTTGATTAAAAATGTAGGTAACAAGCCATAGGAGTTGTACCTCCTGGGGCTCTGCCACCAATAGAAACCACAATTTTTTATAATACATGATTGCAGATGATTTAAAAATAGCATATACTCTCACCTCCACTCTGAGATGAAGATAGTTACTGGATTCACTGTTAGATCTTATCATGCGTTAGAAGGGAAGCATGCGTATTATTATATCACAAATGTGTTTTAAAGGTGCTTTGATAATTGTATTTAGTGTGGTTCATTTCCTTTGTAGCCGTGTGCATATTATTGAATGCCTTTAAAAGCATCATCCTGAGCGGGGCTCCACAGGTTTCAGCAGGCTGAGTAATGGTACGCAGAATAATGGCTCTCAAGATGTCCACAACGTAACCTCTAGGACCTGTGAAATGTCATGCTACATGGCAAAGGGGGAGTTAAGGTTGCAGATAGAATTCAGGTGGCTAATCAGCTGGCCTTAAAATTGGGTGAGTGTCCTAGAGAGTCCAGGTGGGCCTGATGTAATCACAAACGTCTTTATAAGTGAAAGAGGGAGGCAGGGCGCTGGAATCAGAGTCAGAAGGGGAATGATTCTGTGGTGATTGAGATAGAGTAAAGTGATTGCTTCTTTGAAGATGGAAGGGCTCCCAAGCTGAGGAGTATGCGCAGCCTCTAGAAACTGGAAAAGCCAAGGAAACAGATTCTACCCTGGAGCCTCTAGAAAGAAACAGCCCTGCCAACACCTTGGTTTTAGCCTTGTGAGTCCATTATGAACTTCTGATTTCCAGAGCTTTAAGATAATAAATTTCTGTTCTTTTAAGGATTAGGTTTGTTGTAGTTTGTTACAGCAGCAATAGGAATCTAGTACACTGACAAAGAGGTTTATAGCAAAAAAAAAAAAAAAAAAAATCTAGGAAACCCTGTGTCTAGATTAAGGATCAGTTGGTTAAGGACAGTTCTATCTGTGGTGGAGGTAGGTGGTGAACTAACCATAGCAGCGTAAACAATAAACGTTGATTATCTTACAATTTTTGGGGATCAAGAATTTGGGGGTGACTTACTGGATGGTTCTGGCTCTGAGCCATTTATGAATTCGTGGTCACGATGTTGGTGGGGGCTGCAGTCAGCTGAAGGCTGAACTGAGAAATCTAAGATGGTGCACTCACACTGCTGCATGGACCTGTTCCTGGGGCCTCTTGAGTGTTCTCAGACCATGGTGGCTGGCTTCCTTGAGAGTGGGTGATTTAAGAGTGAGAGAGAAAGGCAGAAGCCACATGCCTTTTACAATCTGATCTCTGACGTCACATCATCGCATATATTCCTTAGGAGTGAAGCAGGGAGGGCGCCTGGGTGGCTCTGTCAGTTAAGTGTCCAACTTCAATTCAGGTCATGATCTCACAGTTTGTGAGTTTGAGCCCTGCATTGGGCTCTGTGCTGACAGCTTGGAGCCTGGAGCCTGCTTCGGATCCTGTGTGTATGTGTGTCTCTCTGCCCCTCCCATGCTCACTCTTTCTCTCTCTCTCAAAAATAAATAAGTATTAAAATTATTTTTTTAAAAGTAGCAAAATGAGGGGAATTAGCTCAACTTCAAGTATCAAATCTGTGGACATATTTTAAACCACCATACTAGTCTGTCTCTTTCTTCCTTTTAAACATTTCCATGAAAGGATACAGAATTTGGATAAGGAGTGTAAATGACAAGATCATGTAAAGGAAATTTTATTTTAATGTATTAATTCATTAAGTCCATAATTTAATCATATTAATGGTTGAAGTCTTAAGCCAAAGAAATAGTGTTCTTTCTTGCAGAATTCTGTTATTACCAACTTGGCCTGGAATAGTATTTTTTTAAAATAAACCATTTTATTGTCTTAAATTTATTTATTTTGAGGGAGGGAGAGAGTGAATGCATGCATGAGCAGGGCAGGGGGTTGTGAAAGAGAGAGAGAGAGAGAGAGAGAGAGAGAGAGACAGAGAGAATCTCACCCAGGCTCTGTGCTGTCATGCTTAACTGACTGAGACACCCAGGTACCCCTAAAATTTCTATTTTAGAATAGTTCTATGATTACATAAAAGCTGCCAATCTAGCACAGAGAGATCTTGTATGCCTTGCACTCAGTTTCCCCTATTGTTAATATCTTACATTACTGAGGTACATTTGTCATAAATAATGCACAAATATTGATGTATTATTATGAGCTAAAGCCTATAGTTTTTGTTTTTGATTTCCTTAGTTTTTACTTAATGCCTTTTTTTGCTGAGCAGTACATTCTTGGGTAGATTTCTTCCTTGTGTCTCTGGTGTCTTCCCAGTACCAGCCTTTTAGAAATAGTAACAAAAACAAGTAGGTATGGTGGAGAGGACAAAAACTCTGGAGTTGAATTTGGATTTGAATTTTGCCTGTATTACTTACTAGCCGAGGGTCTCCTCAAATTTTTCTTCATCATCTCAGTTCCCTTGTCTGTAAAATGAGAAGGATGATCCATCATAGGAATCTTGAGGAAATTAAACAAATCCATTTGTGTAAAGCACTTTGGATAACATTTGACACATTGGCAATGTGGGGATAGCTATTTCTATTGTTACTATTATTACTGATGTTAACTAGGCATGTTGTGAGGGAATCTGACAAAGCAAAGGACGTTTTCTTCACAACATGAGAAGTGCAATGTCCCTGTTAGTGTTTGGGGATGATTATAAGGCCGCCTGCAGAAGTGACATGAAGTGATTCTTGAAGAATGGAAGGGTGTTGGTGGAGGAAGGGCCCATAATACAGGAAGAAGGATTTTGAGGAAGATCCTCAGTGAGATGGCGTGAGTCAGCTGGGGAGCCTCCCTCAGAGAAGGCAAGCAGCTGTGTGTGGCCAGGAGCTGGGTCAGGGAGGCTCACATGTTATGGTGGGGAATGTGGACTTTTTCCTGTGGGCAATGGGGCACAACTGGAGGGTTTTCAACAGGGGAGTCACTCAGTCAGATTAGGGTCTTATAGAAATGGATTTGATGGGGAAGCACATCAGAGACAGGGCATCTAGTTTGGAGGCTCTTGGAATCTTGCAGTTAAAAGATGGTAAGGGACTGGTCATTGGTAGTGGGAAGAGACTTGTTAAAGACTTATTTAGTGGGTGAAATTCACCAGATGAGATGAATGCAGAAGGTAACAGAGGGAGGAAGGCTGTGTTACTTTCCTAGGACTACCATGACAAATGACCAGAAACTTGGTGGTTTAAGACAAAAAAAATTAATCTCCGTTTTGGAAACTAGAGGATTGAGGCAAAGGTGTTAGCAGGGCCCATTTCCTCTAAAGGCTCCAGGGAAGAATTCTTTCTTGGCTTTTCCAGCTTTAGGTACTTCTGGTGCTCCTTAGCCAGTGGCAGCATAACCCCAGTCTCTGCCTCCGTTTTCACATGGCCTTTGCCTCTGATCACTTTGTCCTTTCCTGTTCTTACACAGATACCAGTCATTAGATTTAGGGCCCACCCAAATCCAGGATGATTTCGTCTGAGATTCTTAACTAATTATATTTGCAGAGACTCTATTTCCAAATAAAATCATATTCAGTTGTGGTTCCAGGTGAACACAAATTCTAGAACGTTGTTCAATCCACTACAGAAGCATTTAAGAGGTTGATTTATTAGAAGCCTAAAGGGAAGCTTATAACAGAATCATTTCCAAAATCTAAGTGACGAGTGAATGAAGTAGAGACAGAAGCTAGTGGGGCAGTGAGAGCATAGCTGTTTTCTGAACCTCCCCTCTCCAGGCACATGGCTCCACTACATTTCCCAGCCTCCCTTGCAGTTGGGTGTAGCCATGTGACTGGTTTTTGTCTAATGGAAGGTAGATAGAACTGATGTGTTCTACTCCCAGGCATGTATCACCTTTTATGAATCCCCATGTTTTTCCCTTCTAGAAGGCTGGCTGGAGTGGCAGCCACCCCTGAATAACTTAGAGATTAGATGTTAAAGATGGCAGAGATGAAAGTGCTTGAACCTCGTGTCTCCCCTGCCCGTCAATCATTGGTTGGAGTAGAGATGCTCAATGATAGGAAACACTTATTTTGTAGTTTACATGAATGAGCAAAAGTTCTGTTATGTTCAGGCACTGATGTTTAGGTTATTTGTTACAGCTTTAGCCTAGCCTGACAAATACAGCCACTATGCATTGATCATATGGCAGGGAAGAGCTTCAAACACCAATGGTTGTTGAGCTTTTTAAACTTCTGATGTAAATTCGTAAAACCCTGGGAGATAGCTCTGCGGGGCCTGTTATTAAGGTCTGTAGAGCAAGCTCCGGTAGCTGTGTAAGGATGCAGGTCAGATGCGACCGGCGGGGGGGGGGGGGGGGGGGGGGGGGGGGGCGGCGGCGTTCCCCCACTGGCCGCAGGTCCGATCCAGCCTTCCCCTTTACTTAAAGGGGAAGGCGCCGGCTTCTCCTGAAAGGGCGGCATTAAGGAGGGACAACTCCTGCGGCGCCCAATCAGGGAAGGCTGGCCGTTGCTTTTGACTTTTCTGGAGGTGGGCCTAGACTAGCCCCACGGGGGGCGTCCTGGGCCCACTCTGATTGGTCAGTGCTCCAGATGGTGTGATTGGCTCCCACAACTGCCAGTGTTGATGGGGGGGCAGGGATTGGATCACTGTACACCTGTCATCATTTCCTGTAACTCCCCCTCCCAAAGGCTTAAAAGTCCCTGCCCTGCCTTTGTTCAGGGCTCTCTCCACGTGGCCAGCGGGTCGGCTGGAGACCGTGAGCCCGGGCTTAAGCTTGTAATAAAGGCCCTTTGCTTTTGCAGGCGTGACTAGGTGTCCCTAGCAGTCTCTGGTGTTTGTTTTGGGGTGATTTGGGGTGATTTTACAAACTTGGGCACAACAGCTGCAATGATCACAGCTGAGCAATTCTGAACATTTTCAATGGGTTGGAGGTAGAAAAAGGAAATGCAGAGGCTTTATGATCAATCCTAATGTACTTCAAAAAAAAAAAAGGATGAGGCTTTAATTACATTATATCTTCCTTGAAAAGAAATTAAAATATAGAAAGAACCTCCTTTCTCACAAGAGTGTAATAAACTTAAAGACCACATTAGGAGACAGATACTTTTTTATCAGACCAAAATTCACATCCTAATGCTCAGTTTTGCTTTACAAGTGGACAGGTACATGTTTTATCAAGCTTTCCTGAGAAAGCTTTCAAGAAAGCTTACTTGATTACTTATTTTCAAGTCTTAAGTTTTTTTTAAGAGGAAGGAGATATTTTGTTTGTATTTAGAAATGTACTAGATTAACTTAATATTTGATGTTCTAATTTTAATCTCCCCTCCTTTTTATAAAAAAAAGCTTTTTGGCCAGAAAAGGTATAGTAACAGTGTATAAATAATGAACTATAACATTATTAAATTATAAATATAAAATATAAAAATAAAATATAATTAGCATTAATGTATAAACATCAAAATATCTTTTAAATTGAGATATAATAATAGGACATATTTTTCTGGTCATGAAGTTATTCCATCATCTACTGAAGTAATAATTTAATAAATACTTTCTAGGTGAACTGAGGGGAACAATGCTTTTTACCATTATGTTTTCCTAATCCTATGTCCTTTCTGATGGGAAAGTTCACTAGAATCTTTTACTTTCTGTTTACTGACCTTTCAAAGCAAGAAACAAACCTCCTGACAAAACACATCCAAAAAGCCTACAGATAATATATATTAACTTTTGAGTATAATAGATCCTTTTTGAGATAACATATAAAAATGAATGAACTGTGTGAAATTTGAACAAAAAATTTTTAAGGTTGCTGTTTAAAACCTATCCTACACTATGAAACTCCCCATTTTTCCTGTGCAAGTCAGAGCTTTAGTTTCTGACCTTATTGTATATTTTTTATTTCCCTTTTGGAAACTGATCTTGCTGAGAAGGTTTTAATAGACCTTCCCTTGAAAAATACTTGAGGAAAATTTCCTTTTGAGTATTCTAAATTATAATAACAACAATAAAATAAAATAACTTGTAATAACAAAATAATATGGTGTAGGAAAAACCTGGAAAACTAATAAAAAGGTCCCTTCATCCTTTATTGGCTGTATGTCCCCATCACCTTTCTGAACTCTCCTACCACCTTCCCCTGAGTTCACTCCAATCTAGCCAATCCTGCCTGGTTTCCTTGTTTTTCTCTGAGCCCACGCTCAACTCTGGGCCTTGCGTCTGCCTGGAAATCTCTTCTCCTAGTCTCCATTTGACTGCTTCTATGAATTTTTTGTCTTCGTCTGCAGAAGACCTGCCAGATCTCTAAAGGCTTATCCAATTCCAAAGTCCTAGGATTTTGTGACTTCTCTAGCTGGCCTTGTAACTTCTAGGACATAAATGATAAGAGTGGGGTCTTGTGATTGTATTTCAAAAATTTGATTACTAAGAATTCATTGGCAAGTATCTTTTAACGTACTTTTTCAGCTCTTGCATATTATAGTCAGTGTTCTTTGGTTAAATGGTTTCCTTTACCATTTTGTTGGGGAATGCTGGTGCGGTTTAATCCTTGGAATGTTATTGAACATGCTCCTCTCAGTTCTGCCAGTTATATACTGTGTGGCCTTGGAAAAATTTATCTAACTTCTCTTCTGAACAATGAAAGGTTATTCAGAGCTTTTCTTTTTTTTTAATTTGGACCCTAATGGAGGTCCAAGGGCATTCAGGGGTGAATACCATAACAGCTAAAATTGTAAATTGTTATGTCCTGCCCACTGCTCTCACGGTAGGAGTTGTTTTCAAGGACACAGTCTTAAGAGAGCAACGTGTTGGTAGTCAGCAAAGTCTGTCTTTACTGAACACTGAAGTGTCTCCAGTAGAAAAGCTGTACTTCAAAACAGAATGACCTTGAATGTTATTACTGCCTTGAGAGGAGGCACCTGTGCCATTATCCAAACAGAATGTTGTGTGTTCATATCTGATGAATTAGTGTATCTGCTAGTGTAGCATCTTTATTAAATCACGTGAGGACACAAGTGAACATTCTGAGTAATACAATCCCCAGTCCAGGGGACTTAATAGATCAGTGGTTCAGATCACAGCCTTCTTGGTGGAAAACTTGCTACTTATTTTGGGAATCATTATATTAATCTGTGTTTTTCTTTGCATGTGCCTGTATTGTTGCTCTAGTATCTGCTTCCAGTGTAGCTGGATAGCTACCGAACAAGCCACCTCCATGCTCATGAAACCCCTGGCTGACCTACATGGCACAATATGGAAGAGGGGGCATGTAAGATTATTAGAGCAGATCAAAGGGTGTAGATTGTTGGAGGATGTAATCTAGAGGACATGATTGCTGGTTGACCCTCAATAGATCCGAGGAATTGGAGGTTCTTCACCCAGCTCCTGTCCTGCAGTGTAGATCCTGCCCACAGCAGAAGCCCATATTCAAGGACGGGGCCTTGAGAACAATGTGTTGTTGAAGATGTCAGGACCATGTATGTGACTGAACCTAGGTAAGGCCTCTATATAAACTTTTAAGATTCTGGTGGGCGGGGACAAGTGCCACAAATTCCCTTGCTTTTCTTAACCTGCACATACTGATATGGAGGGTCTGCCTCTTTATCTGTCTCCTTACCTTGTTTGAGGGCCAGTTCCAGATTTCCCTGTAGGACTCTCCCAAGGTAGTGAACTAACACTGGGTATGGTTGGGACACAGATCTTGTCTGCAGTAGTCTTTATTTTATTTTATTTTTTAATGTTTTTATTTTTAACTTTATTTTTAAGAGACAGAGGGAGACAGCGCAAGTAGGGGAAGGTCAGAGAGAGAAGGAGACACAGAACCTGAAGCAGGCTCCAGGCTCTGAGCTAGCGTCAGCACAGAGCCCAATGCGGGGCTCAAACCCACGAACCATGAGATCATGAACTGAGCTGAAGCCGGCCACTTAACTGACTGAGCGACCCAGGCGCCCCTTGTCTGCAGTAGTCTTAAGATTATATTCACAATCATTAAAGGCAGATTATGACACATTTAAAGAGTATAGCTAAGACTATAATGCTAGAGACATCTAGTTTATTCTCTGAAAACTTATAAGTATGTTTTGTTTATGTTTCCCAACATCCCATTTCTTTATCTTTAAAGGCAATAGCTTGTTTATTATATAATAGCACTTAGCTTAACCCAGATAATTTAGACACAGCTATGGCATTATACTTTTATTCTGGTCACTGAGTTTGGGGGAAAAATAATCTGAAGATTAAAGTAATCACTGATAGCTTCGAAGTGTTTTAACCCTCCTCTCTTCCCCAGTCTGTAGGGGTTCTATGATTTTAATGAAAGGTAAGATTGTCTTCCATCTTCTGTGTCTGTCAGGCATTGTTGTTGGTGAGATTCTAAAGAGCCAAAAAGCCAGCCAAGGAAAGCAAAAGAAAAAACCCTGAATGACATGACCCTGAATATGCAATAAATTAAAAAATCTCCTTAACATCTGGAAGTTCACAGTATTTGCTTTTGCACTGTGAACCGAAGCAATACATTCTCTTTGGTCTTCTAAATCCCTGCTGTTCAAGGTGCAATTCCAGGATAAGCAGTATCAGCATCACTTGAGAATGCATTAGAAATGAAGAATTTGAGGCTTCATGCTAGAACTCCTAGATTCTAATTTTTTTTTTTGAGAGAGAGAGAGAGAGAGAGAGAGAGAGCGAGAGCATGTACATGCATGAACAAGCAGGGGAGGGGAAGGAGTTAGAGAGAGCGAGAGAGAATCTTAAGCAAGCTGTACATCCAGTGTAGAGCCTGATTCGGGTCTGGATACCAGGACTGTAAGATTATGACCAGAGCCAAAATCAAAAGTCAGATGCTTAACAGACTGAGCCACTCAGGTGCCCCTTAATCTCAATTTTTATTTAAACAAGATCTGTAGAGGTCTTGTAGGCTCATTGTTATTTATGGAATCAGATCATTTAATTAATCTAAGTTATCAAATTTGTGAGCATAGAGTTGTTTGTAGTATTCCTTATTATCCCTTTAAGGTCTGTGAGATCTATAAATTTTAATTTCTGATATTGGTAACCAGCGTTTGGTCTTCACTTTTTTTTTCTTGTTTTCAATTTTACTCTAAAAATTATTTCCTTGTTTTTATTTGCCTTAGTTTTAATTTGCTCTTCTTTTTCTAGTTTCCTTAGGTAGAAGCTTAAGTTATTCATATTAGGATGTTTGGCTTTTCTACTAGGTGCATTTAGTGCAGTAAATTTCCTTCTAAGTTCTGTTTTAATTGCATCTGACAAATTTTGATAAATGGTAGTTTAATTTTAGTTTAGTTAATAATATTTGAAAAAGTTCTTTTGAGACAACTACTTTGACTCATGAGTTATTTGGAAGTATATTCTTTAATTTTTAAATATTTGGGGATTTTCTTGCTATCTTTCTATAATTGATTTCTAATTTAATTACATTGTGTTATGAGAACATATTTTATATGGCTTTTGTTTTTTTTGAATTTGTTAAGGTATGTTTTATGGCCCAAAATGATCCATGTGTGCTTGAGAAGCATGTGTATTTTGCTGTTGTTGGATAGAATATTCTACAAATGTCAATTAGTCCAAGTTGTTTGACAGTGCTATTTATGTCATCTATAGTTTCACTGATTTTCCACATGTTTGATAAATCAGTTGTTTATAGAGCTGTGTTAGTCTCCTATTACAACTTTGGATTTATTTCTTTCTCCTTTCATTTCTATCAGTTTTTGCCTTGTGTATTTTGATGCTCTGTTGGTAGGTGCATACACATTCAGAATTATTATGTCTTTTTGGAGAATTGATTCCTTTCTCATTATGTAATATCCTTCTTTCTCTCTGATGATCTTCCTTGTTTCAAATCCTGCATTGTTTGAAATTAATAAAGTGACTCCAGCTTTCTTTTGTTAGTGATAGTATGGTGGATCTTCTTCTAAGCCTTTACTATTTATATACTATCTAACTTTCTATTTAAAGTGGGTTTCTTGTAGAAAACATACAATTGGGTTGTGTTTTTGTATCTGTTATAGCAATCTCGGTCTTTTAAGAGTTATGTTTAAATCATTCACAACAAAGTGATTATTTATGTAGTATGATTAATATATACCATCTTTGTAATGTTTTCTGTTAATTACATTCTTTTTTATTTCTTTCCCCCCTCTTCCTTTGCCTTCTCTGTTTTTTTTTTAAATTTCATTTGTTTTTATTTTACATCCAAGTTAGTTAGCATATAATGCAATAATGATTTTAGGAGTAGATTCCTTAATGTCCCTTTCCCATTTAGCCACCCCTCCCACAACCTTTCCAGTAATGCTCTATTTGTTCTCTGTATTTAAGAGTCTCTTATGTTTCATCTTCCTCCCTGTTTTTATATTATTTTTGCTTCCCTTCCCTTATGTTCATCTGTTTTGTATCTTAAAGTCCTCATATGAGTGAAGTCATATGATATTTGTTTTTCTCTAATTGCACTTAGCATAATACTCTGTAGT
Organism: Suricata suricatta; assembly: GCF_006229205.1. Lineage (NCBI taxonomy): Eukaryota > Metazoa > Chordata > Mammalia > Carnivora > Herpestidae > Suricata > Suricata suricatta. The sequence goes on along the minus strand of NC_043711.1, from coordinate 75,299,827 downwards.
TCCATCCATGTAGTTGCATATGGCAAGATTTCATTCTTTTTGATTGCTGAATAATAGTCCATTGTGTGTATATATACACCACATCTTCTTTATCCATTCATTCATCGATGGACATTTGGGCTCTTTCTGTACTTTGGCTATTGTTGATAGTGCTGCTATAAACATTGGGGTGCATGTGCCCCTTTGAAACAGCACACCTGTATCCCTTGGATAAATACCTCGTAATGCAATTGCTGGGTCATAGGGTAGTTCTATTTTTAATTTTTTGGGGAATCTCCATACTGTTTTCCAGAGTGGCTGCACCAGTTTGCATTCCCACCAGCAGTGCAAAAGAGATCCTCTTTCTCTGCATCCTTGCCAACTTCTACTGCTGAGTTTGTTCATATTAGCCATTCTAATGGGTCTGAGGTGGTATCTCATTGTGGTTTTGATTTGTATTTCCCTAGTGATGAGTGATGTTGGTTGGCCATCTGGGTGTCTTCTTTGGAGAAGTGTCTATTCATGTCTTTTTATTTTATTTTATTTTTTTATTTAAAATTTTTTTTTAACATTTATTTGCTTTTGAAAGACAGAGAGAGACAGATTATGAGCAGGGGAGGGGCAGAGAGAGATGGACACACAGAATTGGAATGCTGACAGCTCAGAGTCCCATGCAGGGTTCAAACCCATGAACTGTGAGATTATTACCTGAGCCGAAGTCGGACTCAACTGACTGAACCACCCAGGCTCCCCTATTCATGTCTTTTGCCCATTTCTTCACTGGGTTGTATTTTGGGTGTTTAATTTGATAAATTCTTTATAGATTTTGGATACTAACCCTTTTTATGATATGTCGTTTGCAAATATCTTCTCCCATTCTGTCAGTTGCCTTTTAGTTTTGCCGATAGTTTCCTTTGCTGTGCAGAAGCTTTTTATTTTGATGATGTAATTTGTTGAGTAAGAACTTGCTGTGGCCAGGATCAAAGAGGTTTTTTCCTGCTTTCTCTTCGAGGATTTTGATGGCTTCCTGTCTTACGTTTAGGTCATTCATCCATTTTGAGTTTATTTTTGTGTATGACGTAAGAAAGTGGTCCAAGTTCATTTTTCTGCATGTTGCTGTCCAGTGTTCCCAGCACCACTTGCTCAAGAACCTGTCTTTCTTCCATTGGATATTCTTTCCTGCTTTGTCAAAGATTAGTTGTCCATATGTTTGTGGGCCCGTTTCTGGGTTCTCTATTCTGTTCCATTGATCTGAGTCTCTGTACTTGTGCCAGTACCATACTGTCTTGATGATGACAGCTTTGTATTACAGCTTGAAGTCCATCTCTGGTTTTAGCTGAGCATTTTGTACAATTCCATTTTATCTTCTTTCTTAGGATATTTTTTATACTTCTTTTAAAAACATTTTTAGTAGTTGTCCTAGAATTTCCAATATACAGTTTTAAATAATTTAAGTACATTTTCAAATAGCACTATCTTGCTTCACATGTGTTGTAGGTGCTTTATAACAGAGTATCCCAATTCCATTTTGTATCCATTGTGACATTGCTGTCATTCATTTCTTTTATCTGTATGATATAATTATCAAATATGTTATTACTATTGCTTTAAACAAATAACTATTTTTAGACCAATTAAGAATGAAAAAATAGTATTGTACTTTATTCCTTATCTAATACTCTTTCATTCCTTATACAGTTTCTGACTGACATAATTTTTCCTTTGCCTGAAGAATTCTTTTGTTAATGTTTGTTAACAAATTTGTTAAGATTTCTTGCAAAGAAGGCCTGCTGACAATTTTCTCAGTTTTCTTTTTTCTTTTTTTCTTTTTTTTGTCTGAGGAAAGCCTTCATTTCTCTTTGTTTTGGAAGGATAATTTCACTGGATATAGAATTTAGGTTTGTAATTCTTTTTTTTTGCAGATTTAAAAATTTCACTCTTGATTGCATGATTTCTGGTGAGAAGTTTATAGTAATTCTTATCTGTAGTCTTCTACAGGTTAGGTTTTGTGGGTTTTTTCCCCTCTCTTTTATCTTCAGGATTTTTTTCTTTGTCTTTTTTCTGTAGTTTGAAGATAATATAGCATAATATATAATTTTTATTTTGTATTTATTTTGTGTGGTATTTTCCAAGCTTCCTAGAGCTGTGGTTTGGTGTCTATAATTAATTTGGATAGTTCTTAGCCATTAGAACTTTAAACATATCTTCTACTGCATTCTCTTTTTCTTCTCATTCTCGTATTCCAATTATGTACATGTTCTACCTACTGAAATTGTCCCATAGTTCTTGGATGTTTGTTCTCCCCCCATTTTTTTTCTCTTTGCATTTCAGTTTGAGAAATTTTTATTGATCTATTTCAAGTTTACTCTTCTTGTCCCAGTTGATGGTATTATATTGTTAGAGACATTCTTCATTTCTGTGATTGTTTTTGATTTTTAGCATTTTTCTAATGACTTTGTCTTATGAGTTTCCCTCTCTCTGCTTACATTATCCAGCTTGCATGTTACCTTTCTTTTCTATTACATTTTTAAAATGTTTATTTATTTTTGAGCCACACACACAGACACACACAGACACACAGACACACACACACACACACACACACACACACACACACACACAGTGTGGGCAGGGAGTGTCATAAAGAGAGAGACACAGAATCTGAAGCAGGCTCCATGCTCTGAGCTGTGAGCACAGAGCCCAGTGTGGGACTTGAACTCACAAACTACGAGATCATGACCTGAGCCAAAGTCAGACACTTAAACAACTGAGCCACCCAGGTGTGCATCTTCCTTTTTTAAATTAAAGCCCTTAATGTATTAATCATAGTTATTTAAAATTCCCTGTCTGGTAATTCCAACATTTGTGTTTTATCTAGTCTGATACTCATGATTGCTTTATCTCTTTGGACTGTGTTTTTTCTTGTCTTTTGAATACATTGTAATTTCTACTGAAAGCTGGACATGTTGTATTGGGGAATAAGAACGGAAATAAATAGGCCTTTAGCATGAGGTTTTATGTTAATTGGGCTAGGATTTGAACTGTGTTTACTATTTGTTGTAGCAGAGGCTTCTCATTCTTTTAGTTTATTTGTTTTGTCTTTTTTCTTGGCTTTGGAGTGTGTCTGTGTTTATTCAGATGGTCTATGCCTTATGACTCTTTCAGGTATAACCCACTGTTTTATCCCAGAGCCTTTTAGTAATAGGTTATAGTAAGGGGAGTTTTCTATAATCTGGTGTGAAGTCTCCATCTTTAGTGGGCTTGTGGCTTGTGGTTGTGACCTCCACAAGTGTTTGTTCCTCCTCCAGTGGCATACCTGCCCCGCCCACAATACCCCCTGTACTCTTCCAGGGATGCAGCACCCCCAGTGTGCCTCCTTAAAACCCTATCCCCTGTTTACTATGTGTTTCCCCCGTTTAAGTTATACAGGAGCAGGAGGGTCTGGAATAGACTGGAGAAGCTTCTGAGTACTTCTCTGTCATTACTCTTCCCTCTGCAGTAGCCACCTGGAGGTCCTGCCCAGATCCTCAGTCTGAGAATCTGGTGGGGTTCCTGGAAGGAAACCTCAAAACAGTGTGGGGTCCCCCACAAATGCAGCCTTGGTAGTTTCTTATTCTCATGCTGGTCCACAATCAGTCTCCAGGAATTCTTCAAAACTATCATTTAAATATTCCTACTGGTTTCTGCCTTCATTGGTTTCACTTTCAGTTAAGCATCTCTCAGTTGCTGTATTTCTCTGGGTATCTCAGTCTCTTTATTTTTTTTTTAGGTTTTATTTTTTAAGTAATTTCTACACCCAATGTGGGGCTCAAATTTACAACCCCAAAATCAAGAGTGGAATGCTCTACTGACTGAGCCAGCCAGGTGCCACATCTCTTCATATTTTGAGGTGGTAGTTTTCCTGTGACTTCAGTTTCCTGATGAGTTCAAGAAAAGTGTTGATTTTCTGTTTGTCCAGCTTCATCTTATAAGAACAGAAGTGATGTTTTCCAAGCCCTTTACATGGTGGGTCTGAAATCAGAGCCACATTAAGGTTTGAGCAGCACATCAGGTTAGATGTTTAGGTCCAAGGAGGAGGGTGGTCTAACGCATATGCTGGCACCGTGTCAGAAGACTGGGGTCTGGCTTGGGGGAGCTCTTGCTGCTTCAGGGCACACAGTTTCCTTATTTGTTCAATGGGAGCAATTCCACCTGCCCCAGAGTGCTGCGAGAGGACAAATGTGACAGCTGAGAAGTGTTACAAGGTCTTTCTGTCACTGTTACGACAGTCACACTACACTTCCCTGGAACCTGTAGCTCTAGCGTGGAAGAAAGGAGGCTCTGCTTTCTGGGGTATTTGCTTTCTCTGATGCGTCTCCTAACTTGTTCCCCTTGTCATGTAATCAGCTCACATTTATAAAACATCAGCCTGGGACCTGGTTTCTCTGAGGCTGCTTCTCTCTCTCTCTCTCTCTCTCTCTCTCTCTCTCTCTCACACACACACACACACACACACACACACACACACACACACACACACACCCTGCTCCAGTGCTGGCAGGCCTCCAGCCATCAGAAACATGTATCCTGTCAGTTTAAAGGGGAGTTGGCAGGAATCATTGTGAAAACACACTTGTTCTGGGATCTGGGCTCATTGGAATTTGCTCCTGCTGGACATTCCCTGGCCCCAGAGCGATGCCAGCATAAGGCAATGCTACAAGCCCTCCCTCCTTGCCTGACCTTCTCTTGCTCCATGCCTATGGGCCTTGGAGAGCAGCTGCAGAAGACTGGTTGACCTCCAGCTCCTGTGAGCCAGCTGCCAGGGAATTCTCTCAAATGGGGCCTTCCAAGGGATGGACATGTTTCTTGGTCCTAAAGCAGAGAAATTAGAAACAGAAAGAGACATGGAAAGATATTCTGTTCAAAATAAGCCCCCTGTCTCCCCCAGCAGTTGAATAAAAGTTCTTTCATTTGGGTGGATTTTATTTTTAAAAGTTCAATTTAACAGTTTTTAAAAACAAAGTGGAATAGGTCAGAAATTTGGAGGAAAAAAACCACTGGAATTTTTTCTTTTTCTACAAGTCCCTCCTGGTGAGACTGCTCTTTGAAGAACTTACAAAGTTTCTTACAAATCTGCTTGGACCATCTTTCCAAAAGCAATAGCCCCCAGATGACCTGATCACCCCATCTCCTTTGTTTTCTGGATTTGCATCATTTTCCCAGGTGAGCCACCCTCCGGGCAGAATAAGGGCACCTGACTGATGCCATGTAGGTGAAGAGCAGTCTCCCTTCTCCAGGCGAGAACATGACATGGCCTCTTCATGTAGTTTGGGAATAGGTGTGGCCTCTTCAAGATGTTTCCTTTTTGTGGGAGGCTGTTGACCAACTTCCTGGGAGGAGCTGGGATAAGAACAGGATCTATGGATGCTGATAAGATCCATCCACAACGATAGGCATCACCAGCTGACTGCTTCTGCCAGATAAAGCATTGTGTGGAAGGAAATAATGGCTTTCTTACTGCCTCTTCTGTGCACACATGTTCTGCATATTCATACTAGCAATTTTGTCCTTTTCACTCACGTTGTCTTTCATGGAGATGAGTTGTCTTTATACATTTCCTAATGTGATTATTAGGTTAGGGCTTGTCTGTCTTTTTCTGGGCTCTAATGGGGTCATTCACTATGAATTCTTAAGGCCTTTCACAGAGTAAACTTTTGAATACTTAGTGGCATTTGTTTTAGTTTTTAAATTTATTTTTTATTTTTTAAAGTTTATTTACTTATTTTGAGAGAGAGGGAGAGAGAGAGAGAGAATCCTAAGCAGGATCTGTACTGTCAGCATAGAGCCCCAAGCAGGGCCCGAACTCACGAATCTTGAGACTGTGACCTGAGCCGAAACCAAGAGTCGGACATTTAAATGACTGAACTATCCAGATAGCCCTAAATCTATTTTTAAATTCAAGCATAATTAACATACAATGTTATATTAGTTTCAAGTGTACAACATAATGATTTAACAATTCTGTACCTTAGTGCTCATCATGGTAAGTATGCTCTTAATCTCCTTTACCTCTTTCATCCATCCCTCCACCCTCTTTTCCTCTAGCAACGACCAGTTAGTCTCTTTTTTCCTTTGTTCATTTGTTTTGTTTCTTAAATTCCACATGTGAGTGAAATTGTATAGTATTTGTCTTTCTCTGATTATTTCACTTAGCATTATATCCTGTAGGTCCGTCCATGTTGTTGCAAATGGCATGATATCATCCTTTTTTATAGCAGAGTAATATTCCATCATATATGTATTTTCTTTATTCATCTATTGATGCATACTCGAGCTGCTTCCATAATTGTAGACAATGCTGCAATAAGCATAGGGGTGCATATGCCTTTTCAAATTTATGTTTTCATATTCTTTGGGTAAATACCCAGTAGTAGAATTACTGGGTTGTAGGACAATTCTGTTTTTAATTTCTTTAGGAACCTCCATATGCTTTTCCAGAGAGGCTGCACCAATTTGTGTTCCCAAAGATGTGGAGGGTTCCTTTTTCTCCACATCCTTGCCAACACTTTATTGGTGACATTACTTTAACTTAAGTATCACCACTGCCCTATGGATAGGCTCAATTTTTATACCCACTTGACAGAGGAAGCAACTAAGACTTTACACAATTCCAAGTCACTCACCAGGAAATCCAGATCAGAGAGATTGATTCTTAAGCCCATCCTTTCAAATGACATACTAGAAATCCTCCTGCTAAGTGAGGAGTGGGAAAGAAAATGAACACACCATGCGATCTTCTGAGAACTTAATAAGAAGAAGGAAAGGAAACATGCTTGAGGGCCTGTGAAAAAGAAGGTTAAAACAAAGTTTCAGGCAAGAACTCTCTGAAAGTCGATTTTGAATGCCAGACACTAGCTCTGAAACATGTTTGATTGGACCAGTCACATCAATGTTTGTTTTGGTGAATCAGTCAAAAACCTTCTCTTTTGCCAGGCATTGGGATTTGAAAAAAAAATTCTATAAATGGATCTAAAGTTTTGATAGTTTATTTCCATTAAATGACGTTTTTGGTTAAAAATGTGAGTGAACAACCTACTTCAAATTTATTTCACATTGCAATTGTTAAAAAATTCAGCTAGAATTTAATATTTTACTTGTAAGAAGGGTGGACATGATCTTTTTTTGAACATGCATTTTATGTATGGGAGGTTCTTCACATTGAGTCATATATTAGCATCTTTGAAGACAGGTTGTATCTCTTCCCTTGCTTTACTGTCTCCTAGAGTGGCCAATAAATGGTTGGGGTTGGGAGGTCTACGTTCTGTTTTGGGTTCTGCCTTTATGATTCTCAGGCAAATCCTATGATCTTCCTAGGATGCCATTCTGTCCTGACTTAAATGAAGGGGGATGGGCTAGATGGGTCATTAAAGATTGCTCTGAGTTAGAAGATCAATGAGTCCATGACTCCAGATGGGTGTTCTGGTCCCTCTTTTATAGCCCTCTCTCTTTAGGAATAATGGAAGGGCCAGAGAGGCGAAGCCAGTGTTCAGTCAGTACCTGCACAGCCTGTCTGACAGGTGGGTCCTGAGAATAAGCAGTCTCTGTGTAGTGGCCAAGTGCTGAGCCTGCAGCCTGCAGCCGGCCTTCTTGGCTTCTGTCGACCCCCTTGGCTGCTGCGTCAGTCTTTGGAATCTCCGAGTCTCCAGCAACTGTTCAATAGTTTGCCATTTTTCCTCCTAAGAGACAGTCAAGGGCGTTAGGGGGCTTGTAACTTTGGGAAGTCTGCCACATTTACGAATGCCTTGTAACCTCTAATGAGTGACAAATTTATTTGACAGTTTTTGATAAGTGGGTTGTTTGTGATTCGCTGACGGAAGAAATTATTTGTAATTTTGACTTGAAAGGCTGACCATCAGAGCAATGACTAAGTAAGTGTGCGTATTAAAAGGTCATTCATCGTTGCTTAACATCCTGTCATATATCATCTTCTGATCTTTCTGTTTTTATTGTTTTGATCTAAAAAAATCTGTTTTAAATGTGAGAGCTAGAAATTGGGAAATGACAGAACTATTTATGGTTCCCGTGAGCAGCCAGCCCATTTCAGTGACAAACGTTGTAAACATGTTGTGTTAAAATCCCAGTCCTTTGCTCTTGATTTTAATTGCTTGGAATTCATTGAACTCGAGGCACCCTGGATTCTGTTTCCTGCTGAGATTTGGTAATGGTGACATTCTGACTTGGCAGAGTGAGCGTCACTCTGCTGAGTCATGGTTCTCTTAACTCCGTCCAGGTCTCCAGGAACCTAAGAACTAGAATGTGGTCACTTTGCAGGTGTATGGAACTATTCCCAGTGCCTATTGCCAAATAAAGAGAACGACTATAAATTTTTGCTTTAAAGAAATGCAAAGCACTTTCTTCTTTCCCACCAGGGCCACACTTCTGATAACTTGGTTGTTTAGTGTTTAGTTGATCAGTTGGGTGATCAGTCAAACTTTGAGAACTTTGTGTGAATTTTTCCTCATTTGATCCTCACAATACCCTTTAGAGGTAATTGCTATGACTCTTCCTGTTTTCAGGTGAGGTTAACTAACTTGGCTGTAGTCATTCGGCTGGTGAGTGGCTGAGCCAACATGTAAACCCAGGGAGGTCTGACGCCAGGGACTATGCTGTTATTATCCATGATTCATTATAAGTAAATGACTCTAGTCCTTGGCCGCTTGTGTCAGCAAGCCACCTGGGAGATGTCTAAAACTGGTCATGGTAAGAGGAAGGGGCAGGGACCAATGAGATGTAAGAAGGGAGTTACCCAGAGAAAATTCTTCCAAGTTATAGAAAAAGAAACCAAGTGACCTAAACACACACACACACACACACACACACACACACACACACACACACACATACACACACAAACAAAAAATCACCCTCACCAGTACATAGCATAATTTTTGCAAAGAAAACACAATACTTTTGTATTGGGTTCAAAGACCCCAAAATAATACGAATATCTTGTTCTTGGGAACAAATGGACAAAGGAAAAAGATGAGATTTCAAAGGTGAAAAGCAGGACAGGAACAAAGACCAAAACTTTGAGAGACCACTCTGTGCCCAATTCTCTTCTTGAAAGATATAAACTTCTATTGAAATATATTTTCAAAGTCCTAAGGCAAATAATGTCTGAGAAAGGAACAATGGAAAGGTAGTGATGAAAAATAGCTTATCAATTTACGAGTTTACCAAGGGTAGATGAAAGAATAGTGTCTTGTGTGTGATACTTGCTTAAAATGTGCGAGATTTAAAAAGGAAGATAACAAAAAGTTTATCAGTATTCTTAGACATGTAGTCCCAAGGAGCAGCCCTTTTCATAATTAAAGTAGGGTCTTTTGTGGTCCCAGAAGGAAAGAAATAGTTATTTTTTTCACTCTGGGATTGTCCTGAACATATATTCCTGTGAGTGCCAAAAAAAAAATTATCTGATTCCTTTTACCTGCTGTGTGGATGTTCTACAGTATGGATATTTAGTTACATTGTTACCTCCTTAGCGACAGACCTCCTTAGTAACAGACCATTTACATTGTTTACTGGTGCAAACAGTGTCTGCCAGACCTTTGTGCACGCCTGCTGTGGTGGCCATCACTCCTCAAGAGAGCCTGATCCTGAGACAGGGCTGATCGTCACTTCCAGCTGCCACACCTTTGCTTCCGTCATAGCCAGACCACACTGCCACAGGCTGCTTCCAGCCAGGGACTGAGTGAAGCAGGGGCACTGTACCTGCATGATGTATGATTCCAGTTTTGGCTAAGGGTCTCCCCAGTGACCCGGCTTAACTTTCCTCAGAATTGCATTGTGCTCCAAGGATCATCCTACCCAATCCTCCCTTCCTTTTCTCTTTTCATAGATGTTAGAACTTTGTCATAGCCTGAAGTGTCTCCATGCCTTCTATCCCCTTCCCCTTTGTTCTTTACAGGTAATTTCCCACAGTAGATCTCTTACATGTCCAAGCTTGTCTTGGCATCTGCTTCTCAGGGGACCCAAACTCACCAAATTCTTGAACACATTGGTAAGCATTTCTCTAGGAAAACCTCAGAGAAATAAAATTTTAGGGCTATGAGATATGTATGTATTTGTATATCTATTTATGTATTTACTTTTTGTTATAATGTAACTAAGTAGCTTATGGAATTTCACATACTGAGCACACTCATGAAGAAACACCCATGTTAGAAATAGAATGTCATCAGCCCCTCAGAAACCCCCTCATCCCCCTTCCAGTCATTTCCTACCTCTTCAAGGCTAACCACTATCTGACTTCTGACACCATAGATTTCTTTTGACTATTGTCGAGTTTTTTTTTTTTGTAAATGGAATGGTACAGTATGTTCTTTAGTGGCTGGCTTCTTTCTCTCCCCATTCTATTTGTGAGATTAACCCATATTTGTTTATTATCACTGCTGTATACTATTCCATTTTATGACTGAACCACACTTCATTCATCTGTTTTGTTATTACCATAATTTCCAATTTTTGGCTTAAAGCAGTGCTGAAATGAACAATCTTGTACAAGTCTCGTGGTGAACATAGGTAGGCATTTCTGTTGAGTGTAATCCACAAGTGGAATTGCTGGAGCACAGGATAGGCATAGGTGCTGCCAAACAGTTTTCCAGAGTGGTTGTGCCAGTTTATCCTCTTCCCAGCAATGTCTGTGGGTGCTAGTTGGTCCTCTTACTCTTCAACACTTCGTGTTTTGGGGCTTTTTTGTTTTAGTCATTCTAGTGGGTATGTTTTGGTATTGTATGTGGTTTCAGAATGCTTTGATCTGATGACTGATAAAGCTGAGCACAATTTAATATATTTATTGGTGATTTGAATACCCTTTTTTGTAAAGAGCTTATTCAAGTCTTTTCCCAATTTTGCTTTTTCTTTTTTAATGTTTATTTACTTTTGAGAGAGAGAGAGAGAGAGAGAGAGAGCGAGCACGTGAGCAGGAGAAAGCAGAGAGTGAGGGAGACAGAATCTGAAGCAGGCTCCAGGCTCTGAGCTGTCAGCACAGAGCCTGATGTGGGGCTTGAATCCACAAACTATGAGATTAAGATCTGAGCCAAAGTTGGATGCTTAATCGACTGAGCCACCCAAGCACTCAATTTTTTTTTATTAGAGTGCCTGCCCCCCCCTTTTTTTGGCATTGATTTCTAGGAGTTCTTTATATTTTCTAGAAATGAAGGCATGTATGTGTATTTTAATTTTAATTTTAATGTGGTTAAAGTACATTTCAGCATGATTGAAAACATTTAAAGGGCAAGAGAGGCACTTTCCATTGTACTGGAGGAAGGCCATGGACCAAGTTACATTAAATTAATGTAGGTTTTAAAGGAAATCCCTCTTGCATATTTAGCCCTACCAATATAGTTTCTTTCTTCTTCCAGGGAAGCCAATTCTTGTCCCCTTTTTTTTGTATTGTGAGCTAAAGAGAAAAGGAATCTTTGCTAAATTTCTCTCTTTGAGAATTGGAAACCAAAATCCAAGCTGCTTACCCATACATCTGGAGATTGCTGTCCCTTGTGACCTCCAAGTAGGGTGTCTGGTTCTCAGCTGGCCCAATGCCATGGTTATTTTGTTCAGTAAGCTAGCATCATAAATTTAGGAGGCTTCCTTTTTTAAACATTTTTTTTATGTTTATTTACATTTGAGAGAGAGAGAGAAAGAGAGAGAGAGAGGGAGACAGAGCATGAGTGGGGAAGGGGCAGAGAGAGAGGGAGACACAGAATCTGTTGCAGGCTCCAGGCTCTGAACGATCAGCACAGAGCTCCATCCAGGGCTCAAATTCAACTGTGAGATCATGATCTGAGCCGAAGTCACCTGCTCAATGTACTGAGCCACCCAGGTGCTCCTATATTTCAATACTACTTTTAAGGTACCAAAACATGGGTCATCAATAATAATGCAGGAGGTGACTGGAGTGAAATGAATTGAGCTTACAGTTATGATGTTAGTGAGTCTATGTCTGGGATAGTGGTCCTCAATTTTAGTCACCCCTTAGAATCACCTAGGGAGCTTCTAGAAATCCTAATGGCAGGCTAGAAGCCAGACCAATTAAATTAGAATCTCTGATGGTATGACTCAGATGTCTTAATTTTATAAGCTCCCCAAGTGATTCCCAGTTTGATTTGTTCTCAGTGTGCTGATGAAATCCAGTATTGAGCCTGAAGAGGCTCAGGGACAGACTTGACCTTAAGAGATTCACAAAGATAGTGAATGTGTCCCCATGAGAACTTTGGATGGATATCCAGCCAGCCATTTCAGAAGATGGACAATATACTACCGAGACAGTCCTACTGACCAGAGTCCCCAGAAAGGCTCTGCACAATTTCATGTCACACAAACCCAAACTACCTTAGCTAAACCACAACACGTCCTCTGTGAGATTTGCAAGCAACTCTTGGCTCCACATTCCCAAATAACTGAACTAAAGGGGTGGGAGGTGCGTAGACTAGAGTCAGAGCATTGGAGAGGGACAGGAGATGGGAGAGATGGCACATTGTCTAGCATTTGCACATAGACCCTCTTTTTTCCGTAGAAGAAGGGTGCCCCTGAGGGGTGGAAGGTTCCACTGGCTCACTGTTCTTCAGTTATTTTCTCCAATCCAAGCGGCAAAGGTGGATTTGAGTGTTTTGTTGAACTTCAGAACCTGTTTCTGAGTCATAAATTATCTATTCCAGCTGCTCTGACATATCCAACTTGTATCCCTCTCCAGCACTTGCTGTGTCCATAGCCCCTCAGCATGAACTCAGCTGGATGATGCTAGGGTAATTGGGCTGCTGGTTTTAACCCCTCATATGCTGCTGGCCTCAAGTCTTAATAGGGGGAGAGAATTTCTAGGCAGCCTTGTGGAGTAGAGGGAAGTGTAAAAGTTTTCACCGAAGGAGGCCTCCTAGGAATGTTGTTTTATGTGACACTAAACTATTCAAGCAGAGTAAGGAGATATAGAAAGAGGGTTGGAGGAGAAGGAGAGGACCAAATAAAAGGCCGTCAGGACTTGAAAACCCAATGACTGGTCAGTTTCTAACAGTACTAAGATCGAGTTAGGCCAGGAAGTGAGCATTCCTTCTTGCAGTTGAAATGCAATGAAGAAAATGTCAGAGTACAATTTTTATATGATGGGATTCAACCAGAGTCTGGACTTATTGCTTCTAATACAAAACAAATCTGCAAAGATCAGGCAGTCTAAGAAGACTGCATTGAGGGGATAAAATTGGGCACATATGAAATGTTCACTGAATTCTCGAACCTGAACATGTTTTCTCTCCAAAGTTTATCTTCTAAGATTTATTCACCCTATGCTTTACAGGTGACCCCTGAACCACTTTGGTTTGAACTACATGGGTCTGCTTATATGTGGATTTTCTTTTCAAGAAATATATTGCAAAACATTTTTTGGAGATTTGTGACAATTTGGGAAAACTTACAGAAGAACCCAATAGCCTAGAAATACTGAAAGTTGTAAGAAAATGTAGGTACTACTGTAAGAGTAAAGTATCTGACACACACAAAATATGTGTTAATTGACTCTTTATGTTATTGGTAAGGCTTCTGGTCAACATTAGGCTCTTGGCAGTTCAGTTTTTTGGTAGTTGAAGATTATATGCAGATTTTCAACTCTGTAGGAGTCCCCTGCCCTGGGGTGGAGGGAGGCCTAGTCGCTCAAGGGTCAGCTATAGTTTGAGATGATTCTCTCTAAAATGAGAACGATGCCATTTTAAAATTGCTTTTTAGTGTTTGAAGTCTTTTGATGCTTTGGAGTTTCAGGCTTACACCTTGTGGCCTTTTTCTCCTTTGATGAGAAATGTGAGTGGTAGGCAAGTCAGTGAAGAAGCTTGTCCTTCAGGCTCAGTGGAAAAGAGTGTTTCCCAGTAGAGGGCATCCTTACGTAATGAATTTCTCTTTACCCTCAAAGTTATTTGCAGATATTGATGTGCATTAGGGAACAGAGTTTTCTTCCAAAGCCTTTACAGTTTAGCTTGCTTTTGGCAAGTCATTTATACATAAGGTGTTAAAGTGTTAAGAGGATTTGTTCCAATATTTTTCTTAGTTGGGTAAGCGATAAGTTGTACTATTAATGATGATGGTAGCAGATCATAAAATGGTTTAAATTTCTGCTGATTTTATTTACTCATACATTCGGCCAATATTGACTGAGTGTCTTCTGTGTGCAAGGCATGGGGGGGGAGGTCTACAAGAGTGAACCTGAGTCAAGCCTTCCTGGAAGAGAATTTATGAAATAGAGAATAAGATAAATGCAGGAAGTTAAAATGTAAGACAAAATATTTATTCTTGTTTCAAATATTTGCTGACTTCTCTAATATTAATTATTTGTGGGCTTTAGAATTCTTTCCATTTTCTGTTATAGATGGTGGCCAGAATATTCAAGTTGTTTCAAAATCTTTTAGCTTCTGCCAAAATTGATTTGTTTAAGCCTCCTTTATTTCTACTTTTGAAGTCCAACTACATTTTAAGAGGAAATTAATCTGTACATTGCAATTCTACCCATGATTTTAAAATAGGTTATTTGGAAAGACTTGTTCATTGTCTTGGTTTCCTCTAAAGTCTTTCCATTTCTAGTGAAAAAGGGGAATTGTTGTAACTTGGTTCTCCTCAACCCAGAGGAAATCTGGAGTGAAATTTGGAAATGGAGAGTTGTTTAACCTTTTCCTATCAGAGCGTTGGTAGTGGCAGGTTTTTTTGAAAGTGTGTGGGTTGAACGCTGTAGGCTTAAGACCAGGCCACAGGCTCTGGTGATTCATTTGATCCCTGCAGGCTGATGTCACCAGCTGAGAAACAAGCGACTCTCCAAGTTCAGATGCTTTCTCCACCTCAAGGATGGGACCATTCAACCGACAAAGAGAGCCAGAACCAGCAGTTTCTGAAGCTTGTTATTTTAATAAAGTAGCTTGCAGCACCTTCCAGTGGTGGGCAGATATGAATATGGAAATGCCTTTTGTCTTGGATTCCGTGTTCTATAAAACCTCTTGAAGCAATACCTGAAACCCAGGATGTAACATGGGGAGCTAAGTGCTGGACCTTGGAACATACTAGTAGGTTTGGGCACTTCCAGAGGAAACACAGGTGTTTGCTCAGTGGCCTGGGCTGACTACACTTTCTATAATTATCCTGCTATGGGAGAAACCAGAATAGCCCAGTGTGCCAGGCATCTTGGGGAGAGTGCCATTTTGGAGGCCAGTTAAGCTTTTCAGTCGTAGGGTCTATTTCCAGTGGCGGCTTCTATGGTGTGCATTGTTAGTGCTTCATTCAGATTTCTTTTACTAGACTGGCACACCCATCCCCAGATGCTGAGTGTTGGCTGTAAATGATTCATAGCTGTGCTTTCCTCTAGAGAATTGTCCCTCATTGAAAAGAGTCACCTTGTCATGAAGTTTATGCCCCTTTGAGTTAATTCACAAACAATGACTGACTGAAAGTGAGGTTCAAAAAGTCAGCCTCCTTTCCTCAAGGTAGGAACCAACTTTGTGGTGTGACTCATGCTCTGCGGGTCCCCATGGAATCAGGCTGAAGGAAATGTCCAGCTGAGATCACCTCCTCCTTGCTCAGTAACTTTCCTTCCATCCTGCTTCCCTCACTCTCCTTCACCCAAGAGCATTTCTGCAATAAATTGTCTCAGGCTTTGCTTTTAGAAATGTTACCAGAGATATCACCTCTTTTGGCTTGGAAGAACAGATAGTCTTCTTTGCTTTAGATAATGTGTTGTCAACAGTTACCTTCTACTCTTTTTAAAAGGCACATTTTATTCGTAAGTCAGTGGCTATATGCTTCAGTCTGGTCTCCAAGGTGAATCTTGTTAAATCCAAGCCAGTCATGATAGTTTCATTCTCTTTTGCAGTGAGTTATTTAAGAATTGCATGTGATCATGAGTCTACAACACAGGAGGCAAGCATATGCAATGGGGAAAAGACAGTTTCTTCAATAAATGGTGTTGAGAAACCTGGACAGCTACATGCAAAAGAGTGAAACTGGACCACTTTCTTACACCGTACACAAAAATAAAAGGATTTAAGAATAAAAGGATTAAAGACTTAAATGTGAGACCTAAAACTATAAAAATTTGAGAAGAGAATTAGGCAGTAACTTCTCTGATATTGGCCATAGCAAAATTTTTCTAGATATCTCTTCTAAAGCAAGGGAAACAAAAGAAAAAATAAACTATTGGGATTACATCAAAATAAAATGTGTTTGCACTGTAAAGGAAACCATCAATAAGACAAAAAGGCAACCTACTGAATGGGAGAGGATGTTTTCAATGACATATTTGATAAGGGCTTAATATCTAAAATATTTAAACAAATTATACAACTCAACACCCAAAAAACCCAAATAATCTGATTTTAAAATAGGCAGATGACTTGAATAGACATTTCCCCAAAGAAGACATACACATGGCCAACAGACATATGAAAAGATGTTCGACATATCTAATCATCAGGGAAATACCAATTAAACCACACTGAGATATCACCTTATACCTGTCAAAATGGCTAGAATTAAGAAAGACAAGAAATAATAAGTATTGGCCAGGCTGTGAAGAAAAAGGAACTCTTGTACACTGGTGATGGGAATATAAATTGGTATGAGTTCTGTGGAAAACAGTATGCAAGTTCCTAAAAAAATTAAAAATAGAAATAGTGTAATATCCACTAATTCCATTACTGGGTATTTACTCAATGAAAACAAAAACAAAAACACTAATTTGAAGAAACTTATGTACCCCTGTGTTTATAGCAGCATTTTTTACAACAGATATGGAGGCCAAAATATGGAAGCAGCCCAAGTTTCCATCGTAGATGAATGCATAAAGATATAGTGTATATGTAAAAAACGGAAAATTACTCTGCCATAAAAAGAATGAGATCTTGCTATTTGCAACAACGTAGATGGGCCTAGAGGGTACTATGCTAAGTGAAATAAATCAGAGACAGACAAACACCATATGATTTCACTTACATGTGGAATCTAAAACACAAAACAAACAAGCAAAAAATCAGATTTATACAGAA
The DNA here is from genome assembly GCF_006229205.1 of Suricata suricatta. Classification (NCBI taxonomy): domain Eukaryota; kingdom Metazoa; phylum Chordata; class Mammalia; order Carnivora; family Herpestidae; genus Suricata; species Suricata suricatta. Next base: position 75,282,806 of record NC_043711.1, on the reverse strand, counting down.
AACAAACTAATGGTTTCCAGAGGGGAGGGAGATGGGGAGAATGGGCAAAATGGGTGAAGGGGAGTAGGAGATAGTCTTCCAGTTATGGAATGAATATGTCACAGCATAGGGAATACAGTTAACGGTATTGTAGTATCATTGTATGGTGATGGATAGTAGATGCATTTGTGGTGAGGACAACATAGATAATTGTTGAATCGCTATGCTGTACACCTGAAACTCATGTAACATAGTGTGTCAACTCAAGAAAACAAAAAAGAATAGCACATGACCTAATTCCAGTCAATGGCGCCTGAGGGAAGACTGCTGAAGGGCATCTGAACATGTTTTATTTGCTCTTAAAAGGAGAGCAAAGCAAAATATATGCATATATTTTTCTCTGGAAGTTGTCAAGTGAGAATGTGATAGTGGAGCTTCAACAATCATTTTGTGCTCATAAGGGGAGGTATAATAATCTCAGACTCTGAGATCCTGGATCTGCCTCACTTTCAGTTATAAAAACAACAAAATTTCATATTCGTTTATAAAATCTTTAGTTGAATCTGCTTTTATTTGTAAAGAAGAGCATACTAGATATCTATAAAGCTAGTCTTGAAAAAGTTACTTTATAGTGGCCAAGTGATGGTGAGAACATAGAAAAAGCAAGTAATCGATACTCTCCATTCTGTTTTTCTGTCATAAGGAGAAAGATGGGTTGGTAATAATATGAATGGTATTTTGTTTTGGCTTACATTGCTGGATTATTGAATAGGCTTAACTTAAATAGAAGCAATAGGAAATGGGCTTTTTCTTTCATCACTTTCTTCAAATATTCTGTTGTATTTCCTTCACCTCTTCTCCCCATGACAGTTTTTGTTCACTTTCAGCTCTAATAATGGTCTCATTTTTGTATTATAAATTATAGTATAAGTTAAGTGAATACTTTCAGTCATGCATTCATTTAAAAATATGCTCTTTTTCTACAGCTCAGGCCTGAAGATTCAAGTTTAGGGTCTGGAAAAGGAGAAGCAGTGATGGCTTATTTTTTCGCCATCCTATGCTTGCATCCTATTTTCTAGGGTCTTTTTTTTTTTTTTTTTTTTTTTTTTTACTTAGCCAGTGTTCAGTGTGGTATCTGCTGGCCTACTTTCCTCTGTAATGACTGGTGTCCAAAGGCTGGCTCTTTGGGGGAACACTTTTATGTCTCCCTAGACACCTTCTTCTGAGAACTCTTATACTTTGCAGTCCTGGAAGTCCCCATACACTTTTTGCCAGACCATCTGGCACCCCTTGTCAGCTCCTGCCCTCTCTCTCCCAGCTATATACCCCATGCAGCCTCTCCCTCTTATTGAGGTACCAGAGGATGCCTTGAGCTTGTCTTCCATGTTATTTCCTTGGTCAATCTACTCATGGATCCTCTCCCACTGAAAGAAGACCTGAAACTTGCCCAGTGATGACCTGTTTTCTTTGCCTCACTCATTGCCGACAGCTTTGGCTAGTCACTTAACTGAGCATTTGGAATTTACTTGGCAGTAAGCAGACACAAGTCTTGTCTCTATTTGTGTGTACTCTGAAATCTTGGTGACATAGAGCAAGTTCTGCTAAGAATTCTGTGGCACGTTCTGCCCTAATGGCCACACCAAATGGCCTTCTAGTTTTTGCTCTGCCTGGGAGTGAGAAGACGATCTCCTTAATCTCCCTGATACTGCATTTTCTCTGAAGAGTTCTGTTGGGGGTTCTTATTCGCTTGGTCTGGGGCCAGATAGGGAAGGGAAAGCCAAAGAATTTTCTGTTCCATTGAATTCTTGTCCTTCAAATTTCTATTATTATTTTTTTAAATTAGGCTGGAGATGGGTAATAGAGATTGATGTCAAGCAGTTTGGCCACCCAAGGGATGGCTTTCCTCTTAGATTCCTATGGCTGCTATAACAGATTACAAACTTGGTGTCTCAAAACAACACAGATTTGTTGTCTTAAAACTGTAGATCATTAGCCAGCTGGTCCTCAGGAGGGGAACAGTGCCTCACCCTTCGAGAAAGAAAAGAGAGTCTATGCTAGGTCTAGAGTGGACACCCTTGTCCCCTCTCTTCTATCTGCTGAGGGACACACTCCTAAAACCAGTCTTGGTAGGTAGAAATCAGTGTGTCAGCAGGTCCTTCTGAAAGCTCTAGTGGAAAATTTGTTTCCTTACTTTTCCTAGCTTCTTGTGGAACCTGCATTCTTTGACTTGGGGTTTCTTTCTCCATCTTCAAATCAGCAGTGTGGCATCTTCAAATCTCTCTCTCTCTCTGTTTTCATCATTACATTGACTTCTCGGGCTCTGACCCTCCAGCCTCCCTCTTATAAGGACCTCTGTGAAGGTATCAGGCCCTTCTGGATAATCCAGAATAACCTTTCCATCTCAAAATCCTTAACTTAATCACACCTACAAAGTCCCTTTTGCCATGTAAAGTTAACATATTCACAGGCTTTAGGGATTAGGACACGGGCACGGACAAGGATTCTAGAGAAGGTATTTATTTGAGAGATAATCCTGAAAAACAGCATCTGAAAAGTGGGGAAGCTGGAATGAGATAGAAAGGAAGCCAATACAGGGTGCAATAACGAGTAAATTATTGTTCAAGACAAGTGGGGCTCAGACCTGCTGGGGGTCTTTTGGAGAGTGTGTACAACAGAGTTCTGCAGAGTTGTTATACCCAAGGGGCAAGGGTACTGGGGTATTAATCTATTAATCCATGACCATAATTGGTTGAAAACTGCTCCCAGCCACATTTATTCTATGGTTCTAATTTTCCTTGCAGGAGCTAGCACAGTCCAGCCACCAGAGAGATGCTGTGGGGCAGAATTACAGATGCTTCAGTAGGAAGTCTGGACCTGTAAGGGAATGGGGAGTGCAGAGAATCCTGCAGTATCTCCTGTGATCATGTCCTGTGTTCAGAGTGCTGGTTGGGTGCCTCCAGTCACAGGGCAGAGGAAGGGAAGCAGGTGAACACCCATTCCCTATACCGTGAGGCATGATGTTTATTAACAGAACAGCTAAAAAAAGTGCAGGAACATGGAGGAAGGAGAAATTAATTTTACTCTGGGAGGGCAGAGAATGTGGATTTTGATTTGGCCTTAAAGGGTGGAAAGGGTTAAGTGAAGAGAAGGATCACATTTCAAGTTGAAAGACTAGTGTTTGCATAGCTGTGGCCACTGCAGCATCAGGTTGTTTAGGAACAGTTGTAAGCGGTGGGTTTGCATGGGACAAAAAGTGGTTGAGAGGAAGTAGGAGGTCATTTGGAAGAGCAGGGGGCTGGACTGTGGAGGATCAAGAGTTCAGTTTGTGATATTTTTATTTTTAGTGTGTGACATTTTTAAAACTTGCAGATGGACTTAAACCCTTGTCCTGGGCCAGGATCCTTCAGATACCCCAATTTGCTGCCTCTGCTTTTTTTTTTTTTTTAATGTTTTAAAATTTCTTTTGAGAGAGAGAGAAAGTAAGAGAGAGAGCAGGCTCGGCGCCATCACCAACTGCCCAACATGGGGCTCGATCTCACAAATTGTGAGATCATGACCTGAGCTGAAGTCAGTCGCTTAGCTGACTGAGACACCAAGGTGCCCCAAATTTAAACTGTAATTATATAGATTTAAATAAAATTTAAAATCTAGTTCCTCAGTTTCCCTAGCCACATTGCAAATACTCAATAGCCATAAGGGAATAGTAGCTGCTATACTGAATGGTGCAGAAATAGAACATTTCCACCATCATGGAAAGTTTCATTGGTCAGGGCTGATTCTAAAAGGCAACATGGCACCATTAGGCATTTTCAGACAGGGATATCAGACCAGCTAATGAAAACAACTCATATTTAACATATTACTTACCATGAACCAAAAGTTGTCTGTAATGGCTTTAAATGACATCCATAAATAAATCCTTTGATATTCCTGTCTTTGATAGAACTTCATTCTCCTTCTTTTCAGTGTGGATGAATAAATGAATAAGATGTGAGATAGGTGTGAGGGTGTGACTTCTGAGACTCATCTCAGAAAACCATTGTGACTTCCTTTTTTCTTTCTCTCTGTCAGATCACTCTGTGGGGGAAACCAGCTGCCATGTTGTAAGGAGATTTAAGCCACCCTATGGAAATACACAAGTGGTGAAAAACTGAGGCTCCAACTAACAGCCATGTCTCTGAGTTATTTTGGAAGTAGATAATCCTCCAGCCCCTGTCAAGGTCACTGCATACCCAGCAGACATTTTGACTGCAACCTCATGAGAAACCCTGAGCCAAACCTAGCTGAGGTACTCCCAAACTCCTGACCTGTAGGAACTGTGAGATTTTAAACACTTGTTTTAAGTCACCAAGTTTTGGGTAGTTCATTAAGTAGGAATAAAGAATTGATATATAGCTTTAAGCACTTTGCACTTTAACTCAAAGTAACCCTTAAATAGGATATGCTATCTTATTCCCACTTTACAGATTGGGAAACCAAGGCACAGAGAGGTTAATTAAATTGTCTGTGCCCACACAGCTAATATGTATGGGAATGGGGATTCCAATCCAGGAGGTCAAGATCCAGGGTCTTGCTCTCTACCACTATACACTTCTACCTCAGATCAGTTAGAATACATCTCTGTGAGCATGATAAGATACAGCTTCAGGGAGCCACTGAAGGAGATGCCTTCCTCTTTTTCTGGCTGCATATTAGGATCACACAGGGGAACTTTTACCAATGCCTGTGCCCCACCTAAGATCAAATGAGGCAAGATCTATGGAGTACAACTCAAGCATTGGTGGTTTTAAATCCTTCCAGGTGATTTCCAATGTGCAGCTAAGGTCAAGAACCACTGATAGAGCATAGCCATTCCAAATGTGGGCCCAAGAACGTATGAGAAGTGAAATTTATATTTCAACAAGATTGCCCAGGTGCCTTGTACTACATTAAAGTTTGAGAAACACTGCTCTAATCCTTTCCCCAGGCCACACCTGCTGATAGGTAGCAGCTGAGCATCAAGTGGGTTGGCACATATGGTTTTGCTGCAGGAACTGTGCATAGAGAAAAACCAAGGTTACCATTTTACAAAGTGGTTCTCTAAAATACCAAAAAGACAGGAGGAATGAAAACTTGAAGAGACAGGTGGGAAAAGCAGGAGAGAACAAATAACTTCTCTTGGTGTCAAAGAGAAATAAAGAACTCCAGGGAGTGATCAGTAAAAATTAGCGTGTCAGAGAAGGACCTGCCTTAAGAGACAAAAATCAAACAAGACAGCAAAATTACCTCTCATTGGTTGGAGGCCAGGAGTAATGCTATACTCACTGTATGGATTTGGAGGTTTTGTGAAAAGAATATGAAAACTGCTCTATTCTAGCATTCTCCATCTATAGGAAATGTGCCAGTAAAAGTTCATTTAAAAGAAAAGGAACAAAATTTCATACTTTTCCCTATCCTATTTAGTTATGAGCAGTATAATTATAGCTAATCCTCAGTTATGGATGATCAGCTTTTATGATTTACCCACAAGCTTTCAACTTTATCAGTGCTATCTTTTATTAAAAAAGCCAATCAAAGGGGTGCCTAGGTGGCTAAGCTGGTTAAGTCAGGGAG